>NC_083316.1:149968481-150294481 GCF_963455315.2 Globicephala melas | reverse complement strand
ATGTTCCCTCTATGCCCACTTTCTGGAGAGTTTTTACCATGAATGGATATTGAATTTTTTCAAAAGCTTTTTCTGCATCTATTGAGATGATCGTATGGTTTTTAGTCTTCAATTTGTTACTGTGATGATAAGAGACCTAAGACAGCTACAGAGGCTAAGTGACCTTTCCTTCCCTGAATGGGTAGGTATCCTTGTTCTGCCTTCTAACTGAGTTAGTATCTGAGTAAACAACTGCCAGGTGTCATTTAGTTCACAATACACTGCTGTGGCAGTATAGAAATGAATTTGCCTAAGTCATTTGGCTTTTCTCAATTATAGTAAATGAATATACTGAATGAATACTTCAACGTAAGGAAATGTTCTTAAAAATATATTAATGTAGGCAACTTCAGTGGAGAACTGAAAACAAAACAAAACATTCAGGTAAAGGGCTGAAATAAAAGTACACTCTGTTGTATCAAGTTTCCTCTTGTAAATCTCTCTTTTTAATTTGAGTGGACAGTCACTTGAGAATATCTGACTTGGGGCTAAGGAAATCTAAGCCTTCTTGGCCACACTGTATTCTCCTATGTCATTTACTAAAGACACCAGGTGGGCTGCTGAAAAAAGAGTGGGAAAAATCAATCCCTCACATCCAAAGGGCGGCTCTTGAAAATATGTGTGTTGTTGTAGTTATTTTGCTCTTCTGGCCTCAGAAGTTCTAATCTTAACCTTAGCCCCTCATGGAGAGAGACTTTGTAAACCAATTCCCACATTACTCATTATGTGACCGTTGAAAAAGAGAAACCCAGCTCTTTTCCTGTGCTTTCAACCAGTTATCTTCTTCAAAAATCTGTTTGGATTGTGATACCTTAATCTTGCCTGGCAAGGGACTTATGGGAAGGTTCTTATGGTTTGAAAGTTTGGTGCCAGTATCTGCAAAGAAAGAAGAAAGATGTGTTTATCAAACATCCCAATAGTGAAGGTGTGTGAAAGCAACTTTTGAAAAAGTTAATCTGTCAGAGTTTAGCCGTATGATTACATTTTATTTTATTCATTGAAAATAAATAATTATCAATGAATCCTTTCTAGATTTTCTAGTTTCCCAAAGTTCCCTGTATTCACATTCTAAGAGGAAAAATGGTATTTTAAGTCACTGCTCTCCACCTTATATTATTTATAATCACTCCTCGTGACTTCTTCCTTCCAAGAAACGTGATCCTGAGAAGTGTCCTTTGTTTGTCTTTGTGGAATAAGTGATGAGGATGCATCCTGGAGACCTGTGAGATGTTCAACTTACGGCATAATGAAACTAGGATGGAGAGTTCTGGAAAGATCTGGAAAGGTGGCTGGTAGAGTGTGGCCAGATGTGGGAGAAGAGAGACGTACAGAGAGAGGGAGAGGTAATTTTCAGAGGGAGAAAATGAAACAAATAAGTTTTGTTGTGTGCTGTGGGATGCAAGCCTTCCTCTCCCCCTTTCCTTCACAATGTCTTTGTTAAAGACCGTGTTTTTCATTAGTTTTACTAAGATAGGATTTGCCATTTTGTTTGGATACTGAGAATGGACCCATGGGAACAGTTACCTTTGGGTTATCTCTGACTATCTTTAATGAAGAACATAAATATTGGCCCCACTATCTATGCACATGCTATCACCATGCCTTTTTTGTTCTCTGTTCATACATCTAAGTCCTCTTCTTTCTTTAAGGTCAATCTCAAATCTCATCTGAAATGTACATTTATTGATAGATTCAACCCATAATGAACTGTCCCTTCTTTGTCCTCCTTAGGCCCTGATTATTTATAAAAACTCATTTTTGAACTTAGAGACTGTCCAATATGATATATTAGTTATTTCACCAGCATATGTTGTATCCTCAACACAATTATACACTTTTGTGGGGCTGGGATCAAACATTCTGTAATTTTTCTCAGTACTTACACTTACTTTGATAAAAAGCGCATTCATTCATCTAAACATCATTTATTGGGTGTTAATTAAATATCTCAACTCAGTAAATATTGTTTGAATGAATGCATGCATGAATGAGGGAGTATGCAATAGGTAGACTAATGTACTGCCCAATGTGAGAAAACCAAAAACATAAACACAAAAGCAAGCCAAAAAGTGGACCAGGACTTTCTGTAAAATATCCTGCTTTTTGTTGGATGATGCCATGAAAATCAAGATGCTCCTGAAAGGTCTTAATAGCTGACCAAGAATAGTAAACAATTGAAATTCTCTCAGGCTTCTTCAACCCTATCTCTGGACACATTTATACCTCTCAGAAATGGTATTAAAAGAAGAGATTAATAAAGCTTTTATAGATGAGTTGATAAATCTCTAAAGATTTAAGTCTTCATTGCCTCCTAGGTTTTCTCTATTTTGGGTTTCCAAAAGATTTCAATAAACCACAGGATAATTAAAAATTAGACATTATCTTCCTTACCTTGACATTTTTTGATGGTAAACACCTTTTTATTGTCTCCATAGTGCTGCCGAATTTCCACCAGTACAGTACTTAAGTGAATTTTGCTCTGGATGGTGGGATATATAAGATGTAAACGAATTGTTTGTATATGTTTTAGAATTCTTCAAAAGGGCCTGGCCATGGAAATGCATTGAATATTACTTAAATAACTAAAGTAACTTCCTGAGAATTATTATTCTATTCTGATTAGGATATATCTGCTCTGGTTTGTTAAAATTTCCCTTTAGAGTGGTTTTAATTTTTTTTCTGATAGGGTCCTAGGATTTATTGCCACACCCATCCTGCATCTGTTTTTCTTTGAATTACTCTCCTTGCAGTTTCTGATTCATACAGGGCCTTACAGGCCTTACAACCTGGCCATCACAACGCTGGGAAGGACAGGCCTACTTTTCAGAAGTGTTGATGTCTTCTGTACCTGAAGGTTTTCAAGAGATATCAATCTTCCTCACCACCGCCCTTGGCCCTCTTAATGGACTAAGCAGTTCCTCATGAAATTTCTGTGGGATATCTGTACCAACTTCTCAATATTGTTCCATCCTGAGTCTAAATTCCTGTCCTCAAAGTAATGTTAGATTTCTAGCTCCAGCCCCTATTTACATAAGGCCTATACTAAGGAACGGAACCCACAGACATCAGTCCGCTCTTCTTTCTCTGGATTTAATTTCTCTGTTACTTTCTGAAACACGCAGGTGTTCCTTTCTTTCTTTTAATCTCAGCTATGTGCTTTTAACTTTTTCAAAATTGACCCAGAATTTACATCTGTCTCCAGTAAGAGTACATTAAATTGAGCTTAGTCTGCTATTCTACTGGCGTATTTGAGATCCAGATAATTTGCTACTTAACTGGATTCAATGACCTGTATATTTCAGGCATCTAAAACTCAACATGTTCCAAATTTCCCTCCTTATAGTTAGTAATTTTCTTGGGAATCTGGATGAGATTAAATGGAATAAAGTTAGTGAGTGGCCCAGGAATGCCTGAAAGTTTGTTTGTCAGAGTGGCCAGGGAAAGTTAAGCAAGGAAGAAAAGCAAATGAAAAACAGAATCCCATTATTATGGCTGAGTTTACTCCCAGGATTCCATGCAGAGCTCTCTGTAGAGCTGGGTTGGGTTATAACTTATGCCAGAGCTCTGCGTGGGGCTGACACCATCTCATGCCAAGCTCTCAGTTCTGGGCTCACGTCATCTCTGGTCCACTCTGTGGAGTGGAAACTTTGGAGGAATGGCCAATGTGTTCCGCGGCGTAGGAAGAGGGAAATTGTGAATGTGACTTTCTAAATTGTGGAGGAACTAACCACTGTAAATGTGCCTTGAATTATGTTGTTTAATTTGACCAGTGAAATCAATGACATTCCCCTTGAATGAAATGCTGCTACGTATATGAGCAGAAAAACAAAACTGGTATAAGGAATAGATAGCTAGTGGGAAGCAGCCGCATAGCACAGGGAGATGCGCTCGGTGCTTTGTGACCACCTAGAGGGGTGGGATAGGGAGGGTGGGAGGGAGAGAGATGCAAGAGGGAAGAGATATGGGGACATATGTATAACTGATTTACTTTGTTATAAAGCAGAAACTAACACACCGTTGTAAAGCAATTATACTCCAATAAAGATGTTAAAATAAAAGTATAAGGAGGTATAAGGAGGTATAAGGAGATGGAGAGACTGGGAGTCTTATTTTCCCACCAATTAACTTTGCCTCTGACCATGACCTTCCCTTTGAGTCTCCTAGACCTTGGGGATGATCGGAACCCCTTGGGTTGGGTGATGGCAACCCCATCTTTATTAGAACCTCTATAGTTAACTTTTGATTTTTCCCACTCCGTCTATCCATCCCATGTATGCAGTCAGACATTTGATCTTGGACTTTTCCTGACTAAATGTGCTTGAATATAACCATTTCTTTTCAGTCCCACTGCTACTGTTGTCACTGCCTTAACTAGGGCTTTATCTTTAAGTTCTTTATATAAATATATACAAATAAATAAAATATATTAATTCTGATGATTTTAAAGTCTTTTCTTGATAAAGACTTTTCATGATAAAGATACACAATATCTTATATAAATATTTTTGTATAATCTGTCCTTTTCTTAGAATTTTAGTCATATGATTCTATGTCTTGGTTTGTCTAGAACTTTTTGATTGAATGCTGGCTATTTTATTTGGCTTTTTGTTGTTTTTCTCAGTGGAAACGTTGTTTTGCTTCCAAATATTGTATTCTACCTGGAAGTAGCAAATCTTCAAATTACAATTTTTTAAATGCTTTCAAATATCAATACTATAGGTGTCACAAAATCTAGAAAAATGACATTTAAAAATGAACTACTGCCAGATGTGTCTCTATAAAACTTTTCCCCCACTCTTTTAGCTATATATTCTTTAACTGCCTCCTCATACGACAGTTTATGCATTTTCGAAATCAAATTTTAAGAAATAAAATTTGTAGTTTATAGACATAGATTTCTTGTACCATGGTTGATTAGAATTTGCTTCTAGTTATTAATAGTTTAGAAAAGTTTCTTTCAGCTTCACAATTTATTATTGATAATGTCACATTAATTTTCATTGTTAACTTTGAGAAAACCTCTAAGGATTACTTCCTCATAAATATTTACTATTATAAATGCATTACTGATTTCAGTACTGCTATAGGTTTGTGCATTACAGGAATTCTGATAAAATAGTCATTCACACCATTCCATTACACACATTGTTGATGGAGTATATTCTTTTATTTATTTATTTATTTATTTATTTATTTATTTATTTATGGCTGTGTTGAGTCTTCGTTGCTGTGCACAGGCTTTCTCTACTTGCAGGGAGTGGGGGCTACTCTTTGTTGCGGTGCACAGGCGCTAGGCACGCAGGCTTCAGTAGTTGTGGCTCGCAGGCTCAGTAGTCGTGGCTCACGGGCTCTAGAGCGCAGGCTCCGTAGTTGTGGCACACTGGCTTAGTTGCTCCGTGGAATGTGGGATCTTCCCAGACCAGGGCTCGAACCCTTGTCCCCTGCATTGGCAGGTGGCTTCTTAACCACGGCGCCATCAGGGAAGCCCCTGGAGTATATTCTTGACAGAAGAAAATTTCCCGTTTTGACTAAGCATTGATGAAAACTGAATCTTTGACTTATCTTTCACATGCCTGATGATTGAAATAATTTTCCACAGAATAGCTTCTGGTTTTGTACTTTTCAGTTCTTTTTTTCTTCTTCAAACACACATGCTTTGAGAGCTGTGAAGTGCAAGACATGGCTATATTGTAAGGTGGTTTTTGTCCTTAAGCTTCTGTGTCTTGTGCTAGTTAAGTCAGTAGAGTAGTCATTATGAGTACTGGAAGTTATTCCTGTCATGGGATAGTATATAGTCAATTACATATGGTGGTGTCTGAAAATCACATAATAGCCTCACTTAAAACATCTCCTTAGGGCTTCCCTGGTGGCGCAGTGGTTGAGAGTCCACCAGCCGACGCAGGGGACACGGGTTCGTGCCCCGGTCCGGGAAGATCCCACATGCCGCGGAGCGGCTAGGCCCGTGAGCCATGGCCGCTGAGCCTGTGCGTCCGGAGCCTGTGCTCCGCAATGGGAGAGGCCACAACAGTGAGAGGTCCGCGTACCACTGAACAAAAGAAAATCTCCTTAGCCAGATTTCAAAAAAGCCTGTGGCCATTCCAATCTGATCCAACATAGCGGAATATGATAGAAGGAAAATTGGCAAAGAAAGAGACGCTGGTCTTACCTGATGGAAGTTAAAATATCTCACTTTTGACAATTTTGCAAAAACCTATAATTACATGAATTAATTTCTAGGGTTCTTCATAGGACCTAAAAAGGAACCCATAGAGTTGTGGAACAACCATAGAAGCTTCTGTGATGAGAAGCCCGGGCACCGCAACAAAGAGTAGCCCCTGCTCGCCGCAACTGGAGAAAGTCTGCACGCAGCATTGAAGACCCAACGCAGCCAAAATAAAAATAAATAAATAAATAAATTTATTTTTAAAAAAGTAATACTCAGGTTTGAGGCATGAGAAATATGATGAGGAGAAATTAGCTAATCCTTTCAGAACTTTTAAAATATCAAACTCAGTCTCTAAGATTTTAGCATTATATACAACATCGGTTACTTATTAGTGGTTTGGGAAGGCCAATTTAAAATTTTCTGATCTTACTGTATTGAAATTCACAGCCCTAATGTTTTCCACATTGACTATATGAATGATGAAGTAAAGTCAATCATGTATTTCCTTTCCAACTGGGCAGAAAACAAAATTTTGAAAAGTGTTTGGACTACTGACTTTTGATTTCTTCTAAGGCAAGTGTATAGGTAATTTTTATTCCCTGATTAGGAGAAAAATGGTGGAAGAGGGCAGGGTTAAGAATTAAGATTTCAAGAGCGTGAGAGTTAGATGACCAACCAGAGTTCCTAAGGTTCGGTGCCTGTAACTGTCGCCGCCGCTTAAGCCTGCCAAAGCAGTGGTACGGCTGCTGCCCTCGTATTTGCTACCTCTAGAAACATTCTTGCCAGTAGTGGCGGCAGCGGGACTCAATTACCCCCTTTTCTCACTCTCTCCAGAAGCTCCAGATGGCGTCTTCTGTGGGCAACGTGGCCGACAGCACAGAACCAACGAAACGTATGCTTTCCTTCCAAGGGTTAGCTGAGTTGGCACATCGAGAATATCAGGCAGGAGATTTTGAGGCAGCTGAGAGACACTGCATGCAGCTGTGGAGACAAGAGCCAGACAATACTGGAGTACTTTTATTACTTTCATCTCTACACTTCCAGTGTCGAAGGCTGGACAGATCTGCCCACTTTAGTACTCTGGCAATTAAACAGAACCCTCTTCTGGCAGAAGCCTATTCGAATTTGGGGAATGTGTACAAGGACAGAGGGCAGTTGCAGGAAGCAATTGAGCATTACCGGCATGCATTGCATCTCAAGCCAGATTTCATCGATGGTTATATTAACCTGGCAGCCGCTTTGGTAGCAGCAGGCGACATGGAAGGGGCAGTACAAGCTTACGTCTCTGCTCTTCAGTGCAATCCTGATTTGTACTGTGTTCGCAGTGACCTGGGGAACCTGCTCAAAGCCCTGGGTCGCTTGGAAGGAGCCAAGGCATGTTATTTGAAAGCAATGGAGACGCAACCGAACTTTGCAGTAGCTTGGAGTAATCTTGGCTGTGTTTTCAATGCACAAGGGGAGATTTGGCTTGCAATTCATCACTTTGAAAAGGCTGTCACCCTTGACCCCAGTTTTCTGGATGCTTATATCAATTTAGGAAATGTCTTGCAAGAGGCACGGATTTTTGACAGAGCTGTGGCAGCTTACCTTTGTGCCCTAAGCTTGAGCCCAAATCATGCAGTGGTACATGCCAACCTGGCTTGTGTATACTATGAGCAAGGCCTGATAGATCTGGCAATAGACACCTACAGGCGAGCTATTGAATTGCAACCACATTTCCCTGATGCTTACTGCAACCTAGCCAACGCTCTGGAAGAGAAGGGCAGTGTTGCCGAAGCAGAAGATTGTTATAATACAGCTCTGCGGCTGTGTCCCACCCATGCAGACTTTCTGAGTAACCTAGCCAATATCAAAGGAGACCAAGGAAACATTGAAGAGGCAGTTCGCTTGTATCGTAAAGCATTAGAAGTCTTCCCAGAGTTTGCTGTTGCCCATTCAAATTTAGCAAGTGTATTGCAGCAGCAGGGAAAACTGCAGGAAGCTCTGATGCATTATAAGGAGGCTGTTCGAATCAGTCCTACCTTTGCTGATGCCTACTGTAACATGGGAAACACTCTAAAGGAGATGCAGGATGTTCAGGGAGCCTTGCAGTGTTATACTCGTGCCATTCAGATTAACCCTGCACTTGCGGATGCCCACAGCAATCTGGCTTCCATTCACAAGTATTCAGGGAATATTCCAGAAGCAATTGCTTCTTATCGCACTGCTCTGAAGCTTGAACCTGATTTTCCTGACGCTTATTGTGATTTGGCTCATTGCCTGCAGATTGTCTGTGATTGGACAGACTATGATGAGCGAATGAAGAAGTTGGTCAGCATTGTGGCTGACCAGCTGGAGAAGAATAGGTTGCCTTCTGTGCAGCCTCATCATAGTATGCTCTATCCTCTTTCTCATGGCTTCAGGAAGGCTATTGCTGAGAGCCATGGGAACCTCTGCTTGGATGAGATCAGTGTCCTTCACAAACCACCGTACGAACATCCAAAAGACTTGAAGCTCAGTGATGGTCGACTGCGTGTAGGATACGTGAGTTCTGACTTTGGGAATCATCCTACTTCTCATCTTATGCAGTCTATTCCAGGCATGCACAATCCTGATAAATATGAGGTATTCTGTTATGCCCTGAGCCCAGATGATGGCACAAACTTCCGAGCGAAGGTGATGGCAGAAGCCCATCATTTCATTGATCTTTCTCAGATTCCATGCAATGGGAAAGCAGCTGATCGCATCCATCAAGATGGTATACACATCCTTGTAAATATGAATGGTTATACCAAGGGTGCTCGAAATGAACTCTTTGCTCTCAGGCCAGCTCCTATTCAGGCAATGTGGCTGGGCTACCCTGGGACCAGTGGCGTGCTTTTCATGGATTATATCATCACTGATCAGGAAACTTCACCTGGTGAAGTTGCTGAGCAGTATTCTGAGAAACTGGCTTATATGCCCCATACTTTCTTTATTGGTGATCATGCTAATATGTTCCCTCACCTGAAGAAGAAAGCAGTCATCGATTTTAAGTCCAATGGGCACATTTATGACAATCGGATTGTGCTGAATGGCATCGACCTCAAAGCATTTCTTGATAGTCTCCCAGATGTGCAGATTGTCAAGATGAAATGTCCTGATGGAGGAGACAACGCAGACAGCAGTAATACAGCTCTTAATATGCCTGTCATTCCTATGAATACTATTGCAGAGGCAGTTATTGAAATGATTAACAGAGGACAAATTCAGATAACAATTAATGGATTCAGTCTTAGCAATGGACTGGCAACTACCCAGATCAACATTAAGGCTGCCACTGGGGAGGAGGTTCCCCGTACCATTATTGTAACCACACGTTCTCAGTACGGGTTACCGGAAGATGCCATTGTGTACTGTAACTTCAATCAGTTATATAAAATTGACCCATCTACTTTGCACATGTGGGCAAATATTCTGAAGCGTGTTCCCAATAGTGTACTGTGGCTGTTGCGTTTTCCAGCAGTAGGAGAACCTAATATTCAACAGTATGCACAAAATATGGGCCTTCCCCAGAACCGTATCATTTTTTCACCTGTTGCTCCTAAAGAGGAACATGTTCGGAGAGGCCAGCTGGCTGATGTCTGCTTGGACACTCCACTCTGTAATGGACACACCACAGGGATGGATGTCCTTTGGTCAGGGACACCCATGGTGACTATGCCAGGAGAGACTCTTGCTTCCCGAGTTGCAGCTTTCCAGCTCACTTGTTTAGGCTGTCTTGAGCTTATTGCTAAAAATAGACAAGAATATGAAGACATAGCTGTGAAACTGGGAACTGATCTAGAATACCTGAAGAAACTTTGTGGCAAAGTCTGGAAGCAGAGAACATCTAGCCCTCTGTTCAACACCAAACAATACACAATGGACCTAGAGCGGCTCTATCTACAGATGTGGGAGCATTACGCAGCTGGCAACAAACCTGATCACATGATTAAGCCTGTTGAAGTCACTGAGTTGGCCTAAATAATGACTGTGTGCACAGGAGAATTACCCTGTACCTGAGCCTCAACCTTCTGGGGGAAAGGGAACTACTTTTTCCTTATCTGTACAATACCATGCTGCAGATGGGTGACAGACAATGATAAGAAATAGCACAGCCAGACTTGCTTCCTGCATGATCATGATCATGATAGGGAGAGACACAAGAGATGGGAAACTGCTGTTCCACAAGGAGTCTCCATAGAATTTTGCAGCAGCCAGGTGTCTGGAAGGTCTGGAAGGTAAGTCTGGAAGGTCTGATCTCCCTTGGTCTTCCATGGGATGGATGGTTAGTGTGGAAGGGAGATAGAGATTGCCCAGCCGTTTTGTGATTATCATGGATTGATTGAGTCTTCTGAATTAATATTTTTCTTTATATTTTGGGTATTGGAGCTTTTAAAAATGTTTGGTTTCAGGTATTTTTATTCATGTGAAGTGTATATGATTCTCTTGAGATAAGCTTTTAAGCTAAAATATTCCTTGTTTTAGTTTCTGAACTCTACAGATAAATGGGGACTTTGCTGGTGTAGTCTTTTTGTAGGTTTTATAAACCACTTGAGCCTATATCAGTCATTTTAGTGTCTGACATAATGTTCGGAACTATCAGTGCTATGTTGGTTTATAGATGATGGCTTAAATTCTTTTCCTGGTCCATTTCCTTCTTCCTTCCCCCCACTTTAAAAACTCTCCTGTAACTTGGCTAACAAAAAACCAAGTCTGATTCAAAACCTCCCAGAGTGTTTCTCTTAACCGCATCATCTGGTGCCAAATGAAGATTCTTAGGAGTGATTATTAATTCTGAAGGGCACAGTTGTGGTACTGTCACTGATGATAATAATAATGGATTTTTGGCCTAGAGTTTTGACCTATTTCACCAGTGGTTTACCGTTGACTGCCCCTCTATGCTGCTTCCAAAAGTGATAGTGTGTGTTAAGATTTTTACTTTCATTTCTAATGTTTGTTTGTTTGTTTTAGTGAGTCCTGTTCTTCCTTTTTCTTTCAGCAGAAATGAAATCCCAGGTAAGTATAAGTATTCAAATATTTGATCAGTAAGTCACAGTTATCTCTAGTACATTAAATAACTTTCATCAAAAAACATGTTATAGGTAAAAAGCTCTGAAGGATCAACTATGTATATGATAATTATGTTTCAGACCTTCTAGTGTATTATATATAATAACTTGTCTTCTGGACATGGTCTTGAAGTCTTTATGGATCCAGCCTCAGTAGTAGTGAACTGCACTGCTACTTGGTTTGGAGTAAAAATTAGACTCTAGCCCTCCTGGAGGTTGAGATTTTGGTATTGAAAACCATAGGAATGAAATTATTGTATTTCAACAAAGGATCGAGGGCTTGAGGCTTAAACAAGGCAACATATGTGTGGGAAGCAGTCAGCCTTGAGAGCAGGTAAGGACATGCCAGGCATGCGGCCGCTGCTCGAAGGGACTGTCCCTACTTGTTCCCCTCCTTGTTCCATTCCATGGGAGATAAATCACCAGGGCCCAGAGATCAGAAAGAATGTAAAATGAGACAAGCAAAGCTGTCTCCCCTCTGCACGTGCAGGTTATTTTTGATGCTTCTGGGTTTATGGGTTTCCTCCCAGGGAAGTTAACCTTGAGCCGAGACAGTCTGTAGATAATGTAAACCACCATCTGGCAACCTTCCGATTTCTAGTCTAGATAATCTGCAACTGTAGCATAATAAAATTTGCCTTGCAACCATCAGTTGTCTTGGTCCTTCTGACCCCATCCATCGGTGCTACTTCAGTTCCTTACCCCTTCCCTTCTGACCCTGAGCGGTGAGATGCTCTTTCTCCGGCTAGTCCTCGGCAAGTGGCACTCGAACAGAGACCTGAAGTGTGAAGGCAATTAAAAGAAAAAGAAAGTGCAGGTAAGAGAACCCTTATGCAAAATATGTGTGGCCACCAGTAAAAGTGGAACTAATAGAACCATGAGGCAATAGTCAGAAATAAAATAAGATGAGGCAAAAGGCCTCAAAGTAGTGTGAATTATTTGCTCAGGTTTTACTTTCGATGCTTAAAGCTCGGGGTAATAAAGTTTCTACCTCACAGTTGACTGAATTTTTACAGCATATCCATGGTGTATCTCCCTGGTTTCCTGATGGCGGCTCTGTTGACATAGAAATCTGGCAAAAAGTTTGAGAAGATTTAAAAAATTATTATGAGTCTCGAGGGCCTACTCATACTCCTGTTGTTACATATAGTTTGTGGAATGTGATAAAAATATGTTTAGATGCTTCTCATGATAGTGTTGATTTGAATGTAAAGTCAGAAAAACATAAGCCTCTGACAGAAGGAGAGACTGTATTATCAGCTACTGTGTCGCCGCTTCCTAAACCGAAAGAGCTAATTAATTTAAATAGTTTAGATGAAGAGGAACATTTTGACTTAACAGATGAGGCTTGTAAACATAAAAGAGAGAACTATCCTGAGGATGATTTTCTAATGGCTGTGATAGATAAGTCAGTGAGAAAGCTGCAGGTTAATAAGGACTGTCTTGCTCAAAAACCTACATCTGTAAAAATGCTCAGTCCCTTGCAGCGCGCTGTACAAGGAGCAATAAAACGAGGAGAAGATCCTATTTTCTGTTGTCCCGTCATAGAAAGACCTGATCCTAATAATCCTCAACAAGCTACTAGGGAGCATCAGGCTCTCCCTTTGAAAGTTTTGAAAGATTGAAAATCTGCCTGTGCTCAATATGGGCCCACTGCTCCTTTTACTGCTGCTATGGTTGACAGGAGAAGCTCTTCCCCCCGCTGATTGGAAGTCTATTGCACGAGCTTGTTTAAATGGTGGAGATTATTTAATATGGAAGTTTGATTTTTATGAACGGGCTGCTGAACAAGCAGAAAAGAATGCTGCCCATAATATTCCAGTTGATTATCATATGCTGATTGGGGAAGAACAATATCTTTCTTTACAAGATCAATTAACTTATCCCTTCATTGCTTATCCTCAAATAAATCATTTGGCATTACAAGCCTGGAGGAAATGACCTTCTACACACAAAACTGAGGATCTTTCAACAATTCGACAGGGACCTGATGAACCATATGCTGATTTTGTAGATAGGTTGTCACAGGCGGTGGGGAGACTCATTGTGGACGGACTCACTGGTACAATTGTAGTTAAGCAGCTTGCTTTTGAGAATGCTACTAATGCGTGTCAGGCTGCGATTCGACCTTGGAGAAAACGGGGAACATTGGAGGCTTATATTCGCCTTTGTGCAGACATTGGGCCTACTTATATACAGGGTGCTGCTGTGGCTGCAGCATTAACTAAAGTGGGGTTCAAAAACAATCAAAAGAAAACAAAGACTTGTTTTAAATGCGGAAAGGCAGGTCATTTTGCTAGCGAATGTAGATCTTTTAATTCTAACCCTAGTCCTTCCTTCCCTACTCAGAAACCTCCAGATGGTCAGAAAATCCCTGGTTTATGCCCTAAATGCAATAGGGGAAAACATTGGGCACAAGATTGTTGCTCAGTGGCCCACAGGGATGGGCCACCACTGTCGGGAAACTCCTCCCGGGGCCTTCCCTGGCCCCAACAAATAATAAGGGCAATGTCTGTGTATCCTCCTCAAATTATCAATCAGACATTAACCAAAAACAAAAACATACAATATCCTCGCTCTCCAGAGCAACACCAGGAAGCGCAGGACTGGAGCTCAGCACCTCCGCCCGATATGTATTAACTCCTGAAATGGGTCCTCAGGCCCTCTCTACGGGCATCTGTGGACCTTTACCCAAGGGTTTGATGGGACTATTATTGGGAAGAAGTAGTGTCACCATGAAAGGTTTAACTATTATGCCAGGAGTCACAGATTCTGACTACGAAGGAGAAATAAAAGTCATGGCACAAACTATTAAAAATATAATAACTATTTCTCCTGGTGATAAAATTGCACAATTGCTACTTTTGCCCTTTGTACCTCATGGACAAATTTTACAACATCAAAAGAGAGAAACAAAGGCTTTTGGATCGTCTAGTGCTGCCTACTGGATTCAGAAGATAGGGAAAGAACGTCCAGAAATGAAATGAACCATTAATGGAAAGGTTTTTTCAGGTTTGTTAGACACTGGAGCTGATGTCTCTGTTATGACGCAGATACACTGGCCTAAACGTTGGCCCATTAGTCCTACTATTACAGAACTTCACGGAATAGGACAAAGTTCTTCTCCTATGCAAAGTAGTCAGTTTTTTTTTTTTTTTTTTTTGAAGGTTCTATCTTAGCTACTGTTTATTTTTTTTATTTTTTTTATTTTTTTAACATCTTTATTGGGGTATAATTGCTTTACAATGGTGTGTTAGTTTCTGCTTTATAACAAAGTGAATCAGTCATACATAAACATATGTTCCCATATGTCTTCCCTGTTGCGTCTCCCTCCCTCCCACCCTCCCCATCCCACCCCTCCAGGCTGTCACAAAGCACCGAGCCAATATCCCTGTGCCATGCGGCTGCTTCCCACTAGCTATCTACCTTACTGCGTTTGTTAGTGTGTATATGCCCATGACTCTCTCTCGCCCTGTCACAGCTCACCCTTCCCCCTCCCCATAACCTCAAGTCCGTTCTCTAAGAGGTCTGCGTCTTTATTCCTGCTTTACCCCTAGGTTCTTCATGACATTTTTTTCTTAAATTCCATATATATGTGTTAGCATACTGTATTTGTATTTTTCTTTCTGACTTACTTCACTCTGTATGACAGACTCTAGGTCTATCCACCTCATTACAAATAGCTCAATTTCGTTTCTTTTTATGGCTGAGTAATATTCCATTGTATATATGTGCCACATCTTCTTTATCCATTCATCTGGTGATGGGCACTTAGGTTGTTTCCATCTCCGGGCTATTGTAAATAGAGCTGCAATGAACATTTTGGTACATGACTCTTTTTGAATTTTGGTTTTCTCAGGGTATATGCCCAGTAGTGGGATTGCTGGGTCATATGGTAGTTCTATTTGTAGTTTTTTAAGGAACCTCCATACTGTTCTCCATAGTGGCTGAACCAATTCACATTCCCACCAGCAGTGCAAGAGTGTTCCCTTTTCTCCACACCCTCTCCAGCATTTATTGTTTCTAGATTTTTTGATGATGGCCATTCTGACTGGTGTGAGATGATATCTCATTGTAGTTTTGATTTGCATTTCTCTAATGATTAATGATGTTGAGCATTCTTTCATGTGTTTGTTGGCAGTCTGTATATGTTCTTTGGAGAAATGTCTATTTAGGTCTTCTGCCCATTTTTGGATTGAGTTGTTTGTTTTCTTGTTATTGAGCTGCATGAGCTGCTTGTAAATTTTGGAGATTAATCCTTTGTCGGTTGCTTCATTTGCAAATATTTTCTCCCATTCTGAGGGTTGTCTTTTGGTCTTGTTTACGGTTTCCTTTGCTGTGCAAAAGCTTTGAAGTTTCATTAGGTCCCATTTGTTTATTTTTGTTTTTATTTCCATTACTCTAGGAGGTGGGTCAGAAAGGATCTTGCTTTGATTTATGTCATAGAGTGTTCTGCCTATGTTTTCCTCTAAGAGTTTGATAGTTTCTGGCCTTACATTTAGGTCTTTAATCCATTTTGAGCTTATTTTTGTGTATGGTGTTAGGGAGTGATCTAATCTCATACTTTTACATGTACCTGTCCAGTTTTCCCAGCACCACTTATTGAAGAGGCTGTCCTTTCTCCATTGTACATTACTGCCACCTTTATCAAAGATAAGGTGTCCATATGTGCATGGGTTTATCTCTGGGCTTTCTATCCTGTTCCATTGATCTATCTTTCTGTTTTTGTGCCAGTACCATACCGTCTTGATGACTGTAGCTTTGTAGTATTGTCTGAAGTCAGGGAGCCTGATTCCTCCAGTTCCTTCTTTCGTTCTCAAGATTGCTTTGGCTATTCGGGGTCTTTTGTGTTTCCATACAAATTGTGAAAGTTTTTGTTCTAGTTCTGTGAAAAATGCCAGTGGTAGTTTGATAGGGATTGCATTGAATCTGTAGATTGCTTTGGGTAGTAGAGTCATTTTCACAATGTTGATTCTTCCAATCCAAGAACATGGTATATCTCTCCATCTATTTATATCATCTTTAATTTCTTTCATCAGTGTCTTATAATTTTCTGCAAACAGGTCTTTTGTCTCCTTAGGTAGGTTTATTCCTAGATATTTTATTCTTTTTGTTGCAATGGTAAATGGGAGTGTTTTCTTGATTTCACTTTCAGATTTTTCATCCTTAGTGTATAGGAATGCCAGAGATTTCTGTGCATTAATTTTGTATCCTGCCACTTTACCAAATTCATTGATTAGCTCTAGTAGTTTTCTGGTAGCATCTTTAGGGTTCTCTATGTATAGGATCATGTCATCTGCAAACAGTGACAGCTTTACTTCTTCTTTTCCAATTTGGATTCCTTTTATTTCCTTTTCTTCTCTGATTGCTGTGGCTAAAACTTCCAAAACAATGTTGAATAATAGTGGTGAGAGTGGGCAACCTTGTCTTGTTCCTGATCTTAGTGGAAATGCTTTCAGTTTTTCACCATTGAGGATGATGTTTGCTGTGGGCTTGTCATATATGGCCTTTATTATGTTGAGGAAAGTTCCCTCTATGCCTACTTTCTGCAGGGTTTTTATCATAAATGGGTGTTGAATTTTGTCAAAAGCTTTCTCTGCATCTATTGAGATGATCATATGGTTTTTCTCCTTCAATTTGTTAATATGGTTTATCACATTGATAGATTTGCGTATATTGAAGAATCCTTGCATTCCTGGAATAAACCCCACTTGATCATGGTGTATGATCCTTTTAATGTGCTGTTGGATTCTGTTTGCTAGTATTTTGTTGAGGATTTTTGCATCTATGTTCATCAGTGATATTGGCCTGTAGTTTTCTTTCTTTGTGACATCCTTGTCTGGTTTTGGTATCAAGGTGATGGTGGCCTCGTAGAAGGAGTTTGGGAGTGGTCCTCCCTCTGCTATATTTTGGAAGAGTTTGAGAAGGATAGGTGTTAGCTCTTCTCTAAATGTTTGATAGAATTCGCCTGTGAAGCCATCTGGTCCTGGGCTTTTCTTTGTTGGAAGATTTTTAATCACAGTTTCAATTTCAGTGCTTGTGATTGGTCTGTTCATATTTTCTATTTCTTCCTGATTCAGTCTTGGCAGGTTGTGCATTTCTAAGAATTTGTCCATTTCTTCCAGATTGTCCATTTTATTGGCATAGAGTTGCTTGTAGTAATCTCTCATGATCTCTTTTATCTCTGCAGTGTCAGTTGTTACCTCTCCTTTTTCATTTCTAATTCTATTGATTTGAGTCTTCTCCCTTTTTTTCTTGATGAGTCTGGCTAGTGGTTTATCTATTTTGTTTATCTTCTCAAAGAACCAGCTTTTAGTTTTATTGATCTTTGCTATTGTTTCCTTCATTTCTTTTTCATTTATTTCTGATCTGATTTTTATGATTTCTTTCCTTCTGCTAGCTTTGGGGTTTTTTTGTTCTTCTTTCTCTAATTGCTTGAGGTGCAAGGTTAGGTTGTTTATTCGAGATGTTTCCTGCTTCTTAAGGTGGGCTTGTATTGCTATAAACTTCCCCCTTAGAACTGCTTTTGCTGCATCCCACAGGTTTTGGGTCGTTGTGTCTCCATTGTCATTTGTTTCTAGGTATTTTTTGATTTCCTCTTTGATTTCTTCAGTGATCTCTTCATTATTAAGTAGTGTATTGTTTAGCCTCCATGTGTTTGTATTTTTTACAGATCTTTTCCTGTAATTGATATCTAGTCTCATGGCGTTGTGGTCAGAAAAGATACTTGATACAATTTCAATTTTCTTAAATTTACCAAGGCTTGATTTGTGACCTAAGATATGATCTATCCTGGAGAATGTTCCATGAGCACTTGAGAAAAATGTGTATTCTGTTGTTTTTGGATGGAGTGTCCTATAAATATCAATTAAGTCCATCTTGTTTAATGTATCATTTAAAGCTTGTGTTTCCTTATTTATTTTCATTTTGGATGATCTGTCCATGGGTGAAAGTGGGGTGTTTAAGTCCCCTACTATGAATGTGCTACTGTCGATTTCCCCTTTTATGGCTGTTAGTATTTGCCTTATGTATTGAGGTGCTCCTATGTTGGGTGCATAAATATTTACAATTGTTATATCTTCTTCTTGGATCGATCCCTTGATCATTATGTAGTGTCCTTCTTTGTCTCTTTTAATAGTCCTTATTTTAAAGTCTATTTTGTCTGATATGAGAATTGCTACTCCAGCTTTCTTTTGGCTTCCATTTGCATGGAATATCTTTTTCCATCCCCTTACTTTCAGTCTGTATGTGTCTCTAGGTCTGAAGTGGGTCTCTTGTAGACAGCATATATAAGGGTCTTGTTTTTGTATCCATTCAGCTAATCTGTGTCTTTTGGTGGGAGCATTTAGTCCATTTACATTTAAGGTAATTATCGATATGTATGTTCCTATTCCCATTTTCTAAATTGTTTTGGGTTCGTTATTATAGGTCTTTTCCTTCTCTTGTGTTTCTTGCCTAGAGAAGATCCTTTAGCATTTGTTGTAAAGCTGGTTTGGTGGTGCTGAACTCTCTCAGCTTTTGCTTGTCTGTAAAGGTTTTAATTTCTCCATCAAATCTGAATGAGATCCTTGCTGGGTAGAGTAGTCTTGGCTGCATGTTTTTCTCCTTCATCACTTTCAGTATGTCCTGCCACTCCCTTCTGGCTTGTAGGGTTTCTGCTGAGAGATCAGCTGTTAACCTTATGGGGATTCCCTTATGTGTTATTTGTTGTTTTTCCCTTGCTGCTTTTAATATGCTTTCTTTGTATTTAATTTTTGACAGTTTGATTAATATGTGTCTTGGCGTATTTCTCCTTGTATTTATCTTGTATGGGACTCTCTGTGCTTCCTGGACTTGATTAACTATTTCCTTTCCCATATTAGGGAAGTTTTCAACTATAATCTCTTCAAATATTTTCTCAGTCCCTTTCTTTTTCTCTTCTTCTTCTGGAACCCCTATAATTCGAATGTTGGTGCGTTTAATGTTGTCCCAGAGGTCTCTGAGACTGTCCTCAGTTCTTTTCATTCTTTTTTCTTTATTCTGCTCTGCAGTAGTTATTTCCACTATTTTATCTTCCAGGTCACTTATCCGTTCTTCTGCCTCAGTTATTCTGCTATTGATCCCATCTAGAGTACTTTTAATTTCATTTATTGTGTTGTTCATCGTTGCTTGTTTCATCTTTAGTTCTTCTAGGTCCTTGTTAACTGATTCTTGCATTTTGTCCAATCTATTGTCCATTCTATCTCCAAGATTTCGGATCAACCTTACTATCATTATTCTGAATTCTCTTTCAGGTAGACTGCCTATTTCCTCTTCATTTGTTAGGTCTGGTGCATTTTTATCTTGCTCCTTTATCTGCTGTGTGTTTTTCTGTCTTCTCATTTTGCTTATCTTACTGTGTTTGGGGTCTCCTTTTTGCAGGCTGCAGGTTTGTGGTTCCTCCTGTTTTTGATGTCTGTCTCTAGTGGCTAAGGTTGGTTCAGTGGGTTGTGTAGGCTTCCTGGTGGAGGGGGCTAGTGCCTGTGTTGTGGTGGATGAGGCTGGATCTTGTCTCTCTAGTGGTCAGGTTCACGTCTGGTGGTGTGTTTGGGGGTGTCTGTGGCCTTATTATGATTTTAGGCAGCCTCTCTGCTAATGGGTGGGGTTGTGTTCCTGTTTTGCTAGTTGTTTGGCATAGGTTTTCCAGCACTGTGGCTTGCTGGTCGTTGAGTGAAGCTGGGTGCTGGTGTTAAGATGGAGGTCTCTGGGAGATTTTCGCTGTTTGATATTATGTGGAGCTGGGAGGTCTCTTGTTGATCAGTGTCCTGAAGTTGGCTGTCCTACCTCAGAGGCAGAGCCCTGCCTCCTGGCTGGAGCACCAAAAGCTTTTCATCCACAGGCTCAGGATAAAAGGGAGAAAAAGTAGAGGGAATTAGTAGAAGTATGAGGAAAGAAAGAAGGAAAGGAGGGTAGGAAGGAAGGAAGAAAGAAAGAAGCAAAGAAGGAAAGAAGGCAAGAAGGAAAGAAGGGAGGGAGGGAGGGAGGAGGGAAGGAAGGAGGGAAAGAAGGAAAAAAGACAGAAAGAAAGAAGATACAGTAAAAATAAAATACAGTATAATAAAGTTATTGAATTAAAAACTTCTTATTTAGAAAAAAAAAAAAAAAAAAAAGGGACGGAAAGAACCTAGGACAAATGTTGGCAGCAAAGCTATACAGACAAAATCTTACACAGAAGCATACACATACACCCTCACTAAAAGAGGTAAATGGGGAAAAATCCTAAATCTTGCTGTCAGAGACCACCTCCTCAATTTGGGATGATTCGTTGTCTAAAGGAGGGAAGGAAGGACGGAAAGAAAGAAAGAAAGAACGAAGGTAAAGTATAATAAGGTTATTAAAATTAATTATTAAGAAAAAAATTTAAAAAAAAAACATGGACGGATAGAACCCTAGGACAAATGGTGGAAGCAAGACTATACAGACAAGATCTCACACAGAACCATACACATACACGTTCGCAAAAAGAGGAAAGGGGAAAAAATCATAGATCTTGCTCCTAAAGTCCACTTCCTTAATTTGGGATGATTGGTTGTCTATTCAGGTATTCCACAGATGCAGGGTACATCAAGTTGATTGTGGAGCTTTAATCCGCTGCTTCTGAGGCTGCTGGGGGGGATTTCCCTTTCTCTTCTTTGTTCTCACAGCTCCCAGGGCTAAGCTTTGGATTTGGCCCTGCCACTGCGTGTAGATCGCTGGAGGGCGTCTGTTTTTTGCTCAGACAGGATGGGGTTAAAAGAGCCGCTGATTGGGGGCTCTGGCGCACTCAGGCCGGCGGGGACGGAGGGGCACAGAGTGCGGGGCGGGCCTGCGGTGGCAAAGGCCGGCGTGACTTTGCACCAGACTGAGGCGCGCTGTGCGCTCTCCCGGGGAAGTTGTCCCTGGATCCCGGGAACCCGGCAGTGGCGGGCTGCACAGCCTCCGCGGAAGAGGGGTGTGGAGAGTGACCTGTGCTCGCACACAGGCCCCTCGGTGGCGGCAGCAGCAGCCTTAACGTCTCCCGCCCGCCTCTGGGGTCCGCGCTTTTAGCCGCGGCTTGCGCCCGTCTCTGGATTCCGCGCTTTCAGCCGCGGCTCGCGCCCGTCTCTGGATTCCGCGCTTTCAGCCGCGGCTCGAGCCCGTCTCTGGATTCCGCGCTTTCAGCAGCGGCTCGCGCCCGTCTCTGGATTCCGCGCTTTCAGCCGCGGCTCGCGCCCGTCTCTGGGGTCCGCACTTTCAGCCGCGGCTCGCGCCCGTCTCTGGGGTTCGCGCTTTTAGCCGCGGCTCGCGCCCGTCTCTGGAGTTCCTTTAAGCAGCGTTCTTAAACCCCTCTCCTCACGCCCCAGGAAACAAAGAGGGAAGGAAAAGTCTCCTGCCTCTTCTGCGGGTGCAGGCTTTTCCCCGGACTCCCTCCCGGCTAGCTGTGGTGCACTAACCCCTTCAGGCTATGTTCAAGCCGCCAACCCCAGTCCTCTCCCTGCGCTCCGGCCTCAGCTCTCAGCCCCGCCCGCCCCGGCGGGTGAGCAGACAAGCCTCTCGGGCTGGTGAGTGCCGGTCGGCACCGATCCTCTGTGCGGGAATCTCCCCGCTTTGCCCTCCGCACCCGTTGCTGTGCACTCCGCAGCTTCGAAGCTCCCCCCTCCGCCTCCCGCAGTCTCCGCCCTCGAAGGGGCTTCCTAGAGTGTGGAAACTTTTCCTCCTTCACAGCTCCCTCCCACTGGTGCAGGTGCCGTCCCTATTCTTTTGTCTCTGTTTTTTCTTTTGCCCTACCCAGGTACGTGGGGAGTTTCTTGCCTTTTGGGAGGTCTGAGGTCTTCTGCCAACCTTCAGTAGGTGTTCTGTAGGAGTTGTTCCACGTGTAGATGTATTTCTGGTGTATCTGTGGGGAGGAAGGTGATCTCCGCGTCTTACTCTTCCGCCATCTTCCGCCTCCTCCAATAGTCAGTTTTTATTATGGCAAGATAGTGAGGGCCATTCAGGATACTTCCAGCCTTATGTTTTGCCTGGGCTGCCTTTAAACCTCTGGGGCCGAGATATATTAAAAGAAATGGGAGTATTACTTTATAGTCCAAACTCTCAAGTCTCTAATATGATGTTGGATCAAGGATTTCTTCCCACAAAAGGTCTGGGAACAAATCAACAAGGAACTGTCTCTCCTATTGATGTGAAAATAAAAAATGATAGACAAGGTTTGGTTTTTTCTTAGGGGCCTTGGATTCTCCACTCACTGCTGATCCAATTACTTGGCTGACTGATGACCCTGTATGGGTGGACCAATGGCCCCTCACAAAGGAGAAATGAGAAGCTGCAGAACAATTAGTACTGGAACAATTAGGGCATTTAGAAATTTCCAGTAGTCCTTGGAATACTCCTATTTTTATTATCAAGAAAAAATCTGGAAAATATAGGTTATTACAGGATCTAAGAGCTGTTAATAAAACTATGCTAATAGTGGGAGCTCTTCAACGAGGCCTACCCTCTCCAACAGCCATACCACACAATAATCAAATTTAGTTATAGATTTAAAAGATTGTTTTTTCACTATTCCTTTGTTTCCTGAAGATAGAAAACATTTTGCTTTTAGCTTGCCTGCCTTAAATTTTAAGGAAGCCATGAGGAGATTTCAATGGAAAGTATTGCCTCAGGGCATGGCAAATAGTCCTACATTATGCCAAAAATATGTGGCTCAGGCCTTGACTCCTGTGAGAAAAAGGTTTCCATCGTTATATCTCATACATTATATGGATGACATGCTTTTAGCCACTGATAATATTTCTTTATTAGAGACTGCTTTTCAATTTTTACAACAGTCCTTACAATCATTTGGCTTGGTCATTGCCTCAAAAAAAATTCAAAAACAATCTCCATTTTTATATTTGGGAAAATATATTGATAACACTACTATTAGGCCTCAAAAACTGCAAATTCGAGTTGATAATTTAAAAACATTAAGTGATTTTCAAAAATTACTTGGAGATATTAATTGGCTAAGGCCTTCCTTAAAACTTACTACTGCTCAATTACAGCCTTTGTTTGATATTCTTAAAGGTGACTCAGATCCTTCTTCTTCACGCTCTATGACTCCAGAAGGATTTCAAGCTTTACAAATAGTCAGTAGATCTATCAGTTCTACACAATTAACTAGAATTCGTACTCACCTTCCAATTTCCTTAATAATTTGTCCAACTCCTCATGTGCCTACTGCCGTCTTATGGCAAACTGTTGGAATTATTGAATAGATTCATATGAAAACTACACCCTCTAAAGTTATTAACCCTTATTATGAACTTATTAGTAATTTAATAATGCAAGGTAGAACTAGATGCTTACAACCTATAAGTATAGAACCTTCTAAAATTATTATCCCTTATTCAGTTAGTCAACAAAATTGGCTTTTTCAACATAGTAATAAATGGGGTCTTGCTCTTGCAGGATTTTCAGGTACCTTAGAATGCCATTACCCTGCTGATAAATTGATCCAATTCAACAAACTTAACTCATATCTTTCCTTCTATAATTAGGCAACAGCCTGTTCCTCATGTACCTTTGATTTTTACGGACGGTTCTTCTTCAGGAGTGGCTACTGTAATCATTGACGACGGAACAAACCTCATTAAAGAAACTTCCTTGACTTCAGCTCAACGTGTTGAACTGTATGCTGTCATTATGTCTTTTAAACATTTGCCTACTATATCTTTTAATTTGTTTTCTGATAGTAAATATCTTATTAGCTTATGATTTCTTCTGGAGACTGCGACCATAGGACATACTAATGACCCTGAATTATCATCCTCTTTTCGTTTGCTTCAACAGCTTATTCGTTCCCATGATGGTCCCGTTGCAGGTCTGTATATCCGTGCTCATTCTAACTTGCCTGGTCCATTGACTAAACTTAATGCGACTGCAGATGTTTTAACTCGATCTAAACGTGATCTTTAT
The DNA here is from genome assembly GCF_963455315.2 of Globicephala melas. Taxonomy (NCBI): domain Eukaryota; kingdom Metazoa; phylum Chordata; class Mammalia; order Artiodactyla; family Delphinidae; genus Globicephala; species Globicephala melas. Next base: position 150,270,271 of record NC_083316.1, on the reverse strand, counting down.
CCTGTACATTTTCCTCCCAAGAATAGAGTTGAAGTTACTCCTCCTCCTCAATCTCTTTTCCCTAAAGCAGGACATGTCCCAATTTACCATACTCCTCCTTTCCGTTCGTCATGCTGTCAAGAATGGCTAATGTACTGCATTCATTATCTTCATACTCTTGATACTCATGGTCCATGTCCTGGACACCCTCATATTATGGTAAGTTATGATCAAACTGCTTCACAAGCAGCACAGCCGTTGCACGCTTTACACCGTCAGTCGGCGGCTACATTACACACACAATTTTCCCTTACTCGTGAAGCCGCCCGACAAATTGTTAAGCAATGCCCACAATGCTTACCTCACCTTCCTGTTCCACATTATGTTGTTAATCCTCGTGGATTATTACCTAGACATTTATGGCAAATGGATGTTACTCATATTCCGTCTTTTGGGAAATTACAGTTTGTTCATGTCACTATCGATACTTATTCTGGTTTCCTCTGTGCTACAGCACAGACCGGAGAAGCTACTAAACATGTTATCACTCATTTTTTACACTGTTTTGCTTTCATGAACCTTCCCAAAATTATTAAAACAGATAATGGGCCCACTTACTCTAGTGCTGCTTTTGCAACATTTTGTAATTCATTACAAAATTACCCATATTACAGGCATTCCATATAACCCTCAAGGACAAGGTATTATAGAACGTGCAAATAGATCTTTAAAGCTAACTATTGAAAAAATAAAAAGGGGGGAATTGTATAGAACAACGCCACATAACCTTATAAATCATGCTCTGTTTATTTTAAATGTTCTCACTGTTGACAAATTTGGCTGCTCTGCAGGGGGAAGGTTGGTGGCTGAGCCAAGATTGGCCTCTCAATCTCCGGAGGTCCTCTGGAAAGATCCGTTAACCAGCACTTGGCGTGGTCCTGATCCTGTGTTGATTTGGGGACGTGGTCACGTGTGTATCTTTCCCAGATCAGCGCCTGGACCTTGCTGGTTTCCTGAGCGCTTAGTCAAGCAAACAGATGGCTCGCCACAGCTCACAACTAGTTCAGAAGATGAAGAAGCTCTGCACCTCTCCGGAAAATTTGACAGTGTTGATTCAGAAAGAGAAAAGGAAGAGAAGACCACTTGCCAGAACGACTCAAAGGAGTGATGTTCCAACTTGGGGACAAATTAAACAACTGGTTTCACGAGCTCAAGAGTCAGTGAAACAACAGAATAATCCTGTTACACCTGTAACTTTATTTTTGGCTATGTTGGCAACCATTTCATGTGTTCCCTCTGTTAATGCAGCAACTGACTGGGCCTATGTACCTGATCCTCCACTATTACAACCCATATCTTGGTCTGAAGCAGAGTTTCCTGTATTTTACAATGATAAGTGTTTATGGGCCTCTTATTGGGAATATAAAACAAACCAATATGTCTGTAAATTATACTAACTGGTTTAGTACCCATCCTGTCTGTCTTAGCCCATTGAATCTGGAAACTGGACGTGTAAAGGCTATTAGTTATGAGCATACAGATGTTTATGAGGGAACGGATCAATCAATTAGTTTGTCAGGCTCTCCAGGCATCCTTCGTTTTACAGGAACCAACATTACTCTTACATGCCTGGCTACCAGCTGACGAGAGTATCTTAAGGATACCATCATTTCGTATAAAATGGGCAACCTATTAATATTAGAGGTCAAATCTCATACGCTTCACCACTTAGGGATTCCGCTATTACTATAGCCAAGGTTACAGGTGAAGATTCAGGAAATTATTTCTGTATGAAGCGTTTACTTGGAGGACAAGGGATATTTATAGCTGGATATAAGGTTACTATGCTTAACAGAAAATCAAAAAATCAATTTCCTCCTTTTATGACCGTTAACTTTCCTGGATCCAATTTTGAACGTTGCAATGCATCTTGGAATAATAACCAAATATGGTGTACTATAGATTATACCAAGGTACCAATTCTTATCTCTTCTATTCCCATCATAGATAGGTTTATCACATTTCAAAAGAACTGGGATATATGGAAACTAGCTCTAACTTATTCCAATACACTGTTATAACTTGTGTTACTCCTCCATATACACGTTTGTGTGGTTCTATTAACATTGGTAATTCTTCCAAAGGAGGATATAATATTAGCTGTGTTAATTGTACTTTTAGCAGTTGTATGTTCCCTTCTGCAGGAACGCAATCTGTGCTTATACTAAAGCAACCCATATATGTTATGGTGCCTGTACATCTGAGAGAACCTTGGTATGAAGATACTGGAGTACAGGCATGGGTGGAACTCTCTAAAGCCTTGCAGAGAAGGAGACGCTTTCTTGGGTGGCTAATAGTAAGTTTACCTGCCTCGGCTGCTCTGTCTGCTACCGTGGCTACTGCCGGTCTTGCTATTTCACAGAGTATTCATCATGCTCACTTTGCTAATCAGTATCTCAACATACCAGTCTTGCTTTATCTTTACAAAGTCACATAGATTTACAGATTAATAACAAGTTAGATGAATTTAAAAACGCAATTTTGGGGATTGGAGATCAGATGGCAGCATTAAAATTGAGGATGCGTTTAGCTTGTCATGCAAAGTATACATGGATGTGTGTTACTCCTTAAAAGTACAATGACTGTATTTGGGAATGAGAAAAAGTAAAAATGCATCTGCTGAGTGTTTGGTCAGATAATATTAGTCTTGATCTTAAGAAATTAAATGCTGAAATTCAGGATATACAAAATGCACATCTTGATGATATTTCGCCAGAAGATGTAATTCAGACTTTACTGGACCATTTAAAGTGGTTAAATCCTCAGTCTTGGATTACCGGAAGGTTGTCAGGATTTATTACCCTGGCCATAATTTGCCTATTATTGATATTAATCTTCTCATGTCTGTTTCGTATCCTCATGCAACAGTATACTACTCTCGGCACTAAACTTCATGGAATTATTTTGCAGCAAAAGTTAAAAAATAAAAAAGGGGGACCTGTGGGAAGCAGTCAGCCTTGAGAGCAGGCTACGGACATGCCCGGCATGCCGCCGCTGCTCGAAGGGACTGTCCCTACTTGTTCCCCTCCTTGTTCCATTCCATGGGAGATAAATCACCAGGGCCCAGAGATCAGAAAGAATGTAAAATGAATCAAGCAAAGCTGTCTCCCCCCTGCACATGCAGGTTATTTTTGATGCTTCTGGGTTTATGGGTTTCCTCCCAGGGAAGTTAACCTTGAGCCGAGACAGTCTGTAGATAATGTAAACCACCATCTGGCAACCTTCCTTTTTCTAGTCTATTTAATCTGCAACTGTAGCGCAATAAAATTTGCCTTGCAACCATCAGTTGTCTTGGTCCTTCTGACTCCATCCGTCGGTGCCACTTCAGTTCCTTACCCCTTCCCTTCTGACACTGGGCGGTGAAATCCTCTTTCTCCGGCTGGTCCGCGGCACACATGAATATATGTTTTTGTCTTGCTGTACTGCACCTGTGCTGTCTAGTAACAGATATTTTGTCTGCTAGTAGTGTTCTAGATTATGTCTTTCCAAAGCGCTGAGGCAGTGCACCTATTCTGTAGTTGCAGCTGATGCCTAAATGTATCCTAGCTGACAAATTATTGATTAATAAGAACTTGAATTTCTGAAAGATTTGTACTGTTAACCAAAATCTGAGCAAGGAGTCTCAAATATAATTCTTAGCCAGAATTACATGTTAATGAACCATTTAACAGTGTGAATCAAGGAACATCAGTGTAAGGATTTCTTTTAATTTATTTTTTACCTGCTTGAAATATCAGTTAAAGTTTGCCAGCTTGGTTGCAGATGAACGGACGTTGGAAGTTCACCAAACTACTTAATGTGGGATAGGATAATAGACTTCCAGCGCCCTCAAGGCTGTGACCTTGCAGCCATTTTACATAGCACATCCTCCTCCTATAGGGATGAACCTTTCCCTGGCCCGAAAAGTGGCAGCTCTGTTGAAGCTTTGCTTATTGTAACAGGCTTTTGTTTCCAGGTTACATGTCTGTGGAAGACTTAATTCTGAATAGAGATACAGATATTACTGGAAACTAATTGTTTTTTCTATTATACTCTGATTTATCAAAAAAGTAAAACATTTAAATTGTGCTACAGAAATTCAGAAGTTGTCTTGCAATCTTTAAACAATAAATGAATGAGTTGCCCTTAAAAAAAAAAAGAATTAAGCAGTTAGGCTTTGTGGGCCATATACAGTTTCTGTAACTTCTCCTACCCTTTTTTCTTCAACAACCTTTCTAAACGTGAGACATTATTAGCTCACAGTCCCACAGATCCAGGCTGAGAGCCTGATTTGATTTGTGGCCATTATTTGCCGATTCCTGCTCTGCGTCCTTACTGAGGAGGGGGACCATGTTTGAGTAATCACTTCTTTGAATCAACTATTGGTCTTCTGGGGCTTGTCCTTACTCTCCTACAGTCTCGAATCAACATGGCATCCAGAGAGATCTTGTTAAAACATAAGTGAGATCCTGTCACTTAAGTCTCTTCAGTGGCTCCTTCACAGGAAAAGCAAAGTCCTCAAAGTGAGTCCACGGCCCTAGAAATGTGGGCCTCTGTTTCCTGTCTGACTGTTTCCTTCTCCTCTCCACTTTGCTCCCTCTGTTTTCCACACACTGACATCCTTTCTGCTCCTTGGATACTCCAAGCCCACTCTTGCCTCATAGGCTTTCCATCTGACTGTTCCCTCTGCTTGTACTCTTCACTTCCCAGATATGCACCTTGCTCCCTCTCACAACCTTAAGTTCCCTCTTATATTTTATCTTCCCCAGAAAGCCCTCATCGATCACTTACTTTCAGATCGCAGTCTCCTCCTACCAGCTAACAATCTCCATCTCCCTTCCCTGCTTGCTGTTTCTCTCCAACACTTACCTGATATACTATTCTATCCATTTATTTAATTTTTATTTACATATTTATACTTATGATTTTTTTTTTTTTTTTGTGGTACGCAGGCCTCTCACTGTTGTGGCCTCTCCCATTGTGGAGCACAGGCTCCGGACGCACAGGCTAAGCGGCCATGGCTCACGGGGCTAGCCGCTCTGCGGCATGTGGGATCTACCCGGACTGGGGCACGAACCCGTGTCCCCTGCATCGGCAGGGGTCTTTCAACCACTGCGCCACCAGGGAAGCCCTATACTTATGATTTTATATTTGCTTATTTACTTTTGTCTCCCCACTCAGCTCAAGAGAGACTATATTCATCTGTGTTAATCACTGCTGTGTTTCCTGAACATGCCTATAAATCATACTGAAGAATGGTGCCTGAAATTTGGTAAGGGATCAATCAATTTTCTTGGCTGGATGAAGAAATGTGTTCATAAATTAACGAACAGATCTTCGGGGCTTCTGACTTGAGGACTAATGGGAAGAGGATGGCAAAAGGTTGGGACAGGGTACTGCAAGAAGTAGTATTTGGAGTACTCTGATAGCTATCCTAACAGATAAGATTGTGTTCATTTAAATTGGATGTAATGAGAGAGCTGGGAACTAGGGACACACAGCATTAAGGTTTTTATAATGCATTCTGTAGAGTTCTTTTTAAGTCTGTACAAATATCATTGAAAATATATGCATACATATACACCTCTGTTACTTTAATTAGTGCCTTACGAGAGCCCCGCAAGGAAAGAGTAGTAGCAACTCTCAGTATCCTTCCTTTATGATGAACTTAATTTATTCAAAGTTACATCATAATTTATTTGTAACTGTGAAACTAGACTTAGTTATTGAATAGACCCTCCCTAGGAACGTATGACATTAATAAAACCAACAAAACTTTGTTCAGTTTCCAATGATAGACACACTACAGACTCAATTATGGGCCATCCAGTTTAATGAAGGGAAGAAGTGATTGAACAAATATAGAGCAAACAGAATATGAAGTTTTATCCTCCATTAATATTAGTAACGGATAGTGTGGGCTCCAATGCCTTCAAGATAGCTTGAGACCATCATCTCTGTGTCATGGGCACGGGGATGTTCAGTCAGGGTGTCTTTCACTGTCACTGAGAAAAATTTCCATAATATATAATGATACCTACTGAAACTGATATGGGGCATTTGGATAATAAGGAATCCATTAGCATATTTTTCTGGAAACTTTGACTACAAAATGAAGACAGTAGATTTGCACACTTTCAGCCATGAAGAAGTTGTTTGGATATTCATCCTTATGCCTAATGAAATAAGCTCATTTCATCTCTGCAGCTTCCCATATAACATTTTCCCACCTCTGTTTTATGTTTGGAAAGACTTTTAGAAATTGAAAGTCAAGTTAAAAAGTGAGTGACAACTTAAATGATATATGGAATATTTTGCTGACTTATAAGAGCATGCAGAATTAAATATGACCCAGTTCAAATGTTTATTTTAACGTGTATGTTGAGGTGGCGTTTTCAAGGTGCCAGAAAATGAGAATTCACCTTCCAGTGTGTGTTACCAGTTCTGTTCATTGCACAGAATCATCTTTATAAAACATACTGTTTTCTATGTACCTGGTATATATCTCAATTAGTTTGAAGAATTTCTCAGATACCTCTTAATATGTAGTGCTCCAATTCCAATCTTGCCATGTCCTGTACCAGTGACACAGTACACAGGAGTTTTATTTCTCTTTATTTCTCTGGGTTGTTCAGAACCCAATGAAAGAACAATGGAATGGGATCCAAGAGATCAGGGTTCTTGTCCCAGATTTACCATAAAATAATTGTGTCCTCTTGGGAAAATTATAGTCATTCTAGGTCCCTTTTCTTTACTTTGACAGAGCTGCACTAGATGACCCCAAATAACATAGCACTCTTTCAGTAGTCGCTTAGATGTTATTGGTATTCTGAAACAAATGAAGACAATGACACATGGAACTGTGCAACATCTCTGTAACTCTGTTGTCTTAGAGTTGCCTCCATTTTACAGATGATAAGATGACTGTGCATAGAAGTAGATGTTTGGAACCAGCGGTTCCAAAGTAAGGGGAGGTAAACCGCAAATTTCCTTCCTTCCTGAAGCTCACTTAGCCAAAACATAGGCTTCTGAATATTAAGCTGTAAAGCATATTATCAGTACATTTTAAAAGAAGCTATTCTTCTAGGATTTCCAATTAATAGCAGGAGGTTTTGAAATTCTTAAACGATCATCTAATTTTGTGAGATTTACAGCTCTATTTTCCTGTCAAGCAACTTGTATTAGTGCCAGAGAGTCAGCTGAGCTTCTGGATGCTTCTCTGAACCTCTTGAAGTTTTCTTCTTGCTATCTGAAATTCATGCCAGATAAGCCTTTTTCTAGAGCGTATGTACAGACTTGTGTATTTTTATATAGGAAAGTGATGCAGTGAGTCAAGTCGGGGGTTAAGCCCTCATTCTCAGAGTGGTATTGAGCTCCTGGTGAAATATAATCATCATTTCGTCAGAATCGAAAAGCAGTTATCTCAGGTGTATAATCCCATTAACTATTTATACATTTACATATGATATATGTATTTATTGTACCTACGAGGTGTGTTCTCTTTGGGAAGTACAAAGCTCTTTGAGACATAGGTTGTTCATTTTTTTGTTTTCCCACAAATACTGTGACCCTTTGAGCAGGAAGGTCTATATTTTACTAACATCTAGAACCAGCAGTTAACAGGGTGTCTAAGATGTAGTCAATAAATATGAAATAGATAAATGAACACATTTTTATGTAAGGGCCAGGACGTGGACAAATAGAAATTTTTCGTTTTCAGTCACAAAGCAACAACAGACATAAAAATGATACAACAAGTGCTACGGTCATTCAAAGAAGGCATAGAATAGATAGAAGGATCTCCTCTATGGCACAGGGAACTATACTCAGTATTTTGTAGTAACATCTGTATGGGGCACCTGCTCCACACCAGGCCCTATGACAGGTGCTTACATACTTTCCCTCTCCCCCATCCTATGGGGAAAGTACCTCTGCTATAGATTTAACATTTGCCTCCCCCAAAATTCATATGTTGAAATCCTAACCCCCAAAGTGATGGTATCAGGAGGTGTGGCATTTGGGAGGTGACAGGTCATGAGGGTAGAGCCCTCATGAGCAAAATTAGTGCCCTCATAAAAGAGACCCCGCAGAGGTCCCTCGACCTTTCTGCCATGGGAGGTTACAGAGAAAACACGCCAACTGTGACCCAGGAAGAGGAGACTCACCGGACTGTGAATCTGCTCGCACCCTGATCTTAGACTTCCAACCTCCAGAACTATGAGAAATAAATTTCTGTTGTTCATAAGCTACCCAGGCTCTGGTATTTTGTTATAGCAGTCCAAATGGATTACGATAACCTCTGTCCTTAGGTTTCAGACCCAGAAACTCAACTTTGTAGAGCTTACGAGGACCCTAAAGCCACTCAACCAGGCAGAGGCAGATTTGAAATTTAAGTCTCCAATTCCACATGTAAGTCTATCAGACCCTGCCTCCAGACATGATGTCACGAACAAGAGCTAATGCAACAAAGAGTTTACATGCAGCAAAACAATTAGCAAACAAAGTAAGAATATAGTAGACCGACTGTTTTGGTCACCCAATAGCCATTCACCACTCTTCCAGTTGAACAGAAGCCATGCCCCGTGGGCACATTCAGCCCTGCTGTTTTCACTTCCCAGATTTGAGGGGTAGGAAATTATTATCCCTCCTGGCCATCAGCACCCTGACCTCTACCACCCACCGGGCCAGCTTCAAGAACAGCTGGATCCACCTGTTCAAGTGAAACAGGTCTGCTCTCTGTGGTGTTGGCTTCTAGTTCAAGCAGCTCTCCCCACATGATAGCAAAGCTGGCTCCCAGCGGTTGCAAGCATGAATCCTACCAGCCTAGCAGTCCCAACAGATACCTTTTAAGTATTTTTTCCCCAAAGCTCCAGTTAAAAGTCCTAGGCTGATTCCAATTTGATCTGCTCTGGACAAACATTTTCTTTAGAACCTAGAAGGCTGCCAGACAAAATACAGGATGCCCGCCTCGTTAAAGCTGAACTTCAGATAAACAGTAGTTTTTTTAGTAGAAGTATGTTGCATGCAATGTTGAAGACACCCTAAAAAGTCGTGGTTTTCACCTAAGGTTCAGCTTTAACTGAGCGCCCCGTGTGGGCTTTGCCGGCTGTGGTGGGCGCCGAGCGGGGTCGGCGGGGACGGGGGGTGGGGGTGGGGGGGGGGTGTTGGAGGGGGTGTTGGGACTGTGGCCCGAGCCGGGTTGCACACCCAGCCCACAGCGTGCAGGGAGAGAGGGGCAGCCTCGTCTCCGCTGGAGGAGCTGAGACGGGGAGAAGGGGAGCGCCCCAAAAGGAAACCAGCTGCCCCTCCCAGGAGAGAGGAAATGGCTGTTCAGCAGCCAAAAACAGCAGAGGAGCCCGAGCACAGAAGCGGCGGCCTCTGAGGACGCGGCGCACATATTTCTGGTGGGCGAGGGGCACGCGGGCCGGTCCGTGGGAAAGAGGGGAGCCCGCGCCGGCCCCTCCGCCTCCCGAGCCTGTGCGTTTCCCTAAAAGAGCAGCAGCTGTGCAAACTGACCGTTCACAGTTGTGATAAATCGCCTTAGGAAAGCACTTCGATTAAAGTCACATCTAAATAGAACGCAAGAAGTCACCCCTGAACAAATCAATTGCGAGAGGGGCAGCTTTGGGCGCGCACCCACCCCGCTGCTGTTTTGCTTTCCCCGCAGGACGAGGGCCGCTCACTGGGTCGCGGGGACAGCGCGCTGTCTCAGCTGGGGAAGAGGCGCTTCCTCAGGACACATGCAAAACCCAAAGTGTGAAAGGAGGCCTTTATGCCATTCCTTTGGGAGATTTCTTAATGACGTAAAGCCCAACTTGGTTTCAGATCTGCCTGTCGTTTCCATGACAGAACCTTCCTGGGGGGTCCACCAGCAGCGGGGTGGCCAGGCGCCACAGGGCTGTGCTCTCCTTCCCAAGCCAGTTCATCTCCATCTGTAGCATTTTCAGAGAAACTCTCGGATAGGTTTTCTCCAACAGGTTCTTTTTCCTTCAGTTTATAAAGTCATTCTCCTGCACAAAATGAACGGCCTGAAGACATCACTGAGCCTCTTTTTCTCCCAGGGTCAGGGCCAGCACGGCCCCCAGACCACAGGGGCGCAGGACCTCACAATGGGCTTCAGGCCTTCCCCTCCCCTCCCGCCCCTCCCACCCTGCCCTACCCCTCCCCTCCTCCCCTGCAGAAATCACATCCCTTTCTCCAGACTCCCCACTTCAGCTTGAATTCCAGCAGATTTTTACCCTGCCAGTTAGTACTTCAGGACTAATTAGGTGATTGCTTTCATTTATGGTAGCAGTTGGGGCGGGGGGGTGGTGGGATGAAATGGCTTTGCCCCTATTCTTGTTGGAAAAATAAATCACACCCACTGTCACTTGAGATCTTATTTTTGCCCCCAATCAAGCAAATTAGCAGCGTGGTTCATTTTCCCAGCATTCACTCCTGAACAGACGGCAGTGCCCTGGAACATGGCTTAGAGCTGTGTGGTCAGTGCAATTGTTTGGGGCTGTTTGTGCCGACGATGAGAGGAGACGCCTGTCTCCCAAAAGAAGAGTGGCCCTTGTCTTGCTTAGGCCAACGAGCTGCCCGGAGCGCTGTCCGCCTGGCTTCTGAGGAAGATGTACACCGCCATCTAGTGGATATGGGGGCTCACTGCAGTGTGCTCGCTCTCCCGCCTTTCCTTCTGGCCGGTAAGGACAAGCAATAATGCTTCTTGTAAATTCCTAAAAATAGGGAGGTCTCATTATATCACCAGGAGTGAAATGTTTGCCTCGATGTCTGTAATGAAAGTGCAACCCCATGTTTGCACAACGTCTGTCTTGTCAGTAGCCCTCTTTCATCCCGATGTTTAGGTCCAAGACAGGATTGTCATTGTCTGAGCAATGGGTATCTCTGTGAAGCTGGGTAGTTCTCCCCTGTCCCAAGTAGTGTGGGAGGAGACAGTCAGCACCTTCAGAGGCGCCTTCATCTCTGCAGCCTCGCCATCACTCCTCATCTCGCCCACAGCAAGCCCTATTCCAAAGTGCACAGGGTAGAGGCGTTCGAAAGTTGGCTTGTTCAACCAGGGGAATTGCCACTTCCCAGCGGGAGCCACAAACACACCCACATCCTAAGACTCTTTTCAGTCTTGGTGTTGAGGGGGTTCCCACTCTGTCCCCTGCCTACACACAAGTCAGCGTCTTTTTCCTTTCCACTCATTCTACCTACATGAAGAGCACGTTGATCTCCCCAGTTTTAACACAGGAACCATGATTTTCTTGGGTTTTGTGTACTGGGGGGTGGGGGGAGATTGAGACAGAGAGCAAGTACATCCCAATATGGAAGGGCTTGGGGCGTGGTTCTCCACCAGGGGCAATTCTGCACCCAGGAGACATTTGAAAGTGTCTTGGGACACTTTGGATGGTCACAGCTTACGCGAGGCTAAATGTCCTTCCATCACAGGACAGGCCCACAGCAAAGAAGCATCCAACCCCACCCAGCAGTCGTGCCGAGGCTGAGAAAGCCTGGTTTACGCTCTCAGATATCACCCTCCAGCAAGCCGGTTGGAACACTGATTGTCCTCAAATGGGCCACACTGCAGAGGCTGTGGATAGATAATTCATCCTCTCCCAAGTCAGTACTGACCACCGTTTTTCTTCTTTTAGACTGTTCCATTTTAAACATAATTTAGCTGTCTCTTTTTTGTCCCTCTGCTCTGCTGGGAAGATAAAGGATTGGAAAGGGGGAGGGGAAGGTGACAGAAAAGGAGGATTAGAGGCCTGACCTGTTTCTCCTGCAGAAGCTGGGCACATTCCTCTCTCACAAGCTTTGTGACCCAGCAGGGTACAATTAAAAGCACAACAATTTGCTTGTTATTCAAGTCAGACATTAGTCCGGGTAATGGCATGCTTGCTAGAGAGATGGATTTCCTTGTTTGGAGCTAAGCACAGGACTAGCTGAATTCTCCATGGAGAAATCTTGATTTGTTCAGGTCTTTCATGTTTTCTACAGAGAAGGGATTATGTCTTCCTAAAGAGGGGCCTTGCTTAAAAAGCTACAAAGTATACGAAAAGGATTTAGGGCAGAGGGGCCTGTGGTTACGTAGCTGAGGGGTACAGGGAATTTCAGAGCCAAGGATTATTTAAAGCCATAAAGTTAAAAAAATAACTGGTTTAGGGACTCCCCTTGTGGTGCAGTGGTTAAGAATCCACCTGCCAATGCAGGGGACATGGGTTCGAGCCCTGGTCCGGAAAGATCCCACATGCCACGGAGCAACTAAGCCCGTGTGCCACAACTACAGAGCCTGCACTCTAGAGCCCGCGAGCTACAACTACTGAGCCCAAGTGCCACAACTACTGAAGCCCACGCGCCTAAAGCCCGTACTCTGCAGCAAGAGAAGCCACCCAATGAGAAGCCCGCGAACCGCAACGAAGAGTAGCCCCCGCTCACCGCAACTAGAGAAAGCCCGCGCGCAGCAACAAAGACCCAAGGCAGGCAAAAATAAATAAATTTTTTAAAATTTATTTTAAAAAATAGTTTAGCACTACTGCATCAGTGCTGGTGAGTACACTGTAAAGGCAATTAAGCATGAGCTAAAATTCATTTTATTTTGGCTAATTACTGCATGGATCCAGGAGAGGGAGAGGAAAGAAAACATGCCCCCTCCCTGGCAATCAGGGAGGACGTTGGTTTTGGTTTCTTTGCCTTATCGGCACGCTTATTAGTTGGGGTGCCCAGAATCCAGCCATCACAAGGGCCTTATTAGTTAAAACACAGGAAGATTGTTCTCTCAAGGCAGAACAGTGAATGCTTTGCTGTCCCAGTGACCAAGCAGACGCCACTATTAGTTTTAACTCCATCGATTATTCTTACCCAGAGAGGACATGATATACACAATCCTGACTTCACCCATGTGCCTGCTGAGCCTGGGTCAGGGGCTCTCAACCCAGAGCAACTCTGCCGCCCTCCCCCCAGCTCCCTGCCCACGGACAATTGACAAGTTCAGGAGGCATTTCTGCTGTCACAGCTGGGGAAGGACTGCTGGCGTCCGCTGGGCGGAGGCCAGGGATACTGTAGGAGTATCCCACAATGCCCAGGACAGCCCACAGCAAAGAATTATCAGACACAAAATGTCACCAGTGGCAAAAGTAAGAGGTCCTGGTCTAGACAGAGGCAATTTCCTCTCCTTGAGTAGGTGAAGGTCTTCAGAATCTCCGCTTCCTCAAATACATAATGGACAAGTCATCAGATGACCATATTTCATGCTAACTAACACGCTTTTCTTCCCACTTTTCTACACTGGGTATTCATTCTCCCACTTCAGGAAATCGAGTGACACTAAGAAAAACTTGCCCTGGAAGGATGGTCTGCGGCGGCGAACCGAGACCCAAGTTGGTGCCCGCCCTCTCCTTCCCCGATTCACACACAGGCACCCAAGAGAGAAGACAGCGAGCTTCTCTGCAATCCCCTGGTTCGGAGTTTTGAGAAGTTTTATTCCGTTCTCTGAGATTACCCACTCATCCCTGCATGAAGCATGTTCAGGGAAGTCATTTGTCCTGCAGCTTTACAGGAGTTAAGAGCCCGCAGCAGTGAGATATCCATTTCCTCCCTGGAGAATGAGGACTCCCCCTGAGGGAGGTTAATGCTCAGGACAGGAGCATCCCTGGAGCTGGTGACAGCCAAGAGGCTGTGACTCAGGACTGTCCCAGGCAGGCCATCAACTCGCTGGGAGAGCCTCAAGGATGTACTTAGCCTCCGTTTACAAGAGGTGAGGAGAGCAGAGTGCTGCAGACGGGGAGCGGGGCGGCCACACCCAGACTAAACCCTACCCGGCACCCTGCAAGAGACAGAAAACCTCTCCCCTCAGGTCCCACCAGCCCTGCTCTCCCCTTCTGTGCACCCCTTTCAAATGCGTTTTTCTGCTTTGCCCCCTCTCATTCAATCCGTTCTAGGTACAGCAGTCACGGTGATCCTGGTAAGTCCCAAGTCAGATCGTGTTGCTCGGAGCTCAAAACCCTTCAGAGGCTCCCATCTGGATTCGAACAAAAGCAGTCTTCTCCCTCTCTCCCCCTCCCCATACCCCCACTCTGTCTCTCTGTCTCTCTGTCTCTTTCTATCTCTCTGTCTCTCTGTCTCTCTCTGTCTCTCTCTGTCTCTGTCTCTGTCTCTCTCTCTCTCTCTCTCTCTCTCTCTCACACACACACACACACACACACACACACACACACACACACACACTGTCCTTCCCCTTCCCTCAAGCCCTTCCAGAGACACTGGTGAGCTGTCCCTGGCTGTTCCTAGCAGCTCCCTCCCCATAGCCTCCTGCACTTACTATTCTCTCTGCCTAGAATTTTCTTTCTCTCCATAATTACAGGGGCTGCTCTCTCCGGTCAGTCCACATGTCCCCTTCAAATTAGGGTAGCCCTCTTTCCCTTTGATGCTTTATTGTTCCCGTAACCTACATCATCTGGTAACATGCTAAAAACTTCCATGCTTTTATTTGTGGGTCCTTCCCTACCCCACCTCTCACTCCCAGATTGCAAGGATCTCTGTATAACTTTTTCACAGCTGTCTATCTCGAGAACCAAGTACAGTGCCCGGCTCCAGCAAGCACTCAGATATTCGCTAAAGAAATTAGGAAATGGACCAGGCTACTTAGCTTCAGAAGCTCTTTCATGGAAGTTCCCATCCCCTCCGTACCAGTTCTCAGCTAGTTGACTGAAGACTAGCACCCTGACAATAAGGCAGCTCTAAACTATGAACGACAAAAATATTTACTGTGTCTCCGAGGGGCACTTGTGTTTGGTATTTAATTTTTTAAATAAATTTTAAAATTTATTTATTTATTTATTTTTGGCTGCGTTGGGTCTTCGTTGTTGTGTGCAGGCTTTCTCTAGTTGCAGCGAGCGGGGGCTACTCCTCGTTGCGGTGTGCGGGCTTCTCACAGTGGTGGCTTCTCTTGTTGAGGAGCACGGGCTCTAAGTGCATGCACTTCAGTAGTTGTGGCACATGGGCTTCAGTAGCTGTGGCTCGCAGGCTCTAGAGTGCAGGCTCAGTAGTTGTGGTGCACGGGCTTAGTTGTTCCG
Organism: Globicephala melas; assembly: GCF_963455315.2. NCBI lineage: Eukaryota > Metazoa > Chordata > Mammalia > Artiodactyla > Delphinidae > Globicephala > Globicephala melas. Next base: position 150,255,194 of record NC_083316.1, on the reverse strand, counting down.
CGACATGTGGGATCTTCCCGGACCAGGGCTCGAACCCGTGTCCCCTGCATTGGCAGGCGGGTTCTTAACCACTGCGCCACCAGGGAAGTCCATGTTTTGTTTTTATTTGTAGTGAAATGCACATAAAATTGTATCATCGTATCACTTATGAGTGTAGAGTTTAGAAACGTTCAGGACATTCACGTTGTACGGCAGCCAATCTCCAGAACTCTTTTCTTCTGGAAAAACTGAAACTCTCTGCCCTCCAGCAACCGCTACCCCCAGCCCCTGGCACCCACCATTCGACATTCTGTCTGTATGAACTTGACCACTCTAGGTGCCTCATACAAGTGGAATTGAGAGCATTTGTCTTTCTGTGACTGGTAGGTTAGCATCATGTCCTCAAGATTCATCCATGTTGTAGCCTGTGTCAGAACTTCCTCTTTAAGGCTGAATAATATTCTGTTGTGTATACATCCCGTTTTGCTTATCTATTCATCTGTCAGTGGGCAGTTGGGTTCCTTCCACATTTTAGTTATTGTGAACAATGCTGCTATGAACATAGGTATACAAAGTATCTTGCAAAACCTGCTTTCAGTTATGTTGGGTATATACCCAGAAGTGGAATTGGACCATATGGTAATCCTACTTTTAATTTTGAGGAACCACCATAATATTTTGCACAATGGCTGTACCATTTTACATTCTCACCAGTAGTGCACAGGGCTCCAATTTCCTACATCCTCATTAACCCTTGTTATTTTTTGTTTTCACAGTAGCCACCCTAATGTGTGTAAGGTGGTGTCTCACTGTAGTCTTGACTTGCATTTTCCTAATGATCGCTGATGCTGAGCATCTTTTGAGGTGTTTATGGGCCATTTATGTATCTTCTTAGCAGAAATGTCTAATCGAGTCCTTTGCCCATTTTTTAGCCAGGTTGTTTGCTTTGTGGTTGAGTTTTAGGAGTTCTCTGTACACTCTAGATATTAATCCCTTATCAGATATGTGATTTCCAAACATCTCCTCTCATTCTGTGATTGCCCTTTTCCTCTGTTGATAGGGTCTGGATGCACAGAGTTTTAAACATTTTCATGAAGTCAATTTCTCTATTTTCCTTTTGTTGCCTGTGCCTTCGGTGTCATATTCAAGAAATCATTACCAAAATCTAATGCCATTAAACTTTGGGGCACTTGTGCTTTTTAAAAGGACCTTTTAATGACAAGTTCCCCAGTTTGGGGAGTTCAGAGCCCTGAAACCTAACTATAAGTGTTCCCAATGCAGAACGTACATAAGAATCAGAGTGCTTAATCAACATTTCTGTTGGCAAGCAAGGTCCCAAGGAGCGTGTGGAAGCACAGCAGAAGTAACATGGAGGACTTTTAGGAATGTTCTCTGCCACCTTAGTTTCCTCCCTCTTTCTCCATATATCCCTCCCATTTTTCCTTCTTTCCTTCCTTTCAGATAACATGTCTGGGGCAGGATATGGTGAGGAAAATGCTTTTACCTCACTCCCCTATAACAACACTGACCACTCCATGAGCCTTGGAGAAACAATTTGCCTAATTTGGAGAGAAAAACTCCATTCAAGCCCTGCTGGGATGCAAGTTCAAATCTGCATGACCACAAAACCCACGTTCATGGACCCACTTGCCTCTATTGCTTTTTTAAGCTATAGGAATGCTGGATGAGGAATGTTGTCTGTTATTAACTAGCAAAACACGATCCCCCTTTGAGCCTTCATGTCATTATCTATACGATGAAAATGGACAAGCACAGCACATTTCCAGTGTTACTTTTGAAATTTTCAGTGCTATCTTACATGAAAATAACATGAAGACACAGAAGCAAACCTGCCTTATTCCCCCTTATGCCTTGACTTCTTGGCCTCCAGAGAGGCCTCCAAGACCCTCCTTGGACGATCCAGGGTTCAGCCCAGCACTGAGCTAGACGAACATGGGCTCCCCTTCCATGAGTGAGTCTTTGCATGTCTGTTTTGGGTTTTTTTCCCTAGACTCCCATTTCTTAAACGTTTAAGAGGAGAGCCAGTCACAGATCTCCATTTCACCTGAGGGCTGGCGTGTCACGAGGTCACCAATATTTGTTTTATGTACTGCTAACAGATTAAGGGACAGTATAATTTCAGAGAAAAGTTAGGTTCCCTGGAAGTCAGGAACCCCAACATCCTGCCCTTAAACACTCGAATGACCTTGAGCAATGAAAGGTCTCCAGACCTTCATTTCTCATCTTCAAATGAGAAGACAAATTGGACAACATCACTGTTTCCTAAAGTGTGGTGTGTACATCGCTGTGGAAAGTAAGCAATAGGTAGAAAAAAGTTAGGTGTTTTTACCTTATGTATATATCTATAAATACTTAAGTAGCCTCTCAGCTGTACAGTATCTTAGCTATTATTGCTACAGCAAGGCTGAAGTCGGTGACACACACACAAGCAAGACCCAATGCTAGTACATGTGGTGAACGTATCGCACCTTCAGGAATTGTCCTTTCCACCCAAACTGTCCAGAAAGATTGACACCGATGAAATGGATCGCTAGTGTGGATCCTCATATACCAAATTCCCGTGAGCTTTGCTGAGAAGACCTCAGCAGTGCATCAAAGCATCCCTTTGATGCAATGTGAATAAGGTTTAAAACAGTTATTAATGTGGCTGGTAACTGACTGCAGTTTGGGAAATCCTACACTTGATTTCTTGGTTTCTTCCACGTCTAGCTGTCTAGCTGAGGTGCTTAGACGAAAGTCAGTGTGCTCTCTTCAGGTCAGTCTTAATCTATAACCTGTGTTATACATGTGCCTCATTAAGGACAAATTGCTAGTTCCAGATGGGGAATTTGGAGCAGGCTCTTTTTTCTCTAAATGAATGGGGCTCTACTCCAAGAGCACAACTTCACATATATGGGTATAAACACATACATACACCAAAGTCAAGTCACTTTCTATCCCTCTATTCACTGTTTAGGCCCTGAAGGTATTGTTTACAGCCGGACACTTGGCTTGCAGGGAAGAATCTCATCCACCTGAGATCTTAGGCACAGTGCCTCCAATCCCCTCCTCTCTTTCTGTTAAATTTCTGCAAAGGCAGGAAGTACCAGAGTGATGCAGAGGTTGGCTGGAAGGTTGAGAAGAGGCCCCAAAGATGTAGGGCTTAGCATGACCCTGAAGAAGAGATGGGGTTTGGGCAGTCGGCATGGAAGCTAGAGAAAATTCCAACTGGGCAAGGAAGGAGTGGGCACTATAAATGGGGGACAGGGAAAAGACTGGAACACAGGGTTTGGACTGGGAAGCAAAGAAGATGGTATAAGGCAGGTTCGAGGGGTGGGTTAGAGAGAGCCTGATGGCCCACCAAATCTTTTAAGCTCCACTCTGTGCCACTCACGTGCTACAAAAGCATTTATTTCAGTGTGAGGTGAGATGTAAGTGCTACTTTAAGAATTTAACTGCACCAAAATGGCCTGGGGACCAGGATGCTAGTCTACTGTTATAGGGGAAAAAAGCCAACATAAAATGGTGCATTAGTCTGCTTGGGCTGCCATAATAGAATACTAGAGACTGGAGGCTTAAACAACAGAAATTTCCTTTCTCGCAGTTCTGGAATTCTGCAGTCTAAAATCAAGATGCCAGCAGAGTTGCTTTCTTCTGAGGCCTCTCTTCCTGGCTTGCAGACAGCTGCCTTCTCACTGAGTCCTCACATGGTCTTACCTGTGTGTGTGCATGGACAGAGAGAGGCCGCTGATGTCTCGATCTTCTTATAAGGACACGAGTCCAGTCTGATTAGGGCTTCACCAGTATGACTTTATTTAACCTTAATTACCTCCTTACAGACCCTATTTCCTCATACAGTCACATTAGAGGTGAGGGCTTTAACTCAGGAATTGGCAGGGGCGGGGCGTTTCTGCCCTATGTGAGAGGGCTGGGAATGGCACAGAGCCCATCCCGCTGAAGGCTGTGCCTGTGCTGCCCTTCCCACCTTTTCCAGTGGTAAGATATAGGCAGAGAGGGAAGAGCGTTCTAGAACAGGCTTCATGACTTGCTTCAGTTCAAACCTATTCAAACCCAAGGACAAGCATTCACTCTTGTGGACCAGCACAGCTTACCAGATTTTCAGGGGTTGGGGGAGAGTTTAAAGCCCAAATAAAGTGTTCATTTCTCGTTGGCCGGGGGCACAAGCCGCCCACACAGGGTGGGCAGGTAGCTCCCTCAGCACCCAAACTCCCTCTGTGGGGAAATGAAACCCCCGGGGTCATTTGGAGGAAAGGTGCAGTTTCAATACACCCACACAAAGGGAGCAGCGTCATAAGATTCATTACTTTCAGAAACAGATAACTAATGAGAACCCACTGCATAGCACAGGGAACTCTACTCAGTGCTCTGTGGTGACCTAAGTGAGAAAGAAATCTAAAAAGGAGGGGTATATGTATACGTGTAACTGATTCACTTTGCTGTACAGCAGAGACCAACACAACATTGTAAAGCAGCTATGCTCCAACAAAAATTAATTTAAAAAATAAAATAAATGATTTATTACTTACAGATCCCAAAAGCAAGGGGACACAGTGAGCCGGGGGAAGGGCAGTCTTCCACCCCAGGTCACAAGCCAGCAGGAGCTAGAGCGGGGTAGCAAGCACCTAGTCCTTACAAGGTGATTGGGGCAGAGGCTACTAACTTTTCACAGGCTTAACTCTAAGTGGTTATTTTTTTTTAAACATCTTTATTGGGGTATAATTGCTTTACAATGGTGTGTTAGTTTCTGCTTAATAACAAAGTGAATCAGTTACACATATACATATGTTCCCATATCTCTTCTCTTTTGCGTCTCCCTCCCACCCTCCCTATCCCACCCCTCTAGATGGTCACAAAGCCCCGAGCTGATCTCCCTGTGCTATGCGGCTGCTTCCCACTAGCTATTTTACGTTTGGTAGTGTATATACGTCCATGCCACTCTCTCACTTTGTCACAGCTTACCCTTCCCCCTCCCCATATCCTCAAGTCCATTCTCTAGTAGGTTTATGTCTTTATTCCTGTCTTACCCCTACGTTCTTCATGACCTTCTTTTTTTTTCCCCTTAGATTCCATATATATGTGTTAGCATACGGTATTTGTTTTTCTCTTTCTGACTTACTTCACTCTGTATGACAGACTCTAGGTCCATCCACCTCACTACAAATAACTCAATTTCGTTTCTTTTTATGGCTGAGTAATATTCCATTGTATATATGTGCCACATCTTCTTTATCCATTCATCTGTTGATGGACACTTAGGTTGCTTCCATGTCTTGGCTATTGTAAATAGAGCTGCAATGAACATTTTGGTACATGACTCTTTTTGAATTATGGTTTTCTCAGGGTATATGCCCAGTAGTGGAATTGCTGGGTCGTATGGTAGTTCTATCTGTAGTTTTTTAAGGAACCTCCATACTGTTCTCCATAGTGGCTGTATCAATTTACATTAAAAAATTTTATTTAAAACCCGCTTAGCTCTAAATTTTTAAAAAATTTTATTTATTTATGTTTTTTGGCCACACAGTGTGGCATGCAGAACTTCCCTGACCAGGGGTCAAACCCATGCCCGCTGCAGTGGAAGCTCAGAGTCTTAACCACTGGACCACCAGGGAAGCCCACTCAGTGGTTATATTAAAAGGTTCCACCGGGGAAGGCAAAGCAGGAACCTGTGGGGATACCCTAAACCTATCTAAAAGTCCAGACTCTGAACTTTTGGTGTTAGTAGGGTCACCATACTGTAAAATGCCTAGGCAGCCACTCAGAAAAACAAAATTTTTTCCTCAAAGTTGTTTTTCTCATCACACCTTTCTAGTTTTGACCCTCTTGCATTATTATCCTAGCTAGGACAGGAGGTGACATGATGCAGCTGCAAGAAGGGTTTGGGGGAAAAAAGCTCAGTGAGGGCAGCCTGGAGTGGAGTAAGATAGATCCTGGGTGAAATCCCAGCTTCACCACTAGCTGTGTGACCTTGGGCAAGTGACCTCACCTCTCTGAGCTTCCATTAAAAAAAATTTCCATTATCAAAAATTTTAAACAGAAAAATAGAAAGAGAATACAATGAACACTTATACATCCGCCCAGATTCAACAAGTCTAAACTCTGCCATATTTGCTTCAACTAAGCCACTTTAAAGTAAATTACAAACGCTAAGTACCATCGTCTCTAAATACTTTAGCATTTGTGTCCAACAAAAGAGAACATTTTCCCCCATAACCACAAAACTATTATGCCTCAAAAAGACAGTTCCCTGGGACTTCCCTGGTGGTCCGGTGGTAAAGAATCCACCTTCCAATGCAGGGAACTTGGGTTCGATCCCTGGTCAGGGAACGAAGATCCCTCATGCTGCAGGGCAACTAAGCCCACGTGCCACAACTACTGAGCTCCCACGCCTCAACTAGAGAGCCCGTGTGCCGCAAACTACAAAGCCCACACACCCTGGAACCCACGCGCCACAACTAGGGAGAGAAAACCCGCACGCCACAGCTAGAGAGAAACCCGAGCCCGCACGCTGCAACAAAAGATCCCGCATTGCCACAACTAAGACCTGACGCAGCCAAGAAAATAAATAAATAAAATAAATAAATATTAAAAAAACAATTCCCTTATATATATATATATTATTTAATATTCTGGCCATATTGAAATTTCCCCAATTGTTCCCAAATTATATTTTACAGATGGTCCATTCACACCAAGATCCAATCAGAGACCTTGCATTGCGTTTGGTCATTATGGATCTTAAATCACTGAGTTTCCATTCTGCTCATCTGTAAAATGGGAAAAGAATAGTACATACCTCACAGGGTACACAAATTAGACATAATACATGTTAAGGGGTTAGGCTAGTGCATCCTAAAAAGTACACTATTATTATTAGCTTCCTTACTGGACTTGCTCTGCTCAAGGCAGCAGTGCATTGGGATGGAGTGTCTTGAGATGTCAGTAGCATGGGCTAGAGATAATGAGGCAACAGGTCCCAGCATCCTCAGGGATGTAGACCCACAAGCTGCATTTTGCCCAGCCCTGGCCTGGGGATGGAGGGAACCAGTCTCACCTTGACCACCTTCAGCACCCCCGATTCCTGGTCCAGCCCTTGCTCCCCCTGGAAGCTCTGCTCCCTCAGGAACTGCTCCACGGTCTGCACAGTCTCCAACACCTCTTTTTTCCACTTCTGGCTGGGATGCAGGCAGTGAGCCACGAAGGAGTTCAGCCTGGAAGCTGGGGTGACAAAGAGCTCCGGGGGCACTGCCATCTCTGTCTTGAGAGTACCACTGGTGGCTAGATCTATACCCACACACCTACCCAGCTCCTGGCACACACACTCTTCTTTAAGGGGACTCCTCCTCAGCTGACCTCCAGCACCCTGTGGAACAAAGGACCAGAGTGGAGAGGAAACAAGGGGTGTCTGGCTGACCAGGGGATCCTCTTCCTGGAGGCCATTCACTGCAGCTGGGGTACCGAGGGACACTGGGTGAAACCACCTTAACAGGCGGGGCTTTTAGTCACCCTTTCTGCTGTAGGTTTCGTTTCTCACCTCTTAGTTTCCCTTTTACAACTTGGAAACTGAAACTGGCTTGAGGATGGCCCTGGGAAAGGCAACTCCCCCAGGAGATGGGAGTTGGATGGTATCCACCAATCCCATCCCCACAAGCTTGTCACCCAAAACAGGCTCAGTAAGAGCAGGCACTCGCTGGAGGTTGGACTGAACAGTGGGAATTCTAGGGTTACGCAGAACAAACTCTGGAATTCCAGTCTGCCCTTTGCCAGACTCTTAACCTCTCTGACTCTCACAGAAATAATCCTTAAAATGGGTTTAAGAATAATACCTACCCCATAGGTTGTGTGGATTAAGCAAGAGAACATTTAGCAGAGAAAACATTAAGTAAATGCAAGTATTGTTATTCGTTCACTGTACATCTATTGAGTGCTGGCTGGGTGCCAGACATTGTGCAAAGAAGACAATGTAAGACGTGGTTCCTGCCCCAGGGGCTCCCAGAGCAGTGGGGGAGACAGAGGAGACACAGAGAGTCCAGTGTCCTGTGTACTAGGAGAAAAGAGGGCACAGAAACTTGGTGGAAATTCAGGCAGAAGAGTTTCTTTGGGGTCACCTGTGGTGTCAGTGAACACCTGCTTGAGATGAGCCTTAAAAGACTGGGAATGCGGCCACGAGACAGAGGGCACAAGACAGGATAAGGCTGAGAAGTGTGAATCATCCTGCCATGTGCCAGGACTCGGCTGTCAGATCCACGTTGGCATGGAGGGCAGGGAGGGGAGAGGGGAGAGCTGTGCCTGGACAGGTGGGCAGGGATTGAAACTCGGAATGCCATTCATTCATTCATTCAACAAACATTTGTTGAGTGCCCGCTATGTGCCAGGCAGGTGTCCTGGGGATACAGCAGTGAATAGGCAAAATTCTCGGACTTGCAGAGAGCTAACACTCTAATGGTGGAGACAGATAATAAACAGGATAAATAAGTAACATTATAATAATTAAGACGGTGATAAGCGCTAATCAGGAAAATAAAGCAGGGAAAGAGGTTAAAAGGTACTGACTACGTGTGTGTGGGTGGGGTGAGAATTGGCAATGTTCAGGGGTTCAGTCTCAAGAAAGGCGCCTAGGGAAGGTCTGAAAAGGAGACATTTGAGCAAAGACATGAAGGAGGCGAAGAGTGAGCGGTATGTATGTCAGAGGGAAGAATGAGAGAAAGTGGGACTTCCCTGGTGGTCCAGTGGGTAAGACTCCACTCTCCCAGTGCAGGGGGCCCAGGTTCGATCCCCGATCGGGGAACTAAATTCCACATGCATGTCGCAGCTAAGAGTCTGTATGCGGCAACTAAGAAGTCCACACGCCCCAACGAAAGATCCCGTGTGCTGTGACTGATACCCGGCTCAGCCAAAAATTTAAAAAAAATTAAAGAAGAATGGGAGAAGGAACAGCAAGTGCAAAGGCCCTGTGGCGGCAGTATGCCTGGTGGGATTGAGGAATAGCAGTGTGACTGGAATGGAATGATCAAAGGGGGAGAGTGGGAGGGGATGAGGTTTGAGTACAAGGGTAGGGGGCAAATTGTGTAGGATCTTGAAGACTACTAAGACTTTGGCTTTTACTCTGATTGAAACGGGGAGCCACTGGGGAGTTCCAAGCAGAAGAGGGACATGGATGGACTTTCATTTTAACGGTATCACACTGGCTGTTCGTGGGATGATTGGATTAAAAGCAGAGGGTGGGGAGTGGAGGTGAGAGCAGAAGCAGGAATTCAGTTAAGAAGCTACTACAACAGTCCAGGCAAGAGATGTGGCGCCTTGGATCAGAATGGTAGCAGTGAAAGGTAGGGAGAAGTGGTATGATTCAATTTTCTTATTATGGAAAATTTCAAACATGAACAAAAGTAGAATAATACAATGAACCTCCACGTACCATCCCCCATCTTCAACAATTATCAACCTGTAGACAGTTTTTTAAATGTTTATTCAGGTCTTCTGCCCATTTTAATTTTTATTGACCACCCGGCATGTGGGATCTTATTTCCCCAACCAGAGATTGAACCCATGCCCCCTGCAGTAGAAGCACAGAGTCCTAACCACTGGACCACCAGGGAAGTCCCAACCTACAGACAATCTTGTTTCAATGATATCTCCATCCACATCTCCCCTCCTGTATTATTTGGAAGTGAATCCCAGACCTCATATCATTTCACTGGCTATATTTTGAGTATAAACAGGTCTTGCTAAAGGATAGAGTGTGATGTGAGAGAAAAATTAGAGTCAAGGACCACTCTAAGGCTTTTGGCCTTAGCACTGGAAGGATAGAATTGTCCTTAACTGAGAAGGGAAAGACTGGGCCAGGGCACAGTGTAGGCATGAAGGTCGGGAGCTCGGCTTTGGAAGCAAACTTGAGTGTCTAGTGAGATCCGAGTTGGCTAGGGAGTTGCATATTTGAGTCTGGATTTCAGGGACGAAGTCTGGGGTTGGGATACAAATGACCAGCATAGATATATTTAAAGCCATGAGGCTGGATGGGTTCACCAAGGGAGTGAGTATAGAGCAAGGCAAGAAAAGGACCAGTGACTGGGCCCTGAAACACTTAATAGTATTAAGTGATTGGGGAGAGGCAAGCATCCGGCAAACAAGAATGCGAAGGAGTAGCCAGGGAGGTGGAAGAAAAATCCGGAGTCTGTTTTGATAGCCAAGTGGAAACATTGTTCTAGGAAAGAGAAAGTGATCCACTGGGTCACATATCAGGTGAATCTGCGCTGACTTTGTCCTGAGGGCAGTGGCAAATCAGAGGAGCGACCAGAGGTGAAATGACCATTCTGGAAAGATTGGTCTGGCTGCTTCTGTGGGGAGGATGGATTGCAGGGGCCAGGGGTAGATATGTGGAGAGAGGTGTCAGGACACTGTACAGTGATCCAGGTGAGAGGGAAGGTGACCAGGACTTGGCTGGAGAAGGGATGGGATTCTAGGTCTACCTTGGGGGAAGGGTGAACAGGACTTGGTGACTACAGGTAGGAGGTGAGGGAAAAGACAGGATGGCTATCAGCTCTCTGGCTTGGGTACCTGGGTAATGGATGGAGGGTACTATTAACAAAGGGAGGAAGATACAAGGAGGAGTGGGAAGTGGGGAGGTCTACAAGGGTAGCTGTTTAAGCCAGAGAGCTTAAAATAGTTGTCCACATTGCCTAATGCTTCCGATAAGTTCAGGAATATAGGTCTGAGAAGCACCCAAGAGGCTACTGGTGATCATTGTGGGTGAAATGTAAGGGAGAGCTGGGAGCAGAAGCCAGATCTTAGGTGCGGAGTTGAAGAGTAAGTTGGGTGAGGAGGATGGAGACCAGGAGTGTAGATAACACTTTCAAGAACTTTGTCGTGAAAGGGAGGAGAAAGACCAGGTGTTAGCTGGAGGAAGTGGTGGGGTGGAGGGTGTTTGTTGTCTTAAATACCATTTGGGGGGAAAAAAAACCCTCAATCATGACACGTTTCAATTTAAACTCTCCAACTGGCTAACCCCAAACGGAAAGAATCACATTTTTAATTACAAAAATTCTAAAAGTCTCCATATTTTCAAAGTTTGGTAGTGCCTGGTCCTTAAGCAGTCCTATATTATAACGGTTTAAAGAGCAGTGGCAATTTCGCAAACCAAAGTCAACAATAAAGTGAGATTCCAAACATTTGTCCTATGTTTATAATGACAGATAATGAGCTTCAAGGCAATATAAAAGTTATTCAAACAAAAGTTATTCAAACATTCAGACCTTACATCTTAGTTTAAAACATTTTTTTGAAGTATAATTGATTTACAACACTATATCAGTTTCAGGTGTACAACATTGTTATTCAATATTTTTACAGGTTATACTCCATTTAAAGTTATTATAGGCACTTCCCCGGTGATCCAATGGTAAAGAATCTGCCTTCCAATTCAGGGGACACAGGTCTGATCCCTGGTCGGGGAACTAAGATCCTACAGGCGGCAGAGCAACTAAGCCCGCACGCCACAACTGCTGAGCCCATGTGTCCTGGAGCATGCAGGCCACAACTAGAGAGAAACCTCCACACCACAACGAAGAGCCCACGTGCTGCAATGAAAGATGCCGCACGCCTCAATGAAGATCCTGCGTCTGGCAACTAAGACCCAATGCAGCCAAAAATAAATTAAATAAATAATAAACCTTTGAAAAACTAAAGTTATTATAATATATTGGCTCTATTCCCTGTGCTGTACAATATGTCCTTGTAGCTTATCTATTTTATACACAGTAGTTTGTACCTCTTAATCCCGTCCTCCTATTTTGCCTCTCCCCACTTCCTTCTCCCCACTGGTAGACACCACTTTGCTCAATAGACCTTATATATTAGTTTTGATTCATTTCATTATTCATTTTCATGAGATATCTGGGAGTTCAGCAGCTTTCAAGATTTCAAAAGGGGGAACTCCCTGGCAGTCCAGCGGTTGGGACTCTGGGCTTTCACTGCCAGGGACCAGGGTTCACCCCAGGGGACATGGGTTCGTGCCCCAGTCCAGGAAGATCCCACACACTGCGGAGCGGCTAGGCCCATGAGCCATGGCTGCTGAGACTGCACATCCGGAGCCTGTGCTCTGCAACAGGAGAGGCCACAACAGTGAGAGGCCCGCGTACCGCAAAAAAAAAAGGGGGGGGAACATGCAGTCGATTGTGTATTGGTTTTATGGTTTGTAGAAATGCCACGCAGTTGGGCACATTTCTATGGCGGTGGGGGAAGAGCTAGTGGTTAGGAAGGGTGTGGGCTGGGTTTTAGGAAGGAGGAAGATGCATGAAGATGGGTTTTCTCTTAGCTTGTGTTCCTCCAAATGCAGAGCCTGAGACAAGGATTTGCATGAGACTTGTTTTGGGAAATGATCCCAAAGGACAGGTGTGGGGGATTGAGAAGGAGGAAAAAACAGTCCAAGAAATATCATGAAATTGATCACTACTGTGGACAGCTGAGCTTTGATCCCACTGGGGACCCTCTAAGGAGCAATGCAGAACGTGCCTCAAAATTATCCACCTGAGAGGTGGAGGAGGGGAGTATGCACTCACTGCACTCGCTGGTTCCTGTCTTTCAATGGACCAAGGCTTACCCCCTGGGGTGTTAACTCCCTGGAACTTCCATATTTGCTCAGAATTACTTGGAAGGCTTGTTAAGACACAGATTGCTGAGTCCCACTTCCAGAGAACCTAACTCAGGTAATTCTGGGCTAGCTGCTGAGAATTTTTATTTCAAAGAGGTTCCCAGATGATGTTGATTCTGCTGGTCTGGGGTCCGTACTTTTGAGAATCAATAACTTAGAGGTTTGAACTTTGAATGGTGACAACATGGGGGAGAAGGAAAGTTGACTCAAAGTCATGGAGTTGTGAGCCAGCATTCAGTGTTCTGGAATTGCAAGTGTTTGGCCACGTCTGGTGTGTTTTGAGAGTGACGAGGAGAGACTGAGAGGTCAGCAAGAGCTAAATGGTCAAGAACCCTGAATGCCAAGCAAAGGAACTTGAACTTGATTCTGTAGGTAATAGGAGCCATTGGAGAATTTTAAGCAGGGGGGGATTCTGTTTCTATTTATGCTTCAGAAAGAGCACAGTGGTCTGGGTAGAAAGGGGTGAGCTAGGGGGACATGACCATAGAAGTCTACAAAATGAACAGCCTGATCTTGGCACTCGTGGGGATGTGGGGCCTCTCTTAACGAGCATGATGGTGTCACAATCCTTGATGTGCAATCTGAGAAGCTATTGATTCCACAGTTTCTGGCCCCGGGACCCTCCATGTAAGGTCCTCCAGCCTCTTCAACCTTCTCTTTCAAGTCGTGGATGGAGTCATCAGGGTCAATGTGTAAGGCTTGCCCTGGCCACTGGAGTCCTTCATGAAGACCTGGATCTCAGGAGGGAAGGTCTCCAGCACCTGGAGGCTCCTGAAAGGAGAGACAGTGGTGTCCACTGGGGCCACATGTCCTCTTGTTTTCATAGTTTTGCCATTCCCAGAATGTCATATGGTTGGGATCATCCAGTGTGTAGTCTTTTCAGACCGGTTTCTTTCAACTAGCAATATGCATTTAAGCTTCTTCCATGGCTTTTCATACATCACCACTCACAGTAACAAATTATTTTTTTCTTGTGATGAGAGCTTTTAAGATCTACTCTCTTAGCAACTTTCAAATGCACAACAATATTGTTAGCTATAGTCACTACACTATACATGACATCCCCAGGACTTATTTATCTTATAACTTGAAGTTTGTACCTTTGGACCACTTTCAGCTATTTCATCCACCTCCCACCTCTGGCAACCAGTCTATTCTATGTATCTGTGAGTTGTTTCTTCTTTTTTTTAAAAGATTCCACATATAAGTGATCTCATACAGTATTTATGTTTCGCCCTCTGACTTAATGCACTTAGCATAATGCCCTCAAGGTCTGTCTGTGTTGTCACAAATGGCAGATTTCCTTCTTTTCATGTGGCTGAATAAAATTCCATTCTCTATCTATCTATCTATCTATCTATCTATCTATCATCTATCATCTATCTATCTATATCTATCTATCTATCTATCTAGTTATATCTATCTATATCTATCTATCTATCTATCTATCTATATCTATATGTCACATTTTCTTTATCCATTCACCTGTTGGACACTTAGTTGTTTCCTAGTCTTGCTTTGCCTATTTTATTTTATTTTTTTACACACACTGCATGACATGCGGGCCTTAATTCCCTGACCAGGGATCAAACCCATGCCCCCTGCAGTGGAAGTGTGGAGTCTTAACCACTGGACCACCAGGGAAGTCCCCTGCTTTGCCTATTTTAGAATCAGATTATTTGTTTTTGTTTGTTTGTTTTTTGCTATGGAGTTGTTTGAATTCCTTATAGATTTTGGATATTAACCTCTTATCATACATGTGGTTTGCAAATATTTTTTCCCATTCCTGGGTTGCCTTTTCATTTTGTTGATTGTTTCTTTTGCTCTCCAGGAGCTTTTTAGTTTGATGTAGTCCCATTGGTTGCTTTTTGTTTTTGTTGCTTGTGGTTTTGTTGTCATATCCAAAAAATCATCACCAAGACCAATGTTAAGGAGCTTTCTCTTTATGTTCTCTTCTAGGAGTTTTACACTTTCAGGTCTTACATTTAAGTCTTTAATCCATTTCAAGTTAATTTTTACAAATGGTGTAAGATAGGGGTCCACTTTCTTTGTTTTGCATGTGGGTATCCAGTTTTGCCAACACCATTTACTGAAGAGACTATCTTTTCCCTGTTGAGTATTCTTGGATCCCTGTCAATTAGTTGCCTGTATGTGTGTGGATTTATTTCTCGGCTCTTGATTCTGTTGCATTGGTGTATGTGTCTGTTTTCATGCCAGTACCATACTATTTTGATTACTCTAGCTTTGTAGTATAATTTGAAATCAGGAAAAGTGTTGCCTCCAGCTTTGTTCTTCTTTCTCAGGATTGCTGTGGCTATTGAAGTCTATTGCAGTTCCATACGAATTTCAGGATTGTTTTTCCTATTTATGTAAAAAATGTCATGGGAATTTTGATAGGGATTGCACTGGATCTGTAGATTGCTTTAGGTTGTATGGACATATACTCTCCGAGTGAGATGTGCATGTAAATGATTTGCCTAAGACCTATTAAAGCAAAACAAAAAAAGTCAAAGAAACTGCTACATTAGAAAATACTAAACGTGTAGAGTATGGGCGGCTGGTGTGTGCTCGGGATGACCCAGCCCCCTCCAGGCCAGAGAGGTGGGTGGGAAGTAGCAATTACAACAGACAAGGATGACCCTCCCTGTTTACCCCTCCCTCTGGGCCCATTTTATTCCGGGCTGCATCGTTTAAACTCAAAACACACTTTTAATATAGGGCCCTTGTAGCCATCTTGTTGTGCTACTCTTCACAACCCATGAGCAGGGTCACAGGAAACTGTAAACAGGTCTGGCTTTCCATGTTACCACTCATACAAGCCAGTGCTTTTCCACACTTGATCTACAGATCACAGACACGTGAGGATTATGCAAAAGAACAAGAACAAAGCTTTATTATAAGTTTCACATCGAAACAGGGTCCACACGAGGCCCAGCCTGGGAGGAGGTGGACACTGATGGCCTCGCCCCAAAGTTATTGGCTCAGGCCAACTTCCTCCTCTTAAACCCCAAGGTAATGAATCGAGACCTGGAGGAGAATGACTTGGTCGATGGCCCAGTGGTTTTTTGTCCAGCCACGCCCTGGGCAGGTGATGAGGGGGCCCTAAGAGCAAGGCTGCACCTTGCTGTGCCCACTGCGGAGCTGAGGCTGATAGGAGTAGAGGCCGGAACCGACACACCCCTAAAGTCAGCCTTGGCTGGGCATGGGCTGCGCCCTCTGCTGGAAGTAGGGGGGCCCTGCCTGGGTGCGCCCCCAGGGATGTGATGTAAGATGGGGGCAGTAGTGCCTCCAAACCTAGGCTTCTTCTTAGGGCTGGGTCCCGTGGTCACCATGGGGTGGCTCTGGTGAGGAGGGCCCCAGGAGTTCAGGCCCATGCTGCCCCCATTGCTGTGTGTGGTGCTCGGGGGCCCCCTCTTTCTTGATGTCACTCTGAGAGCTGCAAACATGCAGCTCAGATCATCTAGGGCAGCCGCTCTGCTCCCAAAACCCAGCTGTGTGCTGGCATGGGTGCCCACGGTGGAATTTCTGGATGATGAACACCCAGAAGATGCTTGTGCGGGGCCGCCCGAAGCTGGGGGGCCTGGAGCAGAGGCAAAGGCTGGGGCTTTCCGTTTCCTCTGCTGGGGAGAGCTGCCACAGGCGGTGGTTCCTCGCTGCTGCCAATCAGGGCCCCCAGGGAAGTGCATTAAGATGGGGGCAGTAGTGCCTCCAAACCCAGGCTTCTTCTTAGGGCTGGGTCCCGTGGTCACCATGGGGTGGCTCTGGTGAGGAGGGTCCCAGGAGTTCAGGCCCACGCTGCCCCCATTGCTGTGTGTGGTGCTCGGGGGCCCCCTCTTTCTCGATGTCACGCTGAGAGCTGCAAACATGCAGCTCAGATCTAGGGCAGCCGCTCTGCTCCCAAAACCCAGCTGTGTGCTGGCATGGGTGCCCACGTTGGAATTTCTGGATGATGAACACCCAGAAGATGCTTGTGCGGGGTCGCTCGAAGCTGGGGGGCCTGGAGCAGAGGCAAAGGCTGGGGCTTTCCGTTGCCTATGCTGGGGAGAGCTGCCGAGGTCCCCGATGGCATAGGTCTCACCCCGCAGCGCTCTGTTGATGCGCCGGAACACTGCTTCCTTCTCTGAGTCTAAGTCTTCGGCGGTGACCCGGAAACCCGGCTCAGGGGCTGGAGGCAGCCTCAGAGGCTCCCCTCGCCTGTGCGGCAGCAGAGGAATCCTGCGTTTTCGGGGCCTGGGACTGTCAGATGTGCAGGAGCCCTTCCTCCAGGGCCCTTTCTGCCCCCTTGCTGCCTCTGCATTTTTGTCAGGCTGGCTTTTCCTCTGGTAAACCACCGGAGCTGCAGAGGGCGATGGAGGGCCCTCCTCGCGCCCTGTCTTTGCAGACTTCTGGGGCAGCCCTTGCGGTATGGCGGGACCCCTCCTTCTTTCCACTGGCAGGAAACCTCGGGTGGAGCTATATGAGCTCGTGATGGCGTTTCTTTGGGGGCAGGAGCTCATACAAGAGGTCTGTTTTTTCCTGGCAGATCTGTCCTCTGCCCACTTGGCGTGGAGGTCTCTCTGTAGAGGTCCAGGCCTGGGCACGAAGAAAGAGCCCCCCAGGGGCCTAAATGCAGATCGTGCGCCCCCGGTGTCATTGGGGCTTCTCTGGTCATCGTTCTTCCCTGTGACTGTGGGGACTTCCTCCTGCTTGGCCATCCCTTGCCCGCTCTCTCCCAGGGCCCTCAACACCGTCTTCTCTGTGCTGTAGTTCAGGACACAGCTGGGTGTCGTGGCCGGCACTGGCTGCCCCCGTGCCACACTGAGAGTGACTGTGTCCACTGCGGACACTGAGCTGCGGGACGTCGTGGAGGTGCGAGCACCCATCACTGCCTTCTTCCGATGGCCTCGCCTGTACATGGAGATAAGGATCCCCATAAGGAGTGCAGCGTCTGCGGGATGGTAGAATGGGGTCTCAGAGACTCTGTGGCAAAGCGCAGATGGCAGAGTCACTGGACACTTGTGGGCCGGCCTGCGAGTGGATAGCCGGCCATAGACAGCTGGGTTACCCGGGCCGGCCACGGGAAGTCGGTGGGAGCGGGGAGCGGGCTGGGGGCAGCCGAGCCCTCCTGGCAGGTGCTGGTCCCCCAGTGCCCGGGACGAGGGTGAGGGGCAGGGCCTACCTAAGTAACTGCCCCTAGAGAACTTGGGTGAGGTCGGTCCTTGGATAGAGAGCTGGGCTCCGAGCACTCTCCTTCAGCTGCCAACTCGGCCAAAAGCGGAGTGCGCTCTCTTTGGCCTGTTGCCTTTTTATACTCTGAAACCTGTGAGCGAACAATGGGCATGCATTGG
Source organism: Globicephala melas (assembly GCF_963455315.2). Lineage (NCBI taxonomy): Eukaryota > Metazoa > Chordata > Mammalia > Artiodactyla > Delphinidae > Globicephala > Globicephala melas. The sequence goes on along the minus strand of NC_083316.1, from coordinate 150,237,224 downwards.
CGGGGCGCAAAAGTTTAGGGAGGGGTGGCGCATGCGCAGAGTACACGTCAGGCCCTGGGGCGCACAGGTGAGGATGCGCGCCCCTGGACCGTCTAGCGCTTCTGAATCTCCCGGGGGTCTGAGGGCTGGAGGTGTTTGCCTTGAGGGTGATGAGCTTCTTGGCAGGACAGCTGGCCCTTCTCCCCTGGCCGCGCCCCAGTGCTGTCGGGGAAACCAACTGTACTGGACGGGATCCCCGCCCAGCAAAGTGGAGCAAGGTTGCTGGCTGTGCAGCTCCCACAAGAGGCGGCAGCTTTGGCAGCAGCGCCTCTGCGTCCTCCTGCCCTTTCCCCTGGCGGCACTGGAGGGGAGTTGCTAAGAACGGAAGTGCCCACACCATCCAGATCCTGCTGGGGTGACACCTGAAGTGGTGGCCAGGGCTGGCTGAGAGGGCCATACTTACCATATGACCCAAAAACCCACTCCTAGGCAATTAACCAAGAGAAAAACTTTTCACAAAACACATATGTGAATGTTTTAGCTATCTTGTCCACAATTCCTAAATATAGGACTATTGAGGTTATCCAATTTTCTTGAGTTTGTCATTTTTTAATTGTTCTTGGAATAACACTATGTATATGTATTGTTTCACAGTCTAGAGTTAATATTTTACCAATTAAATAAAATTCAGAAGGCTTACATCCATATAGATTCTTTTACCTTCCACTCTTTGTTATAGCTGTCATACGTGTCACCTTTGTATGACGTCAACGCCACCCTCTGAGACTGTGGTATCCTTTTTTCATACATATACAGGGAATTCCCTGGCGGTCCAGTGGTTAGGACTCAGCACTTTCACTGCTGGGGCCCCGGGTTCAGTCCCTGGTAGGGGAACTAAGACTCCTTAAACTTAACCCCACTCTGGGGCAATGTCCCAGTCAGGCAGAAACTGCAGGTGGAGCTGGAGACCTTGAAGAGTTTGGCTATACTTCCAGCTCAGCCCAAAGCCCAAGGATGATTCTGGACTTACATTCTGACTCGTGCATTTCAGATCTTTCTGGGTTTGGACCTGGTATATATGTCCCTCCCAGCCCGCCCTGCCTGCCCCTTCAGTTGTCACCCCAGCAGGATCTGATTGGCTTGGGCACTTCTGGGGTTTTTTGTTTGTTTGTTTTTGGTTTTTTTTTTTTTTGCACTACTGTTCTTAGCGGCTCTCTCCTCCAATGTTACCAGGTGGGAGGGCAGGCGGACGCACAGGCGCTGATGCCAAATCTGCCACCTCGGGCGGCGGCTGCTGAGCCAGGTACCCTGCTCTCCAGCTTTCCTGCTCTGGTGGCCGGGGACCCATCCTGTCCAGTTAGAGCCGGCCGGGGGAGAAGGGGCAGCTGCCCTGCCAAGAAGCTCATCACCCTCAAGGCAAACACCTCCAGCCCTCAGACCCCCGGGTAGATTCAGAAGCGCTAGACGGTCCAGGGGCGCGCATCCTCACCTGTGCGCCCCAGGGCCTGACGTGTACTCTGCGCATGCGCCACCCCTCCCTAAACTTTTGCGCCCCGCCAACGCATGCCCATTGTTCGCTCACAGGTTCCAGAGCTGCATCCCAGCAACAGACCAAAGAGAGCGCACTCCGCTTTTGGCCGAGTTGGCAGCTGAAGGAGAGTGCTCGGAGCCCAGCTCTCTATCCAAGGACCGACCTCACCCAAGTTCTCTAGGGTCAGTTACTTAGGTAGGCCCTGCCCCTCACCCCCGCCCCGGGCACTGGGGGACCAGCACCTGCCAGGAGGTTTCGGCTGCCCCCAGCCCGCTCCCCGCTCCCACCGACTTCCCATGGCCGGCCCGGGTAACCCAGCTGTCTATGGCCGGCTATCCACTCGCAGGCCGGCCCACAAGTGTCCAGTGACTCTGCATCTTCGCTTTGCCACAGAGTCTCTGAGACCCCATTCTACCGTACCGCAGACCCTGCGCTCCTTTCTGGGGATCCTTATCTCCATCTGCAGGCGAGGCCATCGGAAGAAGGCAGTGATGGGTGCTCGCACCTCCACGACGTCCCGCAGCTCAGTGTCCGCAGTGGACACAGTCACTCTCAGTGTGGCACGGGGGCAGCCAGTGCCGGCCACGACACCCAGCTGTGTCCCGAACTACAGCACAGAGAAGACGGTGTTGAGGGCCCTGGGAGAGAGCGGGCAAGGGATGGCCAAGCAGGAGGAAGTCCCCACAGTCACAGGGAGGAACGAAGACCAGAGAAGCGGCCCCGATGACACCGGGGGCGCACGATCTGCATTTAGGCCCCTGGGGGGCTCTTTCTTCGTGCCCAGGCCTGGACCTCTACAGAGAGACCTCCACGCCAAGAGGGCAGAAGACAGATCCACCAGGAGACCGCAGATCGCTTGTATGAGCTCCTGCCCCCAAAGAAACGCCATCATGAACTCATATATCTCCACCTGAGGTTTCCTACCAGTGAAGAGAAGGAGGAGTCCCGCCATACCGGAAGGGCTGCTCCAAAAGTCTGCAAAGAAAGGGAGCAAGGAGGGCCCTCCGTCGCCCTCTGCAGCTCCGGTGGTTTCCCAGAGGAAAAGCCAGCCTGACAAAGATGTAGAGGCAACAAGAGGGCAGAAAGGGCCCTGAAGGAACGGCTCCCGCACATCTGACAGTCCCAGGCCCCGAAAACGCAGGATTCCTCTGCTGCCGCACCGGCAAGGGGAGCCTCTGAGGCTGCCCCCAGGCCCTGAGCTGGGTTTCCCTGTTGCCGCTGAAGACCTAGACTCCGAGAAGGAAGCAGTGTTCCGGCGCATCAGCAGTGAGCTGCAGGGTGAGACCTAGGCCATTGGGGGCCTGGGCACCATGCAGCCTTCCTGTCCCTTTCTGCTGCCTGCCGCAGGGGCTGCTTCTCCGCAGAAAATGTTTCATAGTTATTTCTATTTTAATATGATCATGGTACATTAAAATGTATTAGTGCTTGCCTGTGAACACTAAGGTCACTTGTAATTTTCTATATTGTTCTATATTTTTGTGACTAAAGGCATTACTTGGGGGAATTAAAAGAATATCTTGAAGCGATTTTGGCTTTTGATCTGCAACTAATTCCTATTTAACCTTAATTCAGGGGTCGGATTCTTTGACCCAAGGAAACAGAATAGTATAAAAAGAAAGAATGTGAGTGTCAGATGGTGGCAGTGATTAAGTATAGCAAGAGACGCCTTTGCAAAAGTTACTGTTGGTCCCAGAAGACTCTCACTTAGCTGTGTGACCCTGGGCAAGTCACTTCACCTAAATCTCTGAATTATAGGGCTGTGCTGATGATTTAAAAGTGACTGAGCACGGTGGACACTCGGAAATCCTGGGTTCTCAATAAAGCCACTGCCCTGCTCTTTGGTCCTTTGGAATTACTATATTAGTAAAATTTATACTTGACAGTAATTTTAGCTTAAAGTTTATTTTGTCTATTTCATCTCAGCCTTTCGGCTAAGATCAAGTGTAGTATCTGTTCTTGTCAATTTAAATAGCAAGAGAAAAGAAAGGAAAATAACGGGCATGCCCCCACACTCTTCAGACAATAGGAGCCTCTTAACCTGTTCCTTTGTCCAGAGACACAGGCCATTTCTCAGTGAAGGCCTCTGCCATCACTGAGGTTGCAGGGGAGATGTGGTAACTGGGGAGAAAAAGACCAATGGGGATGACCCCCTCACTCCTCAACATCCAAGCCCCCCACTTTCTCACTCGTCTGGCTAGAAATAAAAGGTTGATCCCATGGTTTTAACTTTCAGCTGTTGCTGGACTTTGCGTGCCTTGCCTAAGCTGGGAGACAGAGGCAGGAAAAAAAACCCACCATAATCACCCTGTTATGGGCTGTTATTCAACTTTGGACTTCCAGGCCCCATCTGCCTGTTAGCGTTCACTTCTTAGAGTTTCAAGTGCATGCTGTTTGTCCTCTACCTTGCCCCACGCGGCTCTCAAGCCCTCGTAATATGACCACATTTCTCGTGCCACATGTAAACATTCTAACACTTTGCAGATACTGAATTAAAAATCTATTATTTACATTGACTTCACCATTTTCATTTTCCTGGTGTGTTCAGTAGAAAATTCAAAATTACATATGTGCCTGGCATTATGTATTTTTTGGTGAGCAGTGATCCAGAGGATGGAAATGTATGCCTCCTTCGACTCTTAAACTTAACCCCACTCTGGGGCAATGTCCCAGCCAGGCAGAAACTGCAGTGTGTCTTGGAGAAGGTCTTTTGCATTGAGATAGTAGGACGCTCTTTTAGCTTCAAGAACTTGGATGTTGTTGAGTTTAACCTGGTAGAAGTTCAAATTAGAGTGTTTTAATTTTAGGATGTTAAAGGTAATCCCCATGGTAAACACAAAGAAAATAGCTATAGAATAGTCCTAAAAGGAAGTGAGAAAGTAATTTAAATATTTTATTGTAAGAAATCAGCTAAACACACACAACGAAAGATAGGAATGCAGGAAATGAGGGGCAAAAAAGCTTTGGGCAGATGGAAAAGAAACAGCACAATAGCAGAAATAAGTCTTTTTTTTGTCAGCAATTACTTTAAATGTAAATGCATTAAACTCTCCAATCAAAATACAGAGATTGGCGGAATAGGTAAAAACATATGACCCAACTATATGCTGTCTACAAGAGACTTACTTGAGATCAAAAGAATCAAGCAGGTTGAAAGTTAAAGGATAGAAAAGGGAATTTCAAACTCAGTGAGAAAACTCAAATAGTAACCAAGAGAGCAGGAGTGTCTATACCAATATCAGACAAAATAGACTTTGAATTTAAAATGGATCAAAGAGTTAAATATAAGAGCTAAACTATACAAATTTCTGAAGAAAAAAAGGGATAAATCTTCATAGTCTTGGATTTGGCAATGAACTCTTAAATATGATAGCAAAAGCACAGGCAACAAAAGGAAAAAGAAATTGGACTTTATCAAAATTAAAATCCTTTGTGTTTCAAAGAACACCATCAAGAAAGACATAATACAACCTTCAGAATGAAGGAAAATGTTTGCAAGTCATATATCTGATAAAGCCGCACATTGTGTGGTTCTATTCATATGAAATGTCCAGCATAGGAAAATCAATAGAGACAGAAAGACCCAGGGCTGGGGTGAAAGGGGAGGACAGAATGAGAATGACTGATACTAGGTATGAGGTTTCTCTTGGGGATGATGAAAATGTACTGGAATTAGAGATGTTGATTGCAAAACCTGAGTACACTAAAAGCAGCTGAATCACACAGTTAAAAAAAAAAAGTGAATTGATGGAATGTGAATTATATCTCAATCAAAGGATAATATGACAACATTTTTATAGTCATTACTCTTGATCAGTTTCAGGATGGAATTCTCACAGTGACTTCAATGGAGTGGCTTGTATGGGATGACATTTGAGGCTCAACCCTTTGGGACTAGATGTTCATTTTGAGCTGTTGAATGACGGTGAGGGCCAGCCAGTATATTTTCTTCACGGAGGATCAATCCCCATATGTATCCTTGGTTTGAATCCTTGTCTTTTTCTTTTCATATTCCTGAAGCAAGTTCCTAGGAAATACATTCACAATAGTGAGAGGTGTTGACATCTTCCTGGCAAAAGTCTTAACTTATTCTCAGGTCAAACTTCAGAGCTCCTTATTACTAGCTGCCCGGGAGTCCCCTGAATCAAAGTGGGGCTTATGAAGATGGATCTTGCATTTTAGCGTGCACTTAAAATACCCAACAGGCTGATCACATGGGGAAAATAACTTTATTTACATGAGACAAGTACAAAGTCAGCACAACACAAAGAGGGAGAGTATGGGTGCTGGTGCCTGATGGCCTGAAATCAAATCCTATTTGAACGCCACGTGTACCTGGGAAGGTTAGTTACTTAGCCCTTCTGTTTCTCAGTTCCCTGGCCAGGGATATGGAAATATTAGTAGGACCTGCTTATTCGTATTATGTCCTGAGGCTAAAAATTAGTAAATACAAAGCCTGAAGAAAAATGATGGGTACTTCATAAGTGCTACCTACATAAATGTTCAAGTATTAAATGCCTGGAAGAATAAGTAGGTCGTCTCCAGAAAGGGCACCTAGGAGGCTACAAACAGGAGGATAGAGCCTACTTTTTCACATTGATGACATGAGTAAGAAGTTTTAGAGCTCATGGCAAGAATATTATTTCTTGTGATGCACTGTGGGGTGGGCAGAGTAGGGGCTGTGACCCATATTTTATGGTTCAGGGCACTGAAATTTAGACAGATTGAGTAACTTGCCCAGAGTCACAACACTGATGAGTGATGGGTCTGAGGCAGGGGAGGGAGAGAGATTCCTGAACACATGGACATGAGATCATGCCCTGGATACACAAACCAAGAGCTCTCCTCGCTCCCTTTCCCACATCCTCCTGCCCCAAAGATGCTGCAGGGAGACAGCTGGTACTCGGACGAGGTGCCTGGCCCAAGAGAATGGCTCAAATCTGGACCCACCTCCTGGCTCTACGTTTCAATCCCTGACCCCAAATACAATGTCTTTCCCCCAAATGCAGACCCCCTGATGGACCGGGGTATCCAAATATGTGTGCATGTTCCCTCCCTTCCCCCTCAGCACTTGATTCTAGCAGCTGATTTGCAGTGAGACTTCCTGGTGGTCAGGTGACCACCCTGAATGACCAGTAGTCTACTTGACTCCCTAACTGACTCAAAACCCAGGACATTCCAAACCAACTGCCCACATGACAGTTGCACAGAGAATTAGCATCATCTTCAACTGATCAAACCTGGATGATGAGCAGTTAATATTCATTAGCTGGGAACAGGGTCTACTGGGCTGGTGTTTTGGTGGCTTAACAGATGAGGTTTACAGGCCCCCAGGGTCTGACTGACTAGAAACTGACCAATCATCTGAGCAGCTTGGACTAAGGCCTGGCTAAGAGCGGGCAGTGGCTGCACGGGCTCTGAGTGGGCACCTTCCATGCCCAATCCTCCCTCAGCCAGGTCCAGGCTCTGCTGTACAAACTACAGCCATTGCTCCTGAATCTACTTGCTGGTATTATTTCCACAGTACCTTCAATGGAGTGGTTAGTGGGGGTGCTATTTGTGTCCCTACCCTGTTGTTTGGCCAGATGCTGATTCTGATGTGCCTGAACCACCGCTGCGGATGGCCAGCAGATTATCTTGATCGCAGATGATACTCTTGTGCATCCTGTGTTTGACTCCTTTATAATCTTCCTTTTCTTCTTGGTACCCGAGTCATGATCCAGGAAAACACAACAAAAACTGAGAGAACTATTGATATGTTGCTGGGAGAAGACCATGCAGAGGTGTCAATTCATTCCCAGGTCACACGTCTGTTCTCTTTGTTCACCAGCCTCCTAGGGGAGTCTAGGGGAGTCATGTGAATCGAAGCTGGGCTGAGAAGAGGGTGTTGCAATGTGGTGTGCACTTAAAATAGCCAGCAGGCTGACTGCACGGAGACATGACTTTATTTAGTGAGGTAATACAGAAAGGGAGCACAGCACAGTGACCGACAGAGTGGGGGCTGGTGCCTGATGGTCTGGATTCAAATCATACCAGAAGCCACATGAACCTGGGAAAGTTATGCAGACCCTCTGTCCTCAGTTCCTTGTTCTGTGATAATGGAAATGTTAAGAGGGCCCACTTATTAGTATTACATGATGAAGCTTAATACAGCAAATCAGGTAGACCCTGATGAAAAATGATGGTTACTTCATAAGTGCTACCTAAGTGTGCAAATATTAAATGTCTGGAAGAATAAGCAAGAAATGTGGTAGTGCTGCCTCCAGAGAGGGGACCTGGATGCCACAGGGCAGGGGAGTGGGGAAGGTTATGGGTGTGATGCTTTAGAGCTTGTGAAGAATATCTGTCATCATCTCCTGTGATCCCCACATCAGCCCCGTGGGGAACTCATGGCAGGTGCTGTGAACCATATTTTATGGTACATGGCACGAAAATGTTGAGATTTTAAGTGACTTTCCCGGAGTCGCAAAGCTGATGACAGATGGATGTGGGACAGGAATGTAGTTGGTTCCCTGGGACAGAAATCCCTGGACCCCTGAATCCTCTAGATGGTGCTCTGGACCCCTGAGCCCAGGGCTCCCCTCCCTCCATGCCCCCAATCCTCCTGCCTGCCCCATGGTTGCTCCAAGGACAGGAGGGGTCTGAGCCGACAGGAGGGCCCATGCCTGACCTGCTGCCCCCCTTACATGTTGATCCCTGACCCCACAGCTCTTAAATATCCCTGAAAGAAGGTCCCTTGAAGGATCAGGGGGTCCCATCTACGTCCCTCCTCCCTCAGCGTCTTCACACACTGGGTGAGCCTCCTGGTGGTCTGACCAGTGGTCGGCTTGTCTCCACGTGGCTCAGAGCCCTGGTCTCTCCAAGCCAGTTGCCCACATGGCACGTCTCTAACAAATTAGCTTGGTCTTCAACAACCAGCCCTGGATGCACAGGTAGTGCTGATTAATGAGGACAGTGGCCTGCTGGGCTGTGCTTGGTGGTTTAGTGGGTGAAGCTGGCGTGACCCACTGTCGCCTATTGATGTGAGCAACTGTCTGAGTAGCCTGGGCTACGGCCTGGCTGGGGAGGGGCCGTGGCTGCACTGGCTCTGAGGGCGCACCTTCCCTGCTCATCCTTCCTCATCAAAATCCAGCCCCTACAAACTCCTCATCCATCCCTAGACCCTGCAGTGACACAGGAGAGAGGCCCATGCCCTTCTAGAGGGACCCCTCCATAGCCACAGCCTAGAGACCCCATCCCAGGACTGTCTCTGAGGATGACCCAGGCCCTCCTAATCTCTGTCACCAAATGTTCATTCCACTAACCCGATGGCATTGTCCCTTCTCTCCACGTTCCCAGGCAGCGCCCAAACACCCAGTGATCCTGTCCACATCAACCACTGGAAATACCGCCACGAAATCCCAGTTTCCTTCCTTTCTGAAAACCTCTAGATTTAGACTGCTAATATTTGCTTTTGGATTTTGACATCGACATTCAGAAGTGTTTAGCCTGTAATTTCTCCTGTCCTGTAATATCTGCTGCGGGTGCGACATCAGTATTCTCCTGGTCCGATGAAAGCAGTGTGGGTGTGTTCCCTCTGTATCTGTTCTCTGGAAGAGTGTGTAGGAGACGGGCATCGTTTCTGTCTTAAATGTTTGGTAGAAATCAGAGGAAGCCACAGGGCCCTGAAGTTTGTTTTGTGGGGAAATTTTTTTGGCATCTCTTTCTAATTGAAGTTTCCTTGGTGTATTGTACAGGGCACAGATCTTAAGCGTAGAGCTTTATGGTTGCTTGTAAATATAAACACATCTGTTACCAACACCCAGTTCAATATACAGGACGTCCCCAGCACCCTGGCTGCCCCCTGTAGAAGGGGAGAAGAATAAGTGCTTATTCAGTTATAAGAATGAAATCAGTTACTCCACGTATATTCCAAGTGCAGTGATTTACACACAAATAACTCAAAATGAGTGTGGCAGCACAATCAGAAAGTAGTGGAGGGTGCTGGAGGGCTGGGAGAACCCAGTCCCTTTGGGATTTCCGCTGTGGAGGTCGGGCCAGAGTAAGGAAGCTGAGGAGCTTCTCAGAAGCATCTGGGCTTCTACTGCTCCCCAGAGTGGAGCGCCCATTGTAATTCACTGAGCCCTGCCTTTGCGGAGGGTGCTTTTCTATACTTGTGTGTTATCTTACATAGAAATGTTTAAAAAAAAAAGAGATCAATTTTGCTTGCTGTAACAGCCTTTCACTGTTAAAAGTAAGACCTATATCTAAAATTTATGCTAAATCTGTACAGCTCCGACAGGAAGTAACCGGCACTCACTAGCTGACTCAGGAGCGGAGGGGGAGCAGAGAGGCGGCCCTCCTTCCTTGGCTTCGTGTATCATTTAAGCTGCCAGACGCTGCACAGGCTCCATCCCCTCTGAGTCTCAGGCTGAGGCCTCCAGGTCACAGTCGTCACAGGTGTCAGACCAGAACCTGCCACACAAAGGCAGGGACTGGAGTCAGTGGGGAGGTGGGCTTCCTGGGGTCGGTGTGTGGGACCCAGGAGGCTACTCAGACCCTGCAAGTGACTTTGGGCCGTGACATCCCCCAGGGCTCACATCCCCAGTGCACTGGGGCCTGTTTGCTGCTCTTTGCCAAGTGTGTTCTGGTAGCAGAGAGACCTGTCCTACAGGGGCGATTTAACCTGGGCATTTGGCCGGGCGGCGTTCAAGTGATTGGTCCCCTGAACAGTGAAAGTGATGCAGAGGAAAGGGGAGGCTCTGGGGCTCCAGGGTGAAAAGTGTGGGTCCCTCCCACCTGGGCGCTGTGAGGAGTGGGAAGTCTGATGACACAGGTGGGAGTAGTGACCCTGTCCCTCCAGCCCACACGCAACACGGCCCATCATGAGACCAGCACAGTGGAAGTGGGCAGAGAACCGCAATGTTCCCTTTTCCCCTAATAATCATTTTTCTTTCTTTAACACCCCAGCCAAACTTGCCTGTGCTTTTTAATTTAAAAATACCCTGATGCTGTGGTCATAGAATCATAAATTCCATAGCTTTGCTGTATCCCAACATGAAAAGTTTGTAGAAGACACTGCTTTTCAGCGTGTAATAAAACCAGATGTATTTGTTATCTAATTTTAAGGTCATAATTAACTTGGAATCCTGGCCCTTTAACTCATCCTAAATTAGCATTGCTTTGAATTGCCTTCATTTTGTGTGTGTGTTGTATTCAATTTTTACACATCTATGGAAAATCTATAGAACCTCAGGTTGAGAAATGGTGCCATGAGGTGACCCAGGCCCTTCAGTGGGGCTCCACAGAGGCTGCGGGGTCCCAGGGGTTGGGGAAATCCCAGCCAGGTGTGGATCCTGCAGTGTCCCCTACCGGATGCCAGGGCTACCGCGTGCCCACAGGGATGCAGCAGCGCTGGGCCAGGTGAGCTGTCTGCTTGCGTGAGAAGAAGCCCCGGTGCCTCTGTCCTCCTCACCCTTTCCCCAGGACGCCTGAACTGGGGGGTACCAGGGCCACTCCAGATATCTCACCACACCTGGTGATTAACTGGGGATGTTGCCTGCTGACCTCGGCGGGTTGGGAGGGCAAGGCTGGGTCCTGCAGAGGGAGATGTGGAACCTCACCAGGGACACTCTTTACAAAGAGTGAACAACACCTCCAGGAGTGATGTATGTGGTGACCCCACAGATGCCTTCGGCCCCCCATCTAAACATAAGAGCCTGGCATCTTCAGGGGTTCTATGGAACGGGGACCGTTCCCTGGCGAGATGCACTCAGGTCATCCTCCAGTTGCCTGCGCAGATTACCACCATTCTCTTCTCTCCACCTTTTTGTTCACATGCAGTGGTGACCACCTCCGTGCTCTTCTCTGGCTTTTGGGTTTTCCTGAAGCGCAAAAAAAAAAAAAAAAAAAAGTCAGGGATGGCAAGGGAAGCACATACACTTATTTGCCTTCTGCTCTTCCTCCTACCCTCTCCACGCTCACATTTCCTCTTCTTGTTCTTCCTCATCCTTTTACTTCATCCCTTCTCTTGAATCCAGGACAAGAGAATTTCTTTTTTTTTTTTTAATTGGATGAGTCAGTCTTCTTTTCCTTATTTATTTATTTTTAACGTCCTTATTGGAGTATAATTGCTTTACAATGGTGTGTTTCTGCTATATAACAAAGTGAATCAGCTATACATATACATACATCCCCATAACCCCTCCCTCTTTTGTCTCCCTCCCACCCTCCCTTTCCCACCCATCCAGGTGGTCACAAAGCACCAAGCTGATCTCCCTGTGCTAAGCGGCTGCTTCCCACTAGCTATCTATTTCATGTTTGGTAGTGTATATATGTCCATGCCACTCTGTCACTTTGTCACAGCTTAACCTTCTCCCTCCCCATATCCTCAAACCCATACCGTTTTTATGCTAAGTTATATTCTACATGTACCTGGAAAAATGTTAAAAAGATTTTTAAAGAACTGCGCATCTATTTTTGAAGCTGATTTGCCTGTTCAAGGCTTGCTAGCACTTTATCCATCTCAGTGCTATTTCACTTAGTAAACAAATGCAGTTGCCATAATTGCTGCATATGTGTCTGTGTTCCCTTCTAGGCTATATGTTTTTGAAGTTAGAAACTATATTTATATCACAGCCCCTATGTATAGCACAATATCCATTGCTAATTCAGATTGTGCTTTAAGATATGAGACAAAATTTAAGACTTTTATTATAGTCATAAACATCTAGCAAACCAACCAGGAAATAAAAACTAATTTTCAATGGGTTGGCCAAGACCAAAAAAGAGAGGAATACCTAGTGCAAAATCATATCTCTAATAACTACTGTTGGATTTAGAGCACACACATGCTAACCTTATTTTAAAATATCTTCTCATCAAAGATTTGAGGTTGGACCTGAAAAAATTATATCAGAAGTGAAAATAATTATGTGGTCTGACCAGCGTGGATCACACAAAGTAAGTGTATACTATGTATAAAGTAGATAAACTACGAGGTCCTGCTGTATAGCACAGGCAACTATATTCAATACCTTGTAATAACCTATAAAGGAAACGGATCTGAAAAAGAAATATATATATCTGAATCTCTTGGCTGTACACCTGAAACACAACATTGTCAATCAACTACACTTCAAGTAAAACAAAACAAAACAAAACAAAACAAAGTAAGTGTAAAGGGAAGTATAGTTTTATAAATTCACCTCTGATATCCCATGGACCAACTGAAAGACAACAGAAAGTACAACTTTCTAGGAGACAGGACATGGCCAGCAAACAAGGCCATTACCCTCGGTAATGGTCATACCTGCCAAAAGATATACAGACTAGCCTGCATTCATGAATACATAAGAATTCTTCATTTATCTGGCATTGTTAGGCAATGAGGTATTGTATGTTAGGAGAAGTTCTTTTAAATGACAAATTGAAGAGGAGTTATTTTAACCTTCACTCGGGAATTTTTTTCTAAAATTAAGAAATGTATCCACTGGTGTATCTAACGTTTCCGTGATAACTCGGGGTCATCAGTTCAATCAAGGTTTGCATGAATAATGCAAATGGAAACAAGACAAGCATGCTTACTGAAACTGAAAATGACATGGCACTGGCTGGAATAACTGATGAGAGAGCAAGAAAAAAGCAAAAATGAAAACAAACCGTGATCAAGAAACAATCAGTCAAGTTCTGACTTTCTGTACTTAGTTTCAAAAAGAGATACCACAAATCCCAGCGAGAGACTCCAGCATCATTAGCTGTCTTTCTCCTTTGTTTCCACCTTCCTTTCCTTTCCCTTCTATCCTAGATTGTTCCAGGCAGTGCTTATAGCTGCTTGCAAGACAAATTCTAATACTTGCTTTCTCTCACACAAACTTCACAATATGTCCATGTGATAAATAGTGTGGAGGTAAAAGACAATTCATCACAGGCACATCGCCTATGAAAATAAAATTAGAAACTAGCTTCTAAACATGCAGAGAGAAGGGCGTGGTGTCAGGCACTAATTTCCTTGCGAATTCCTCTCCATTTCTAATAGACGTTCTACTTTATCAAGATCCCTTTTTATTGGTGTCCCATTCCAGACTGCTCCACTCCGCCCATCCTCATCCTGTAAAATACATTCACACTCCTTTGTGACCCTACTTATTTGCCCATTAAATAATCAGTCATAGAACTGTCGGAATTAAATACAGAGTGAAATTAAAATACTGGAGTCACTTGGAGGGTAGAAGCAGCTCCACCAGAAAATACTGGGCATGGATTTAAAAGAGGCTGCGTGGGACTTGCTCTTGTCCAAGTTCTTTCTCAAGAAGTATCTGAAATAAGCCTAAATTTAGAGTTAATCAGACTGGCCTGCTTTCTCAGGTGGACTGGAACTCATTGCTCTTTCCCCTCAACTCCCTGATGTCAGTGGCACTTTCCGGAGAGGAGGTGGACTTCTCTGCCTACTGCAGAAGCTCAGTTACCCCAGGAACCACTCCCCATCTGAATCCCACACTGGAGGCCAGATGCCAGCCTTCCCAGAACATTCGTGATCTCCTTTCGGTTTTTGACCTGCTCAGATTGAGTCCCTCTAGACTCTTTCTCAGCTTGAAACCTGATCTTCCACCCCTTTCCCTGACCTCGATGGTTACCTGCCTACTTTAGGCCTCAGGTGCTTTAGCTATAAAATGATATATTTGTCCTTAATTCTAAAGTCTTCTTTCTAAGGCTCTACAATGTGGTGGCTCCTTGAAAATGTTTCTCTTTGCTGGTTTTAATTTTGTAGAGAATTAAAACCCCAGCCACTCTAAAAGACAGTAACTTGCATTGGATAAGGAAAGTGTGCTTTTGTAGTTAGATTAACAGGGATGGAAGACGACTTAGTATGTTTTAAGATACTCATGATCCATTCTCGTGAGAGTTGGGGGAAGAGAGTTAATAAAATACCAAACGATTGTGACAAATTAAGTTCACCAAGATGTAGCTGATTAGTTACTACTTGAATAAGCCACACAAATCCAATTCAAGTTGTCCTTTATTTTTCTAAGAAGGATCCCAGTGAACTGAGTCCCATGTTCAGTAACTCCACGTTCAATGGCTTAGTCTGTAAAAACTGTTATGTTGCTGGAAGAAGAAATATTGCCCATCAGTCCTAATTGATGTCTACCTATCACGCACATTTGAAATAAATTTATTACTTTGACTGATCTCAGTGTAATACATTCCAAAGGGGCAACGAGCACACGAAAATTTATGAAGTCTCCATCTTCTACACTGAAGTGTGCAATAAATTACATATTATTTGGCCGTGAAATTCACAAGCCATAGAAACCACGCCATTAGCAATGTATACAGTGGTAAACAGCAGGTAATGAGAATGATATAAAACAAAATAGACTGTGTATGTTGGCACTGCTGCCAATAAAGCAATTATTAAATGCATTCATATGCATCTACGCTAGGTAAGCTCTTTGAGGGCAATTGCTATGAATTCTACATACCTGTCAGGATACTATATATAGCCCAGTTTCTATGGCCTTTATTCAAAGACGCTGAGAAAGGGTTGCTCTGGGTAAATTCAGACCTTTTCTCAATATAGAATTTGGTCAACATGCATTCTGAACAGCAAAATTTCACAGTTTTTTCCTACACTAATTGCCACCTCAGCAAATGCAGGATTAAGTATAATGGATTATAAGAAGTTAGAAAGGAAAGATGGAAGAAAAGAAGGAAGGTAGAAAAAAGGTGGGTATGGAGTACTTCAACATTTACGTAAAGAGTGGACCTAAAACTAACCTGAGGTTTCCCTGAGCTATTAGCATACGCTATGGAAACTTAAATGAAAAAATAAAAAAAACCAGCATGGGAAACTCAAACATTCTTTGTTTTTTCACTTTACTGCATATACACGTCCATCTTAAACAATCTATATGCTTATATCCAATAAGAGAGCATTGTTTTGCAAGGCTATTTGGCTTCTATCAGCATGTAAAGGTCGGACAACTCAACTTTAGCAGAGTTAGCCTTCAGGTGAATAATTGCTTCTTTCAGGTTGCGAGCATTTGAATTTTCCAGAAATGTTTCCCAAAATACGAAAACTAAAAGAAGGGTCCTAGGACAGCGTCCTTTAGAAGTTTTATAGTATCAACGCTTTTGGAGGAAGAGAATCCTTGTCGATTATCAACACAGTGATTCCAAGCAGGTCAATTTTTGCTGAGAATATTATATAACAGAACCCACTTCACCTCCATTATACTGACAATGATCTTTCTTACTTCAACCTTGTGCTTCTTAGTAAAGTTGAAAATACTGAGCCAAGAACAGACAGTGACAATGCCAGAGACTCAGATGTACCTATAGGTGCCTTCAGACAACATCAGCCACCCAGGCTAAAGTCCTGGTTTAAAACATCCCAACATGAATGAATCTCAAAAACCATATGCTGAGCAAGTGAAGCCAGATCAAAAGGGCACCTACTGTATTATTCAACTTACATGAGATTCTAAACTGGGCAAAAGTCATCTCTAAAGATAAAAAACATATCCGTGGTGGCCTTGGGGTGGGAGATGGGGATACTTTTGCAAAAGCCTAGGAGGAAACTTTCTAGGGTTTTAGGATTGTTACCTATCTTTATGGGGGTGCTAGTTATACAAATGTATACATTAATTAAAAGTCACTGAACCGTTGACTAAAAATGTCTGCATTTTATTGTATGTAAATGATACCTTAATAAGGTTGATTACAAAATGAACCAAAAATAAAACAAAGCAGAAGAGAAACCTCTCAAGACCTCAAAGGAAATACACTGTTTTCTTCCAGGGTACCAGACTGGAAATGAGGCATTGGTCTGTTCTACCCTCAGATTATCCCTAGGATTATCTAGTCTATTTTAAAGCACTAGAGTCCCCTATCAGGAAAACTCACCCCATGTTTAATTACTTTGATTTCTTCTGTGCCTGTTCTCCCAACACAGTGAAGCCATTCACAGAAGAAAAACCACCTTTTTCCAACTTTGCATCATCACATATTCTTTCCAAAGCTATTAGGTATGGAATAAAATTTGGCTACACTTTGTAAAAATCTAGCTGTTTGAGCCTTACAAATCTTAACAGTTAACCTATTGTCTGCACTGGAATTTGCAAAAAAAAATATTTTGAAAAGGAATAGTTGAGACTTGACAATTTTGTTTTTCGTGATTTTCTCTTCCCCTAAGAGAGAAGTGAGTAGGAATGAGAAACACATACATAAAGGAAAAAAAATTATCTTGCTGCCTTTGCATGGTTATAATTTATAGGAGGCCCTTATCAACAATAATCTATTATCAGAATCAATAAAATATAATCTCCATGAAGGCCAGGCCAGGATATTTGTCTCTTTTTCAGCTATTGCAATACAAACCACATTCATGGATATGCTTCTTGATGATCTTTGTAATACTGTAACAGTTGACCATTTCCTCATGCCTCTTCACCTTAACTTCAACCTGGTTTTTCACTGATGACCTCACATTTCCTTCTCTAACACTTGGTTGTGGGCCTCTTTTCCAACTCCAAGTCGCATTTCACTCTGGCACCAAAGGAAGACTCACACCTTCCTGCTTTTTAGTGATACCTCAAGGTCATTACCATATTGTGATCACCCTGAAGAATAGCCAGACAATTGTTATTTCAGAGCCATCTGACAGTTTGTAGCTCTAAAAATTAACTAAAGACCGCATTTGTCAAAAATATCCTAGTTTAAGATTTTGGTAATACAGCAACAGTAATTCCAAAGTCATTATGCTACAGTTGCAGATTAAATAGACTAGAAAAAGGAAGCTTGCCAGATGGTGGTTTACATTATCTACAGACTGTCTCAGCTCAAGGTTAACTTCCCTGGGAGAAAACCCATAAACCCAGAATCATCAAAAATAACCTGCACGTGCAGAGGGGAGACAGCTTTGCTTGTCAAATTTTACATTCTTTCTGATCTCTGGGCCCTGGTGATTTATCTCCCATGGAATGGAATAAGGAGGGGAACAAGTAGGGACAGTCCCTTCGAGCAGCGGCCGCATGCCTGGCATGTCCTTACCTGCTTTCAAGGCTGACTGCTTCCCACACATATGTTGCCTTTTTTAAGCCTCAAGCCCTCGATCCTTTGCTGAAATACAATAATTTCATTCCTATGGTTTTCAATACCAAAAACTCAACCTCCAGGAGGGCTAAAGTCTAATTTGTACTCCAAACCAAGTAGCAGTGCAGTTCGCTACTACCGAGGCTGAATCCATAAAGACTTCAAGACCACGTCCAGAAGACAAGTTATTATATATAATACCCTAGAAGATCTGAAACATAATTATCATATACATAACTGGTCCTTCAGAGCTTTTTATCTATAACATGTTTCTTTGATGAAAGTTATTTAATGTACTGGAGATAACTGTGACTTACTGATCAAATATTTGAATACTTATACTTACCTGGGATTTCATTTCTGCTGAAAGAAAAAGGAAGAACAGGACTCACTAAAAAAAAAAAAAACTTTAGAAATGAAAGTAAAAATCTTATCACACACTACGACTTTTCGAAGCAGCATAGAGGGGCAGTCAACGGTAAAACACTGGTGAAATAGGTCAACACTCTAGGCCAAAAATCCATTATTATTATCATCAGTGACAGTACCACAACTGTGCCCTTCAGAATTAATAATCACTCCTAAGGATCTTCATTTGGCACCAGATGATGCGTTTATGAGAAACGCTCTGGGAGGTTTTGAATCAGACTTGGTTTTTTGTTAGCCAAGTTACAGGAGAATTTTTAAAGTGGGGGGACGGGAAGAAGGAAACGGACCAGGAAAAGAATTTAAGCCATCATCTATAAACCAACAAAGCACTGATAGTTCCGAACATTATGTCAGACACTAAAATGACTGATATAGACTCAAGTGGTTTATAAAATCTATAAAAAGACTACACCAGCAAAATCCCCATTTATCTGTAGAGTTCAGAAACTAAAACAAGGAATATTTTAGCTTAAAACCTTATCTCAAGAGAATCATATACACTTCACATGAATAAAAATACCTGAAACCAAACATTTTTAAAAGCTCCAATACCCAAAATATAAAGAAAAATATTAATTCAGAAGACTCAATCCATCCATGATAATCACAAAACGGCTGGGCAATCTCTATCTCCCTTCCACACTAACCATCCATCCCATGGAAGACCAAGGGAGATCAGACCTTCCAGACTTACCTTCCAGACCTTCCAGACACCTGGCTGCTGCAAAATTCTATGGAGACTCCTTGTGGAACAGCAGTTTCCCATCTCTTGAGTCTCTCTCTATCGTGATCATGCAGGAAGCAAGTCTGGCTGTGCTATTTCTTATCATTGTCTGTCACCCATCTGCAACATGGTATTGTACAGATAAGGAAAAAGTAGTTCCCTTTCCCCCAGAAGGTTGAGGCTCAGGTACAGGGGTAATTCTCCTGTGCACACAGTCCTTATTTAGGCCGACTCAGTGACTTCAACAGGCTTAATCATGTGATCAGGTCTGTTGCCAGCTGCGTAATGCTCCCGCATCTGTAGATAGAGCCGCTCTAGGTCCATTGTGTATTGTTTGGTGTTGAACAGAGGGCTAGATGTTCTCTGCTTCCAGACTTTGCCACGAAGTTTCTTCAGGTATTCTAGATCAGTTCCCAGTTTCACAGCTATGTCTTCATATTCTTGTCTATTTTGAGCAATAAGCTCAAGACAGCCTAAACAAGTGAGCTGGGAAGCTGCAACTCGGGAAGCACGAGTCTCTCCTGGCATAGTCACCATGGGTGTCCCTGACCAAAGGACATCCATCCCTGTGGTGTGTCCATTACAGAGTGGAGTGTCCAAGCAGACATCAGCCAGCTGGCCGCTCCAAAGATGTTCCTCTTTAGGAGCAACAGGTGAAAAAATGATACGGTTCTGGGGAAGGCCCATGTTTTGTGCATACTGTTGAATATTAGGTTCTCCTACTGCTGGAAAACGCAACAGCCACAGTACACTATTGGGAACACGCTTCAGAATATTTGCCCACATCTGCAAAGTAGATGGGTCAATTTTATATAACTGATTAAAGTTACAGTACACAATGGCATCTTCCAGTAACCCGTACTGAGAACGTGTGGTTACAATAATGGTACGGGGAACCTCCTCTCCAGTGGCAGCCTTAATGTTGATCTGGGTAGTTGCCAGTCCATTGCTAGGACTCAATCAATTAACTGTTATCTGAATTTGTACTCTGTTAATCATTTCAATAACTGCTTCTGCAATAGTATTCATAGGAATGACAGGCATATTAAGAGCTGTATTACTGCTGTCTGCGTTGTCTCCTCCATCAGGACATTTCATCTTGACAATTTGCACATCTGGGAGACTATCAAGAAATGCTTTGAGGTCGATGCCATTCAGCACAATCCGATTGTCATAAATGTGCCCATTGGACTGAAAATCGATGACTGCTTTCTTCTTCAGGTGAGGGAACATATTAGCATGATCACCAATAAAGAAAGTATGGGGCATATAAGCCAGTTTCTCAGAATACTGCTCAGCAACTTCAGCAGGTGAAGTTTCCTGATCAGTGATGATATAATCCATGAAAAGCACGCCACTGGTCCCAGGGTAGCCCAGCCACATTGCCTGAATAGGAGCTGGCCTGAGAGCAAAGAGTTCATTTCGAGCACCCCTGGTATAACCATTCATATTTACAAGGATGTGTATACCATCTTGATGGATGCGATCAGCTGCTTTCCCATTGCATGGAATCTGAGAAAGATCAATGAAATGATGGGCTTCTGCCATCACCTTCGCTCGGAAGTTTGTGCCATCATCTGGGCTCAGGGTATAACAGAATACCTCAAATTTATCAGGATTGTGCATGCCTGGAATAGACTGCATAAGATGAGAAGTAGGATGATTCCCAAAGTCAGAACTCACGTATCCTACACGCAGTCGACCATCACTGAGCTTCAAGTCTTTTGGATGTTCGTACGGTGGTTTATGAAGGACACTGATCGCATCCAAGCAGAGGTTTCCATGGCTCTCAGCAATAGCCTTCCTGAAGCCATGAGAAAGAGGATAGAGCATACTATGATGAGGCTGCACAGAAGGCAACCTATTCTTCTCCAGCTGGTCAGCCACAATGCTGACCAACTTCTTCATTCGCTCATCATAGTCTGTCCAATCACAGACAATCTGCAGGCAATGAGCCAAATCACAATAAGCGTCAGGAAAATCAGGTTCAAGCTTCAGAGCAGTGCGATAAGAAGCAATTGCTTCTGGAATATTCCCTGAATACTTGTGAATGGAAGCCAGATTGCTGTGGGCATCCGCAAGTGCAGGGTTAATCTGAATGGCACGAGTATAACACTGCAAGCCTCCCTGAACATCCTGCATCTCCTTTAGAGTGTTTCTCATGTTACAGTAGGCATCAGCAAAGGTAGGACTGATTCGAACAGCCTCCTTATAATGCATCAGAGCTTTCTGCAGTTTTCCCTGCTGCTGCAATACACTTGCTAAATTTGAATGGGCAACAGTAAAGTCTAGGAAGACTTCTAATGCTTTACAATACAAGCGAACTGCCTCTTCAAAAGTTTCCCTGGTCTCCTTTGATATTGGCTAGGTTATTCAGAGAATCTGCATGGGTGGGACACAGCCGCAGAGCTGTATTATAACAATCTTCTGCTTCAGCAACACTGCCCTTCTCTTCCAGAGCGTTGGCTAGGTTGCAGTAAGCATCAGGGAAATGTGGTTGCAATTCAATAGCTCGCCTGTAGGTGTCTATTGCCAGATCTATCAGGCCTTGCTCATAGTATACACAAGCCAGGTTGGCATGTACCACAGCATGATTTGGGCTCAAGCTTAGGGCACAAAGGTAAGCTGCCACAGCTCTGTCAAAAATCCGTGCCTCTTGCAAGACATTTCCTAAATTGATATAAGCATCCAGAAAATTGGGGTCAAGGGTGACAGCCTTTTCAAAGTGATGAATTGCAAGCCAAATCTCCCCTTGTGCATTGAAAACACAGCCAAGATTACTCCAAGCTACTGCAAAGTTCGGTTGCGTCTCCATTGCTTTCAAATAACATGCCTTGGCTCCTTCCAAGCGACCCAGGGCTCTGAGCAGGTTCCCCAGGTCACTGCGAACACAGTACAAATCAGGATTGCACTGAAGAGCAGAGACGTAAGCTTGTACTGCCCCTTCCATGTCGCCTGCTGCTACCAAAGCGGCTGCCAGGTTAATATAACCATTGATGAAATCTGGCTTGAGATGCAATGCATGCCGGTAATGCTCAATTGCTTCCTGCAACTGCCCTCTTTCCTTTACACATTCCCCAAATTCGAATAGGCTTCTGCCAGAAGAGGGTTCTGTTTAATTGCCAGAGTACTAAAGTGGGCAGATCTGTCCAGCCTTCGACACTGGAAGTGTAGAGATGAAAGTAATAAAAGTACTCCAGTATTGTCTGGCTCTTGTCTCCACAGCTGCATGCAGTGTCTCTCAGCTGCCTCAAAATCTCCTGCCTGATATTCTCGATGTGCCAACTCAGCTAACCCTTGGAAGGAAAGCATACGTTTCGTTGGTTCTGTGCTGTCGGCCACGTTGCCCATGGAAGACGCCATCTGGAGCTTCTGCAGAGAGTGATAAAAGGGGGTAATTGAGTCCCGCTGCCGCCACTACTGGCAAGAATGTTTCTAGAGGTAGCAAATACGAGGGCAGCAGCCGTACCACTGCTTTGACAGGCTTAAGCGGCGGCAACAGTTACATGCACCAAACCTTAGGAACTCTAGTTGGCCATCTACCTCTCACGCTCTTGAAATCTTAATTCTTAACCCTGCCCTCTTCCACCATTTTTCTCCTAATCAGGGGATAAAAATTACCTATACACTTGCCTTAGAAGAAATCAAAAGTCAGTAGTCCAAACACTTTTCAAAATTTTGTTTTCTGCCCAGTTGGAAAGGAAATACATGATTGACTTTACTTCATCATTCATATAGTCAATGTGGAAAACATTAGGGCTGTGAATTTCAATACAGTAAGATCAGAAAATTTTAAATTGGCCTTCCCAAACCACTAATAAGTAACCAATGTTGTATATAATGCTAAAATCTTAGAGACTGAGTTTGATATTTTAAAAGTTCTGAAAGGATTAGCTAATTTCTCATATTTCTCATGCCTCAAACCTGAGTATTACTTTTTTAAAAATAAATTTATTTATTTTTATTTATTTATTTTTATTTTGGCTGCGTTGGTCTTCAATGCTGCGTGCAGACTTTCTCTAGTTGCGGCGAGCGGGGGCTACTCTTTGTTGCGGTGCCCAGGCTTCTCATCACAGCAGCTTCTATTGTTCTTCCACAACTCTATGGGTTCCTCTTTAGGTCCTATGAAGAACCCTAGAAATTAATTCACGTAATTATAGGTTTTTGCAAAATTGTCAAAAGTGAGATATTTTCACTTCCATCAGGTAAGACCAGCGTCTCTTTCTTTGCCAATTTTCCTTCTATCATATTCTGCTATGTTGGATCATATTGGAATGGCCACAGGCTTTTTTGAAATCTGGCTAAGGAGATTTTCTTTTGTTCTGTGGTTCACGGACCTCTCACTGTTGTGGCCTCCCCCGTTGTGGAGCACAGGCTCTGGACGCACAGGCTCAGCGGCCATGGCTTACGGGCCTAGCCGCTCCACGGCATGTGGGATCTTCCCGGACCGGGGCACGAACCCGTGTCCCCTGCGTCGGCTGGTGGACTCTCAACCACTGCGCCACCAGGGAAGCCCTAAGGAGATGTTTTAAGTGAGGCTATTGTGTGATTTTCAGACACCACCATATGTAATTGACTATATACTATCCCATTACAGGAATAACTTCCAGTACTCATACTGACTACTCTACTGACTTAACTAGCACAAGACACAGAAGCATAAGGACAAAAACCACCTTACAATATAGCCATGTCTTGCACTTCACAGCTCTCAAAGCATGTGCGTTTGAAGAAGAAAAAAACAACTGAAAAGTACAAAACCAGAAGCTATTCTGTGGAAAATTATTTCAATCATCAGGCATGTGAAAGATAAGTCAAAGATTCAGTTTTCATCAATGCTTAGTCAAAACGGAAATTTTCTTCTGTCAAGAATATACTCCAGAGGCTTCCCTGATGGCACAGTGGTTAAGAAGCCACCTGCCAATGCAGGGGACAAGGGTTTGAGCCCTGGTCCGGGAAGATCCCACATGCCACGGAGGAACTAAGCCGTGGTGCCACAACTACACTGCCTGCGCTCTAGAGCCCGTGAGCCACAACTACTGAGCCTGCGAGCCACAACTACTGAAGCCTCCGTGTCTAGCGCCCGTGCTCTGCAACAAGAGAAGCCACCGCAATGAGAAGCCTGTGCACCGCAACAAAAAGTAGCCCCCACTCTGTGCAAGTAGAGAAAGCCTGCGCACAGCAACGAAGACCCAACACAGCCAAAAATAAATAAATAAATGAATAAATAAATAAAAGAATATACTCCATCAACAATGTGTGTAATGGAATGGTGTGAATGAGTATTTTATCAGAATTCCTGTAATGCACAAACCTATAGCAGTACTGAAATCAGTAATGCATTTATAATAGTAAATATTTATGAGGAAGTAACCCATAGAGGTTTTCTCAAAGTTAACAATGAAAATTAATGTGACATTATCAGTAATAAATTGTGAAGCTGAAAGAAACTTTTCTAAACTATTAATAACTAGAAGCAAATTGTAATCAACCATGTTACAAGAAATCTATGTCTATACACTACAAAGTTTATTTCTTAAAATTTTATTTCGAAAATACATAAACTGTCGTATGAGGAGGCAGTTAAAGAATATATAGCTAAAAGAGTGGGGGAAAAGTTTTATAGAGACACATCTGGCAGTAGTTCATTTTTAAATGTCATTTTTCTAGATTTTGTGACACCTATAGTATTGATATTTGAAAGCATTTAAAAAACTGTAATTTGAAGATTTGCTACTTTCAGGTAGAATAAAATATTTGGAAGCAAAACAACGTTTCCACTGAGAAAAACAATAAAAGCCAAATAAAATAGCCAGCATTCAATCAAAAAGTTCTAGACAAACCAAGAGATAGAATCATATGACTAAACTTCTAAGAAAAGAACAGATAATACAAAAATATTTATATAAGATATTGTGTATCTTTATGAGGAAAAGTCTTTATCAAGAAAAGACTTTAAAATCATCAGAATTAATATTATATTTTATTTGTATATTTATATATAGATATTTATATATTTATATAAAGAACTTAAAGATAAAGCCCTAGTTAAGGCAGTGACAAGAGCAGTAGCAGTGGGAGTGAAAAGAAATGGTTATATTCAAGCATATTTTGTCAGGAAAAGTCCAAGATCAAATGTCTGACTGCACACATGGGATGGATAGACGGAGTGGGAAAAATCAAAGTTAACTATAGAGGTTCTAGTGAAGATGGGGTTGCCGTCAACCAACCCAGGGGTTGCGATCATCCCCAAGGCCTAGGAGACTCAAAGGGAAGGTCATGGTCAGAGGCAAAGTTAATTGGTGGGAAAATAAGACTCCCAGTCTCTCCATCTCCTTATACCTCCTTATACCTCCTTATACTTTTATTTTAACATCTTTATTGGAGTATAATTGCTTTACAACGGTGTGTTAGTTTCTGCTTTATAACAAAGTAAATCAGTTATACATATGTCCCCATATCTCTTCCCTCTTGCATCTCTCTCCCTCCCACCCTCCCTATCCCACCCCTCTAGGTGGTCACAAAGCACTGAGCGGATCTCCCTGTGCTATGTGGCTGCTTCCCACTAGCTATCTGTTCCTTATACCAGTTTTGTTTTTCTGCTCATATACGTAGCAGCATTTCATTCAAGGGGAAAGTCATTGATCTGACTGGTCAAATTAAACAACATAGTTCAAGGCACATTTACAGTGGTTAGTTCCTCCACAATTTAGAAAGTCACATTCACAATTTCCCTCTTCCTACGCCGCAGAACACATTGGCCATTCCTCCAAAGTTTCCACTCCACAGAGTGGACCAGAGATGACGTGAGCCCAGAACTGAGAGCTTGGCATGAGATGGTGTCAGCCCCACGTAGAGCTCTGGCATAAGTTATAACCCATCCCAGCTCTACAGAGAGCTCTGCATGGAATCCTGGGAGTAAACTCAGCCATAATAATGGGATTCTGTTTTTCATTTGCTTTTCTTCCTTGCTTAACTTTCCCTGGCCACTCTGACAAACAAACTTTCAGGCATTCCTGGGCCACTCACTAACTTTATTCCATTTAATGTCATCCAGATTCCCAAGAAAATTACTAACTATAAGGAGGGAAATTTGGAACATGGTGAGTGTTAGATGCCTGAAATATACAGGTCATTGAATCCAGTTAAGTAGCAAATTATCTCGATCTCAAATATGCCAGTAGAATAGCAGACTAAGCTCAATTTAATGTACTCTTACTGGAGACACACGTCAATTCGGGGTCAATTTTGAAAAAGTTAAAAGCACATAGCAGAGATTAAAAGAAAGGAAGGAACACCTGCATGTTTCAGAAAGTAACAGAGAAATTAAATCCAGAGACAGAAAAGCGGACTGATGTCTGTGGGTTCCGTTCCTTAGTATAGGCCTTATGTAAATAGGGGCTGGAGCTAGGAATCTAACATTACCTTGAGGACAGGAATTTAGACTCAGGATGGAACAATATTGAGAAGTTGGTACAGATATCCTACAGAAATTTCATGAGGAACTGCTTAGTCCATTAAGAGGGCCAAGGGAGGTGGTGAGGAAGACTGATATCTCTTGAAAACCTTCAGGTACGGAAAACATCAACACCTCTGAAAAGTAGGCCTGTCCTTCCCAGCGTTGTGATGGCCAGGTTGTCACTAACCTGTAAGGCCCTGTATGAATCAGAAACTGCAAGGAGAGTAATTCAAAGAAAAACAGATGCAGGATGGGTGTGGCAGTAAATCCTAGGACGCTATCAGAAACAAAATTAAAACCACTCTAAAGGGAAATTTTAACAAACCAGAGCAGATAGTATCCTAACCAGAATAGAATAATAATTCTGAGGAAGTTACTTTAGTTATTTAAGTAATATTCAATGCATTTCCATGGCCAGGCCCTTTAGAAGAATTCTAAAACATATACAAACAATTCGTTTACATCTTATATATCCCACCATCCAGAGCCAAATTCACTTAAGTACTGTACTGGTGGAAATTGAGCAGCACTATGGAGACAATAAAAACGTGTTTACCATCAAAAAATGTCAAGGTAAGAAAGATAATGTCTAATTTTTAATTATTTTGTGGTTTATTGAAATCTTTTGGAAACCCAAAATAGAGAAAACCTAGGAGGCAATGAAGACTTAAATCTTTAGAGATTTATCAACTCATCTATAAAAGCTTTATTAATCTCTTCTTTTAATAACATGCCTGAGAGGTATAAATGTGTCCAGTGATAGGGTTGAAGAAGCCTGAGAGAATTTCAATTGTTTACTATTCTTGGTCAGCTATTAAGACCTTTCAGGAGCATCTTGATTTTCATGGCATCATCCAACAAAAAGCAGGATATTTTACAGAAAGTCCTGGTCCACTTTTTGGCTTGCTTTTGTAAAACAGACTTTGGAGATTTAGATCAAATGTCATATCAATTGTCCTAGACTGCTTACTATGTGCTTTCATTATAGATTTTAATGTCAATAGAGAAAGGAGAAGGAAAAGTCAGAGGGAAATGAAACAGGTGTACAGACATTTCTCAGAATTCTGGGGGAAGTTGCATCTATAAGCGGAAAGTTTTTCACCATGGAACTCACAGTGGTTGAACTTCTCATGAAGAATTTTTTTTTCACTACTGAAGAAAACTATGTTTGATTTTACCATAACTGAAAAGTTCTCCTGTTTCTACTTCTGAGGTTTGCCCTCAAGACTACTGTTTACCTAATGGAAGTGACTCCTATGCATGGAGGAAAAAGTGCACCATTTGAAGGAAAAGCTAAAGGAGTGATATTCAGGTAGCTCCTCATTCCACCAATGAAAATGTACACACAGATTTTCCACTTTACACCTCATTTTCCACCTTATTTTCATGATTTTGAAATGAATATGTAGGGTCTGATGAGTTTGTCAATAGTCTATAATTATTAGTGTTATTAAAATAGAATACAAATGATAAGCCATATGTAAAAATGCTGTGCGAATAAACTGCTATACCCCAAATAATACAAATGAGTGAATGGCAGTAAATACTAAGAGGGATTAACAACATAAAGGATATTAAAAACACATATAAAGGATATTAAAAACATGATGACCGTATTTCATATTTATGTGTCTTTTTCCCTCTCACTCTTTTTTTTTTTTTTGCGGTACGCGGGCCTCTCACTGTTGTGGCCTCTCCCGTTGCGGAGCACAGGCTCCAGACGCGCAGGCTCAGCGGCCATGTCTCACGGGCCCAGCCACTCCGTGGCATGTGGGATCTTCCCGGACCAGGGCACGAACCCCCGTCCCCTGCATCGGCAGGCAGACACTCAACCAGGGCGCCACCAGGGAAGCCCTTCTCTCTCACTCTTACTCAACTCCTAAATAACTAAGAGAATATGCTCACAAATGGTAAGCATGTTTTGGATGTTCGATGTGTGTTTGTAGGAAAGAACAAAAAAAAAACTGCCTCAATTAGGTCAAATATCATACAAGAGATGAATGAGATTAGAGATGGGACTGGGATTTGTGTTAGTTTCTCAATAGCTAACCAATCACAGATATAACAGTGTAGTGCAATATGCAAATATACATAAGTTTAAACAACTTCTCTTAAGTTATCTACTGTCTGTAAAGACAATCACATTCAACTGCTCTGCACTTAACCCCAGAGCTTCTGAGTTAGAATCTGTTAGAAATAGGTACACGTTTCATTGCTTTGGTAACATTTACGTGGCTCTGCATCAGGCAATACAACTGCTAAGATCACACCCTGGGAATTCAGGAAAGGCTAGTGTCCAGTTCTGATCGTTCTACCACCCAACTGTGATCTAGGGTAAATTCCTGATTAAAAAAAAAAAAAAAACCCTGAAGATGCTGAAACAGTATTTCCTACTTCACAGGGTCGTCATGGGGATAAAAGGTCATTAGGATAAAGTGCCTCTCACCCAGGAAACACTGATAAATGCTACTGATGCTACCATCATCATCATGACCGATCAAAGACATATTGCCACATGGAAATTCAACATTCCCTGGGCCATTCACAACTTTCCTTTAAAGGACTCATATTCTATGTGGGGTCTTAACACCTTCAAATAACAGAAAATACAAGTCTTTACGCCTTTTTTTCTGTAGCTAATTTTGGCATCTTTCAACTCTGTCCACTTAAGTGTCGGTTTAGCATATTCTTGTCGCACAAAGAAGCTACTTCCCAAAGAGAGGAACAATGTGTCAAGTGACAAAGACATTGAGTGAAGTCTTTCACATCCTAGATTGTCCACGGTACAGCTCAGCTGGTCTCTGGGTTGGAAGGCCTGGGTCTACTTTGCTCGTCTGGTCCTTAGCACGTGGTCTGTGAAACAGAGGCAGCTGCGGGTAGAATTATAACACAAGCAGAACTGGCTTCAATTCTTCCTTCTTAGTTCTTTTTCTTCTTGTCCAGCTGTACAAGGAACTTGCCTGCCCTCTGTTCCTGCCAGGACGATGTTACATCTGCCTGCATAAGTAGGTCACCATTGTATATCAGGAAAGGTCTTATTTGTAATCATCAGGAACCAGATATGGCTAATTTGAGCAGAAAAGGAAACTTTTGGAAGTTTATGGTTAGGTCTCAGTAACTAGAAGCAGACTAAACAACCGAAAGCCAAGCCTATGCTATTGCAATTATAGGATCAGGCCAAAGTGATGTTATAAGCCCTAGCTGGCCTTGCTACCAAGCAGGAACAGGAAACAGGAGGTTGACCCAGCACTGCTGGCCTTGCTTCTTTACATCATTTATTTGTAATTCAAAATCCAAGAGAGGGGCTTCCCTGGTGGCGCAGTGGTTGAGAGTCCGCCTGCCGATGCAGGGGACATGGGTTCGTGCCACAGTCCAGGAAGATCCCACATGCCGCGGAGCGGCTAGGCCCATGAGCCATGGCCGCTGAGCCTGCGCGTCCAGAGCCTGTGCTCCGTAATGGGAGACGCCGCAACAGTGAGGCCCGTGTACCGCAAAAAAAAAACAACAACAACAAAAACCAAAAAACCAAGAGGGGGTGCAGTTGGCCAACCCGAGGTCACCCGACTGTTTTCCATCTGTAAGGGAGACTGAGCATGTGAGTAAACAGTGTATCTGACATGTTCAGCTTGTAAAACGAGAGGAAGGCTCTGTTTCTCACCAAGACCCACAAAGTGGAAAATTCCCCAAAGAGAAAGGAATTTCAGATCAGATGCTTGGAAAGTTAAAAACAACAACAACAAACAAATGCAGATGTGGAATTAAAGACATGGAGTCATTAAGAACCTATATGTGGAGTGATTCAGACCTGAGTTCACATCTGGAGCAAGCTACTCAATCTTGCTGAGCTTCAATTTTCTCTAAAGGAAACAACATGGAAGATGATGTCCACATGTAACTTGTGGTACACATGAAGGAGGGTAGTACAGTATATGATGCCTGGCACATCCTATGCATTTTCTAAAACTACTACTAGTACTATTATTATTGTTACTTATTATACAATTTATTGTAGAAATTAACAGGGAGAGTATTAATAAATGTTAATACAGTGCTAAGTGTCACATTTATGATCTCAACTAATTATTTGTTGATTCAACAAACATTCCACATATCAGAAAATAACCTGTTAGTATATATATATATATTTTTTTTTTACAGAAGAAAAGAAATCGTAAGGCTTAGAAAGTGTAAACAATGTACCAAAAGTCACTCATTTAAGAGGTAATGGAATATTATTCAGCCTTAAAAAAATGGAGATCCTTTCATTTGTAACAATATAGATGAAACAGGAGTGCATTATGCTGATGAAATAAGCCAGACAGGATAAATACGAATGATATCATTTATATATGGAATCTAAAAAGAAAAAAAGCCACACTCATAGAAACAGAGAGTAGAAAACTGGTTGCCAGGGGCTGGGGTGTGGGTGGGGAAAAGAGGGGAAGACTGGTAAAAGGGTACAAACTTTCAGCTGCAGGATGAATAAGGTCTGAGGATCTACTGTATAACATAGTTACTACAGTCAATAACACTGTATTGTATAACTAACATTTTCTGAGAGAATAGAACTTAAGTGTTCTCACCAAAAAAAGAAAAAAAGGAAGAAGGTGTCATGAGCTGTTAGATGTATTAATTAACGTGATGGGAAGGATCCTTTTGCAACGCATATGTATATCAAATCATCATGATATACTCTTTGACTATCTTACAATTTTGTCAATTATACCTCGATAAAACAGGAAAAAAAGAGGTAATAAAGATGAGATTCCAATCCAGGATTATCCAGCTCAAAAAACTACACTCTTAACCATTACAATATAGTATCCATCCATATGTTGTAACTGTAAAATGCTTAACACAAAGGAAACGTTAAATAAATGGTATTTATTCTAACTCTAATGCTTACTAGATATGTTATGTGGTATGCTTTACTTCTAACTACAAGGGTATAAGGTGCAAATTCTCGCTACAGAACATAAAAGCCCCTGTGGTACCCTGTACGATAAACACAGTACCTGTAAATCTCTCATCTCTCAACCCAGAGTCTCCTCAAGTTGGAGGTCTTTACCCCCTTTATAATGTGGGAATAATGCCTTTCCCACATTTGCACTGGGCATGAAAATCCATACTTCCAGGTGTATACTGAACCTCCACTTAACTCCTCGTCACCTTGGAATCACCAGACCAAAGATCATTT
Organism: Globicephala melas; assembly: GCF_963455315.2. NCBI lineage: Eukaryota > Metazoa > Chordata > Mammalia > Artiodactyla > Delphinidae > Globicephala > Globicephala melas. Next base: position 150,205,834 of record NC_083316.1, on the reverse strand, counting down.
ATTCCATTAATATAAATGATCTAGGGATAGAAGTACAGAATATACAGAGAGTGTTGGAGGAATCTAAACAACAAGTCCTCCACTCTCAAAACAAATTTTAGAGTTCCAAAAGTAAAGAGCAATGTTTGGAAATAAAACTAAAAATGAAACATCTACAATTAGCCAAGTATTTGTTATGGGCCAGGCTACTTACTAGGCACTTGATAAACATTACAGCTCATCTTCCTGCAGTCCTTCAAAGCATATAATATTGTTTCTATTTCATAGAGAAGAAAATTGTATCTAAGCAGGTTAGTGATTAGCCCAAGACCACAGGGCTAGGCTGTAAGAAAAGAAGGCCAAGTTTCAGTGGTCAAAATAGTGATGGATGTTATAACTAGAAGATTATGGATAATCAAATAAAAATATTCAAAACGGTCCTAATGTATTATTAGGATTTCTTTAGAACAACTTGGGTGCCTTAGTGAATACAGTAGTGGTAGGCACTACAGTCTCTTTAATTTGCTAATCATACAAATCTACTTTAATATTCTTGGTGACAAGGAGCTAACTACTGATAAGGCAGCTTCTTCAGTTTGGGGGCTACTCCAGGGTGAAATGCCGGAACGTCTTACTGCCTGCCTGCAATGTTACCTAGTTCTACCAGGGGGAATAAAGCAGAACAAATGGCCACTGTTCTTGACAAATGGATACAGTTTCAGTTTTTCAAAATGTCAGTGTCAGATTCATTCACTGTATCAGATAGATCTGTCAAATGGCTTTGCCCATTTACTAATGGATGGCACACTGCAGACACACGTTGGGTCAAAGGACTCAATGTCACCTCATTGATACTGTCATCAATATAATTTGTATTGGCATTTTGTCTCACCCTGACTTTAAGGACTATGTGGGGAGATCCAAGTCTCCAGACCATGGACTGATCACCTCTGCTTGACACAGTATTCTCTGCTCATTTCCAGAGGGGACCAAGGATGAGCTCTTGTACTTCTGAGTCTATTCACCCTACCTGGCAACACATACTAGCTGGGCCGATTGGATCAAGCAGGAGCCCCAGAGTTTAAATTTCCAGCTGCATTGGAGGAAACAGAGGCTATGCCCCAATCCCATAACCCCTCACTTCTTACTGCTAGCCTATCCTAGGCTGTTCTTGCTGATCGGAGTACTTCATGCTAAAAATTAATTTTGCTTACCTGATGGCAGTCACACAACCTCAAATGCCATTTTTATAAATAAGGCAACCACCAGTGGAGTGTGATTTAGGGTTTTTTCTTCTGTAGACCCTGCCTACCCTATAAAATCTCCCATTACTGCATCATGGAGACTATACTCCCTTTCCGAGGGAATAGATTCTTTCCAACCATAAGATGAAATAAGAACCTACATTTCCATACTGCCCAAAAGGAAATACACTGATTACAAAATGCAGGAGAATGACTGATTTTCCACATTTGTTGTGTTCATTAAAGGGTTTTTGAATAGACTTGACAGTATTAAAGAAGTTCAACACACACAAAATAAAAATTAATAAATGAAGAGAAAAAAATTGCATTTACAACAAACAACAAAATAAACACATTGAGATATAAAAGGTTGTTATACATCAATGAAAAATGGATGCCATAAAGTCACAAACTAAAAAGTATTAACAGCCAATAAAGATATGAAAATATGTTCAACCTTGCTATTATTAATCAAAGAAATACAAATAAAATAATTCAGGTGTCATATTTTACTGAGCTAGAATGACAAAGTTTTAAAAAACTTGATAATACTGGTATTGATATTGATAATACTGGTACTGATGAGTGTGTGTAAGAAACCACACTGGATGTTAAATTCTTGGTAGAAATAAAAAGCACGGTAACCTTTCTGGAAGACAATATGTCAGTATGTACCAGAACTGACAACCAGCCATTCAAGTTCTAGAAGTCCATTCTAAGGAAATAAACAAATGCTCAAAGACATATGAACAAGGATGCTTGTCTCATTGTTTAGCAAAGCAAAACAGGAATAATCTAAATGTTGAACAGTAGGGACTGGTTCAATAAATAATAGAATGCTGTTCAACCATTAAAAATGCTGCTGCAGATTTTTATTAGGTGATGAGTAATCATACTTATATTACTAAATAAAAATGTTATAGAACTGTTTTGTAGTTTGATATAATAATTAAAGGTATTTTATACTTGCATTGTATTTATATGCACCCCGTCACAAAAAAGTTTCCAAAGATACCCTCAAAAATGTTACAGAGATGATTTATCAGAAATAGGATTTTGAGTTATTTTTCCTTTTTTCTTTAAATCCTTTCAATTTTGGAGTTTCTGCAATGAGCCTGTATTATTTTTACAATTAAAAATATTTAAATTTACAACAAAAGGATCTAAATTCCTCCAGTTTTCCATCCTGGCTCAGGGTATTTGTGTAAAAAAAAAAAAAAAAAAATCAGCTTATTTTCTCTTTTGTATCAATCTAAATTTACTTTTTGTAAGTTAACTATTTTAGTCTGGCAGACGTTTCACACAGGAAAATTGTTAAGGTCTGAGTATGCTATTACCTTTAAAAGCACTGGAAACTTTGAAATTATTTCTTTCAGAATTTTCATATAATACTGAAAGGCGGGGGGGAGGTAGCAAAATGAAGGGAAATAGATAGTAGTAGTCAACTTCAATTAAGAAAAAGCAACAAGAGGCAGTTTGTACTCTTTTGATACGGCAGAAGCCCCATGTGTCAACTCATGCTAAAAGATGTATATATACACAGACATATATATGTTTGTGTGTATTATATGTATATGTGACACACACACATAATTAATCCACAGCCTTAGGCTAATCACTCATTGTGGCAGAAACAACGAGCTGTTGACTACACTTTAATTAGCTCCTCCAGCCTGTAGAGGCATCACTAGGACCAAGAGAGGAACAACATTCTCCATCTCCGCTTGCATCTGGGTATGGTTCTATCCCAAAGAATGTGACCAGAGGTGACCTGAAGAGTTTATGTCTGAAGGATAACGAGTTGATAATTGTAGCTTGCAGCTTCCTCTCTCCTTTCCGTTTTAGGACAAACGTAGAGCCACTTGATGAAGGTGGTGGGTCCCTGAATAACTGAGCAGAAAACTGACCCTCAGACCACCAAAGTCCATACTACACTCCTGAGTGAGTGAGAAATGAACTGTCCATGTGTTGCTCCACTGAGGTTTAAGGTATATTATTTAGTGTTTAACTAACGCATTTTTTCTTTAAACCTCAGTTGCCTTCTCTGTAAAATAAAGTCTTTGAAAAGGATCCACTGTAAGTTTTCTCCCTTGCTTATGTTTTTACCTTAGTTTTTAACTCTCAGAAACATTGCGCGCATTCTACCTTTTAAGTTAGTAAGTCTACTTTTTTCCCCACAAAGACGGGTTCTTCAAGTTATGGAGAAGTCATAGCAGACTGTTGCTTCAGTTTAAGATACGCATTCACATATGAGATGAGAAGGGTGAGGACCCAGAGAAACGCCTTTGACAGAGGGGAGTGAGAGCATACTGAAGAATGTTTAGTAATAAAGAATTCAGATGGGAGAAACGGATGGGTTACATCTAACAGATTTGCTCAAAGGAATTCTGGAAAGGCAAATATGTGAAAATGTATAGCAAAGACATGGAATGCCTTTTGGTCCCTAAATGGATTTCATTTCAAAGACGTGCATATTGCAAATACATGTACCATAACACTTCTCTGTCCACTTCTAGAATCTTCTAAAGCCTGACAGAACATCTGCAGAGAGAGGATGTCATTCCAAGATAATCGACTGCAAGTGACTAAATTAAGATAAAAACGTCCTTAACCTTGAACAGTTTTTAAAGAGATTTTAGAAGAAAGGAGCCCTCCAGGGGGTTGTATAACTATATAATTGTACCCTTTCTAAAAGGCTATTTACAGATACATAATGTTTCCCCTCCATTCTTTAAAGTAAAATATAGGATAAAAAAAATAGTTTGGGGATAATATTTGTTTGGGACAGCAGGCACTGCTAATCAGTACCACTCTCTCCTTATTCCTTACTATCAGAGCCCTGGTTTAGGAGACCCCATTATCCTTAAGGCTAAGGTGGCCAGTTTAAAATCCGAGCTGATGAGATCTAAGTGCAAGTCTGCTGACCATCTGTGGTAAAAAATTTGCTCTCTGAGTTAGACACTGCCTTTTTTTTCTTACTTAATTTCTTTTTTTTTTCCTTTTCTGTCTTCCTGCCCCAATTGTTGGAACACTATTGGAGATTCTGGGGTCACTTTGAAGCTATGTGGACGTGCTAGAGATGTGGAAGCTGGAAGAGCGAAGCAACCCAGTCCCCTGGTGATGCCCTTCAGCAGCTGGACTAACGCTAGAGGGACTATCTCCAAACTTCCTGCTACCCGTGGAAAGTAAGGTAAATCACTCATTCACTTTCTGTTACCTACTAACGGATCCAGAACCCTAACCTCAGGGTTCTAGAACCCTTCTCAGTATCCCATAGTCATACTCATGTTCCAGACTCCTGATCATCAGACTTGCTTATAGCAGATGTATGGGGAGGGCAGGCTCTTCTGGAAGCCCTCATACTTCCTCCCCTACCCCCACCACACACAAATAATGATCTTTATGTCCACTCATCCTTCTATCTACACTCAGAGGCCAGGGCCCCCAGGAAGGCTTCACTGACAACCCTTTACTCCTCTCTACATGCAGAAAGGGTAGAGGTGTGGGCTCTGGAATCAGACTTCCTAGACTTGAATTCTTAATCTGTTACTTACCAGTTTAGGACGTGGGCAAAGTAGTTACCTTCTCTGGACACCCCTGTAAAAGAGGAACACTAAGTAGCACCTACGTTCCTTACTGAAAGGATTAAATGAGCAAATGCAGGTAAAGTTCTTATAATTTTTTCTTGGGTCAATCAATTGTAGCTGCTATTGTTACCTTTGACTAATTTAGGGCAGAGTCCCTTTGCCCTCCTTTGGTTCTCTGGGCCCGTCTCATTCACAACACACACAACCGCATACTGCAGAGTTTTGAAAGGTGGTTCTCAAAATGTGGTCCCTGGGCCAGCAATATCAGCCACACCTGGGAACTGGTTAGAACTCTGGCACTGGAGCCCAGCAATCTGTGTTTTAACAGTATTCTCAGGCATATCTGATGCACACTAAAGGTTGACGACAACTGAGAACATCTGGCTCACACTCTCCTGGAGGCATTCACCAAAAATAGAGTTACAGGACCTTACACCTTACCAGTTGGAGAAGGGGTCTAGTAATTGCCCTGGTTATCAGGCTTGTCATGATTTTTCAGCACATAAATGTTTGAGAATCACTGCCATTTTGAATGTGTGTTTCACTTGTCTGTGTTTCCAGTGGACTTTACTTCCTTGCAAGGAAGGTTTGTGAAGATTTGTTGTTGTTGTTTGAATTATTAGTTTTATTATGCTAATTCTAGAATCTCTGGTGCATAGTGCAATCTCAGGCAGGAAGTAGTGGCTCATTAAAACAGGTATCCCAAAAGTCTTAGTAGAACTTCAAGATTAATTCCTTCAGGAAGAGGTAAAATTGTCATTAGATGCAGATGATATGATACTATATATAGAAAACCCTAGAGACTCTACATGAAAACTACTACAACTGATAAACGAATTCAGCAAGGTAGCAGAATACAAGATTAACATACAGAAATTGGTTGCATTTCTTTATACCAACAATGAAATATCGGAAAGGGAATGTAAAAAAACAATGCCTTTTAAAATCACAACCCTCAAAATAAAATACTTAGGAATAAACCTCACCAAGAAGGCAAAAGACTTAAACGCTGAGAACTGTAAGACGTTAATAAAGGAAAGTGAAGATGATTCAAAGAAATGGAAAGACATCTCATGTTCTTGGGTTGGAGGAATTAACATTGTTAAAATGCTCATACTACCCAAAGTAATCTACAGATTTAATGCGATCCCTATCAAATTACCCATGACATTTTTCACGCAATTAGAATAAATAATCCTAAAATTCATACAGAACCATAAAAGACCCAGAATTGCCAAAGCAATCCTGAAGAAAAAGAACAACGTTGGAGGCATAGCCACCCCAGACTCAGACAGTACTCCAAAGTCACAGTAATCAAAACAGCGTGGTATTGGCACAAAAACAGACATATGGATCAATGGAACAGAATACAGAGCCCAGAAATAAACCCACACATCTCAGTTAATCTTTGACAATTAATCTTTGACAAAGGAGGCAAGAATATATAATGGGAAAGAGACATTCTCTTCCGCAAGTGGTGTTGGTAAAGTTGGACAGCCTTATATAAACCAGCGAAGTTAGAACACATCCTTTTACCATACACGAAAATAAACTCAAAATGTCTTAAAGACTTAAACATAAGACATGACACCATAAAACTTCTAGAAGAGAACACAGGCAAAATATTCTCTGACATAAATCATACCAATGTTTTCTTAGGTCAGTCTCCCAAGACAATAGAAATAAAAATGAAAATAAACAAAGGGGACCGAATCAAACTTACAAGCTTTTGCACAGCAAAGGAAACCATAAACAAAATGAAAAGACAACCTACAGAATGGGAGAAAATATTTGCAAATGATGCGACCAGCAAGGGCTTAATTTCCAAAATATACAAACAGCTCATACAACTTGATGACAATAAAAGCAAACAACCCAATCGAAAAAATAGGCAGAAGACTTAAAAAGACATTTCTCCAATGAAGAAATACAGATGGCCAATAGGCACATGAAAAGAGGCTCAACACTGCCAATTATTAAAGAAATGCAAATCAAAACTACCATGAGGTACCACCTCACACCAGTCAGAATGGCCATCATTAAAAAGTCTACAAATAACATATGCTGGAGAGGGTGTGGAGAAAACGGAATCCTCCTACAACACTGTTGGTGGGAATGTAAGTTGGTGCCGCCACTGTGGAAAACAGTATGGAGGTTCCTCAGAAAACTAAACTAGACCTACCATATGATCCAGCAATCCCACTCCTGGGCGTATATCCAGACCAAACTAGAATTCAAAAAGACACATTCACCCTGATCTTCACAGCAGCAACATTCACAATAGCCAAGACATGGAAACAACCTAAATGTCCATCAACAGATGAATGGATAAAGACGATGTGGTACATATATACAATGAAATACTACTCAGCCATAAAAAAAAGAATGAAATAACGCCATTTGCAGCAGCAACATGGATGTAACTAGAGATTATCATACTAAGCAAAGTAAGTCAGAAAGAGAAAGACAAATACCATGATACCAGTTATGTGTGGAATCTAAAATATGACACAAATGAACCTATCTATGAAACAGAAACAGAATCAGAGACACAGAGAAGAGACTGGTGGCTCCCAAGGGGGAAGCAGGTGGGAGAGGGGTGAACTGGGAGTTTGGGATTAGCAGATGCAAACTGGTATATATAGATTGGCTAAACAACAAGGTCCTACTGTATAGCACAGGGAACTATATTCAATATCCTGTGATAAACCATAATGGAAAAGAATATGAAAAAGAATGTATATACATATGTATAACAGAGTCACTTTGCTGTACAGCAGTAATTAACACAACACTGTAAACCAAGTATACTTCAATAAAAAATAAGTTAATTAAATTTTTAAAAAGATTAATTCCTTCAGAAGAACAAGTACTACACATTCACAGAAAAAGCACCCTTTGAAAGTTTAAATTTTTGAATTTCTTTGCCACTTCCTTAGTTTTGATCATCTTGGACAATATATTTTTAATATTGACTTTTAAAAAGAATTGTGTTTCAGTGTTTGCTATCCTTAGAGAGACAGAAACAGATAAGTACAACTAAATACTTATTTTTCAAAAGTCTCAAAAGTATAAGGGAAATGAAAGTAATTATATCTTCAAATGATTTTGGGGTATGTTTCTAATTTCATACTTCTGATGCGATTAAAGATTAAAACTGTATTAAGACATTTGAGACATGTCGCATTGGTATTAAATGAATTTAATTTTGTGTAAAGTGGCAGAAATATTTTCTTCAGCAAACATACCTGCAGATATAAAATCACAACCATAAATCTACAAAAAAGCAAGCTGTTGAATGAAATCTGATTGGTTATTTCCCTGCAGTATGGATCTGCTAATAATTTAATTTACTACTTGCTAACAGAAGCCAAAATTTAAATATACATATATATGTGTGTGTATATATATATCTCTCTCTTCAATTTTAAATCATTCATATATATGAACAAGTATACATACACATATATAACAATTGTTCATATATATATATACAATTTAAATTGAAGAAAGTACATCTGGTGGCCTATTTTTTCCCCCCGATTTCTAAAGAACACCATATTCTATTCTAGGCAGTGGAATGTCAATCCACCTTAAGGGTTGTTCAATGAGCATATCTGAGAAACCACTGGTTTAGCCAATGATGTACTTATTGAGGGAGGCCCTAGTGCCACTGTCAAGAGCTTATCCACAGGAAAGATAAGAAGGTACTTGTTTGGTTTGTGAAAAGAAGGAGTAGTGAGGAATGGCAGGTAGCTGCAGGCTGATGACACGTGATGTCCGTATATATGTAGAACCAACACGCCCATAATTGCACCCGTTTTCCATACCCAAATCCAAAGCCTTTATATCATTAATCCCAGGCAAAAATGGTAAGATTCATGTGTGTTACTATCCCACGGCTTCAAGATGCCTCTAAACTCATATGAGTATGTCTTAGTTTTATCAGTGGAGGACAAACCAGGCTTCTATCACCAAGCCCCATTCCATAACAGGCAAACCAGTCCAAGACTTCTCTGAGTGCTGCAGGAGAGTCTATGGAAGGGGCGCTCACTCCACTGTGATGCCTAAAATGCCTTTGCACAGAGCAAACATTCAATACATGCTGAGTGAATGAATGAATGAACTGGTGTCATAAAACAGGCTTATTTCAGGGAAATTCCATTCAACAGGCTGGCATTTCAAAACAGTGTGTTTGCTAACAAGATGCAGTTCCTGTGATAATCTTCTCAACCAGCTATCAAGAAACAGGAAGCAAAGATTCAAGTAACAGGATGTTCCTACTTACGAGGAACGTGGGACAGCATAGTGGACACTGGGCTTAACTGTTCTGGAAAACGTGGTCCCAGTAGGCATACACGCTGGTACATTTTCCCCACCTACCAAATACAAAAGAAGTATTTCATTTCCATGTTGCTCTTCAAAGTTCCACCTCATTCGTGCCTGTCATTCATCCTCTGGCCTCTTCCTGTCTCCATTTCTGTACAGAAAGGTGCTGAGTCTCTGCTCTCGGATACAAAAAGGGTGTGTTAGGAGAGGGAGCCATGGTACCTCGATGTCTTTTTCTTTCATCTTAATTCTATTATGCCAACTCCACTGAACTTAATTAGAGTGAATACAGAATTACACAATTACCCTCTGTTCTATTCTTCAGATGTTATATTTTGATAAAATTTACGACATGCTGCTCTCCCCTTGAACACCAGATGAACACTAGAAATGGATGTGTGTTGACATAAAATCTGTTATAATTAAAATTAAAGTATAGCTTACATAATGTTAGTGTTAACATAAAATTATAGATGTGTAGAGACAACGTGGTCATGCATTTTTTAGTGTAAGTACATGCTTAGACCAATATCTGTTAGCGGAATGAAGATGGAAGAGAATTTTGGTTAAGCCACAAAGGCTGTTTAAGGACTTGCAGATAGCTAAGGGGAACTCAAAGACCAGTAAGATAATATTTCCCCTGCCATGTTTGCAATTGCAAAGTGAAGGGAAGATGTGAAAGTAAGTACCCCTATGGAAATTACAAGACAAGTACATTTTTTTCCTTGAGTACCTGGGTAAATGCTTAAATTCTAATGTATATCAGTGATGCAAATTTTCAACTGAGTTTGATAAATCATAAAATAATAATTATACATATATGTATATAAAACTGCATGGAACTAGGCAGTTCAGAATTACTTCTAATTAAAGAGGTACCCTATGACAACTAACTTAAACCTTACAAAATATGGTTCCAAGTACCCTATCAGAGTGAAAAGCAGGAGACTGAAAGGTTTATTGTAAATGTTTGTAGTCATGGTGTCTTAACTAAAACTACTGTGTCACAAATACTATTAAAATAATTGTGACATTTTATTCACTTTTACTGCAAACAACAAAAGAAACTATAGGTATTTTTTCATTTCAGGTAATTATTTTAGCTAACAGTTATTAAATGTTTTGAGAAGACAGAGTGCTAATTGCATTACTTCATTTTATCTTTAAAATAGCGCTTCCATGTAATTATTCTTAATATCTCCATGGTATTAAAGGGTATCTCTAGTTTAGACCTTTCTTCAGAACTGCAGACTTGTGTATCCAACTGTGTACTCAGCATCTCTACTTGGACGTCACGAAAACATCTCAAATCTTATACCTCCAAAACTGGTCTTTAATCCCCCAAACATGCTCTACCCCAAACTTTTTCCATCTTAGGTGACAGTAACCACACCTTTCCAGTTCCCCAGGCCCTAAATCTCGAATTCACCCTTGACCCCCTCTTCCTTTCCATTCTTGCATTCAATCTACCACGAAATGCTGTCACAACCTTCCCAATGTGCCACTTCTGAGAATTACCAGCCACTAGCAGCCTGGTGCAGGCCAACAACATAGACCTCGAGGATCCTGTAGTCGCCTCCTGAGATTCTCCCTGACTCCACTCTCTCCCCACATCCTCAAGACCACAGATAGAGCTATGCTTTTCAAACAAGAGACAGTTCATGCCACACCTCGGCTAAAATCCTGTCCCTGGCTGCCTACGTTTAGAGTAAAAGACACAATGCATGTGATGGCCTCCCAGGACTTACCCAATCCATCCCGTCACATATCCGACCTCCAGCCCTCCTGCTGTCTCTTCCTCCCCACTGACTAAGTCAGCCAGGGTGGCCTCCTTGATATTCCTCCAAGCTGCCTGGCATATTTCTGCCTTAGAGTGTTGGGACTGGTTATTCTTGCTCCCAGGGAGTGGTCGCCCCATCATACATTCTGACAACTCCCTCACTTCAAGTCTTTGCTCAAATGTCAACTTATAAAATCCACCCTGACTACCCTATTTAAAATCAGAACCTACCTGTACACGCCTCCAGCACTCCCAACCCAAGCCTCTTCAGTGAGCTTCACATCCTTTTCCTTATCCCGTAGCGCCCATCAACCTGTGACAAAGCATAGAATTTATTTATTACATCCGTTTCCACACGAGAGTGTAAGGAGGGAGAAAGCATGCAAGAAGGAGCACGCAGGCAAAGACTCTTGTCTAATTTATTCATTGATATGTCCAAGCATAGAGAACAGGAAGATGCTTGATAAATAGTCCTGAAAAAGATACAGATGAGGAAACTAGTAGTAAAGCTCAGAAAGTTTAAGTAACTTCCTCAAGGTTTTAGAGCTAGAAGAGGGTCACAGTAGAATTCACACTTGGGGATGTCTAACTTCAAATCTCTTAGCCTCTCTGCTATCTTTTTTTTTTTTTTTCTTCACGGTACGCGGGCCTCTCACTGTTGCAGCCTCTCCCGTTGCGGAGCACAGGCTCCGGAGGCGCAGGCTCAGCAGCCATGGCTCACGGGCCCAGCCGCTCTGCGGCATGTGGGATCTTCCCGGACCGGGGCACGAACCCGTGTCCCCTGCATCGGCAGGCGGACTCTCAACCACTGCGCCACCAGGGAAGCCCCTCTCTGCTATCTTAAGTCCATGCAATTCAGGATTTGTTTTAATCAGTGCCATGGAAATTCTCACTCCACTGAATAGGATCACTAAAGTGTTCTCTGTCTAGATCTATATATATATTTTCCATTTAAACAAAGGAAACAGAAGAGGGGAATTCATCATGGGTTACTGCGGTAATTTTACAGCAATTTTAGCAATAATGACATTTAAGTAATAGTGATATTTAGTGATAGCATAATAATAATAAAATAATAGCTCTTAAATGTATTGAAGACGAATCGCATGCTAAACTCGGTGCTAAAATATTTCCATGTATATTTTGTGCAAAATCCTTATGAATATTCTATCAGATGAGCTTGATGTCTAACTCCACCAGGCATACTTCTCTTATTCCGCTTTCAAAGATAAGGAAATTGATGAGAAGTGTGGTAACCGTTTGATCAAGATGAGACTGGTAGTAAGTTGTGAGTATGAATTTAAGTTCAGGTCTAACTCCAGAATTTGATTCTCAATCCATACATGAAAATTCTGATAATTCCTTTGATAAGAGTATGTTTTCTCCTGGAAAACATCCCCCATTATGTCTGCCTGTGCTCATACCTTCAGAACACAGTCAAGTTTAAAACATGATAAAAATGTTTAAATAGTGTGCTTTAATAAATGGAAATATCTTCATCTCAACAATAACACAAAAAGGCAGGCTGAGCCCTTTGAAGTGGCTCTCTTCCATCCAGAACAAGAGAAGGAATCAACAGCTGCAGAGTAAAGAAAGCATGAAACCCAGAGATGGAGGATTCTGTAAATGACCAATTACAAGACTATTAAGCCGCACTTTCATAGCAAGAGGCAAAATATTCCATTAAACTGAAAATTCTTCTACCCCTCACTCCAAGGCCCACACAAACATTAATGTTGCATTTATTAGGATGTATTTCCTGTGCTCTATCAACTTGACTTTCAGCAACTGTATTAATGCAGTCCTTTCGCTTTGCACATATATCTGAATGATGGATTCCATTACTGGAGTTTTGTAGAAAGAGTGGAGGGAATGAAGTAAAGTTTGGGAAGAGCCATCATAATCCATAATGATGGGCACTGAATCAGGACAAGAAGAAATCTCTCTTCTCATTTATTTGAATGAAAAGCCTACTATATATTTATTGCCTCTGTACAGGGCCATGTGTTGAATAATGGAAAACAAGCATCTTTCATTTGGAGGTAGAATTTGTGTGCTCAAGTTTCGATGGGCCTGCAGAATTAATCTTGTTTTAGAAATGAAATAAAATGTAATTTCTTACTGTAAGTAGATGTGGTTAAGCAACTGGCAACGTTGATGTCTTTAAATCACTGCAGTTTCGGGGTAGGCAAATCTATAATTATTTCAAGCACTTTTATTGGTGCAACAATTGAGCAGTGTACATAGTGGTCAACAACCTGGGCATTGTCAGACGACTCTAAGTTTGAATCTAGACTTTGCCACTCACCAGCTATGTGACTTTCAGCTATGAGAATCACTTTCTTCAGCTTTACAGTGTGGATTATTATATGCCCTTTGCAGAACTACTGTAAGAACTAAATGTATATGGGCACAGTGGCTCATAGTAAGGGCTCAAATTAGTACTGTGGTCACTACTAGTAGTATTGAAAAGAAATTAGAACTTCTATTCTCCTAAAGTGGGATATGTGTCCCTTTATCATTGTAATTTCATATCATTTTACTTTTGACCTTATAATTTAATAGCTTGATCCAAGAAACATTTAGCAGTAAATATAATTGAAAGAAGGTTACTTGTCAAACATGAAATACTGTCGTATCAAGTGTGCTGGCACAATACTCTTCTCAGATAATTAACCTGTAAAAATATGTTATTGTCTTCTTTTTAATTGAGCACATTGAACATATATATTTACTGTGCCAATTGGCGAAAGGTCCATTAATTAATCAGTCTAACTATATGTTGCATAAATGTCTTCTAAACATAATCGTATATGTATTTTATTTGTTGGGAAAATGTGTTTGAGATTGTTCTTTTCTGCCTATTTAAAGTCAAAGAGGATGAGAAGTAGAGTTAGGCTTAATGTACTTTGTACTCCATTATGCCATGAAAATGCTTCTGTGCCCTGGAGACAACAACAAAAGATTTGCTTTAATGACAAGAATCAAGTATGTTCTAAAGCTTCCAGGTAGGAGGCGTATAGGTTGCAGTTTATATCAGAAGTCTTTGCTCTCTCTCTCAACTGCGTCTAGATGGGAAAGATGTGGTCACAAATGCTTCAAGGTGATACAGTAAATGTTGGAAAGAGGTGGGTAGGAGGCAGAGTTTTGAATATCTCAAACCTGAGCTAGAAGGATTTTATTTAAAGAAAATAGCGGATATGATTTTTCACTTAAGGAATGCCAGTCAGCAAACCTGACATTAATGTAGGAAATTAGCTCTTTTAGCTATGATGCTTTCAAATGCACATGGCTGAAAACAAATTCAAAATAGTCAAAGGAAATTTAAAAACAAAAACCAAACAACAACAACCACCTCAACAAACAAGTACTAGAAATTCAGGGATGCAGCCATATTCAGATACAGTTGGATCTGGACGTTCCAGAGTATCAGCAGGGTTCCAGCTCTCTCTCCATCCCTCAGCGCTGCTTACCTCTGCAAGACTTTATTTTACAGAAAGTCTCTCCTTGTGCTGGATGGTCACTGGGAGTCCCAGAGTCATATCTCCCCAGCTTAGAAATTCCAGAGAGAAAAGACAATTCTTCCATTTTGCTCTGAGAGAAAAGTCCTGGAGAGCAGTCTGATAGACTTAGCCGAGGTCAGACGCCTACCCATGAGCCAATCACCTGCTTTACTGGAGTTCAGTCCCTGGGCGACTCATCCCCGGGGCCCGTGAGGAGGCAGGATGGCATTATCTGGCAGTTCTCCAAGAAAAGCTTGCTGTTTTTTTGTAAGATGAAAGGGGAGAGGACATGGAAAATGAAACCTGTATCTGCTTCTGTAAAATCCACAGAATCTTACTCCCTGTCCTGTGTCAATGACCATGCAGTAAGCTGACCCAGGAGGTCATTTTTCCCACAACAGTCTTTATATATATGACTAAGGAACACACTGGTAAAAGAATATGGGAGAAAGTCTGAGTATGACAAGTCAGCTAGACTGATATTAACTAAAAAAGCTGTGTGAAAATATCCTTAAAAAGTTGCCCCCAACTCACTCAAAGTCCAAAGTTGGAGCTGGAAATACAATGTCATGGAGTTTGGATAAGAACAGGTTTTCTCCAAGCTGAACTATGACACAGAGATTAGCGACTTCGAGAAACTATACTTTTCCAAAGAAAAAACATCACATGAGAAAAATGAGGCCTAGAAAAATTAAATGACTTAAGGTAACATAGCTAATTAATGGCAGGACTGAGACTAGAGTATATACTTTGTGTAACTGGCTATGGTTTTTTTGTTTGTTTGTCTGTTTTGTTATCAGTTCAAAACGAGACAAACTTAAAGAAAGGAAACACAACCAAAACTCAGTGGTTGGAAAAGAGATGGATGTGAACACCCACTTGTTTCTTACGTATAAAGTTACCCCTCGCAGTGTTTTGGAGGAGAAAACGCTGGCTCTTCCCAACGTTGGTTATATACACAAAGATTCCAAAGACAAGACAAGTGCTTTGCAAACAAAGTAACTAGAACCAGCTCAGGCTTCCCCGCGCCCGGTCCTACGTTCCACGGTCAGAACCACCAACTGTATACCCCCGGGGAACAAGGTGATTCAGAAAAGCTGGCGTCTTCAGAGAAGGGAGAAAACTTAGCCGGGAACAGAGGAGAAAACTTGCTCAGCTTCTTGCTGGGGTCTGAAACGATCCCAACAGAGTCCTTAAACCCCTCAGGTTTCCCCAATCAAGCACCCTCGCCTCCAACCTGGGCCACCCCAGATCTGACTATCAGACGACAGAAGTCTGCGGACGCACGAAGAGCTAACCACCCCACGAGAGGAACCTACACGCGGCCGCACCCACTCACCCGCCGCTCCCCGGGAGACGGGACACCAGCCCGGGGTCCCAGTCCCGGGCGTGGCAGACTCGCCCCTCTCCGGGCCCAGCTCCGCTCTCCTCGGCGCGGCCCGCCTGGGCGCCGCCATCTTGACCACGAAGGGGGCCTCGCGCCGGAGGCCCCTGAGCGGGAGCCCTGAGCGGAGCCGGAGCGCCAGGGAGCCCCATGTCGGCGCCCTACGTCCCCCGCGCGCTCGCGCAGCGTCCACGCGCGACGAGAGTCCCTCACGCAGCGCACGATCCAGGCTTCCGCGGACCCGGCGCCCCGCGCAGCCCGCACCGCGGCTCAGGCGGCGCCGAGGGCGGCCCGGGCGGAAGAGCGGGCGGGGCGCACGCGCTCGGTAACCTGGCAACGCGGAGCAACCCGGCGTCTCTGGCGAACCCCAGCCTTCCACCGCGAGGAAGCACGGACCCCCGCACCCGCCGCCCAGCCCTCGCCGCCGCTCGGTCGCTCCGCCCGCTGCTGCCCGCTGGCTATGGTCTTTTCAATCCATAATACAACGTCTATATGTAACGAATCTGTTAAACCCTAAATGTTTATGATATTCAAGTAATCCAGTATCTGAATTATTCTTGAAGATAAAACATCCAAAGACTTCTTAATTGTATGGGTATACATACGTAAAATACACGTGGAGGTAACTTCAAATATAGTATGTGCCTGTCTCTATTCCTTCCCCCTCCGCTCTTTAAAAAATGCCCCTTTAAAAATTGCCCACTCACCGTCTGTTAGGTAAATTTGCTGAAACACAGTAAATGTGGAGACAGAAATTGTTATAGAGACTATTCCAAATGGCACTGACACCTGTATTTATGAAATGTTTAAAAGGGTAAGTTAGAGTTGTTTTTTTTAAAAAAAAAAAATCCCACTATAGTAACACCACATCATCCTAGGTGCCCAGTTCTATCCAATTACATAAGATGGAGAAAGAGAGAGAGAGAGAGAGAGGAGGAAGAGAAAGAAGAAAGGAAGAAAACCAAGTACTTATGTATAAAATGTTGCTGCCAAAGTTTGAGATTATACTCAAGCATCAATGAACAGAAGGAAAACACTTACAAATTTACAAATGTATTTCATTTATGGTATGAGGGACACAGGTTTAGATTTGCAACACGCTCCCACAAGGGTCAAATTGACCACTTTTTTCTATCTAGTTGCTCTTGAGAGAACAAAACAATTGAAACAGATGCCATTCAATTCCAAGTCTATAGCTTAGACCATGTCACTGCACATGAAATATTGTTCATTCAGAGTCAGCACATAGCAAGAGTAATTTATACTCTCAGAGTGTTTGCTCTCAAGTCAATAGCAGAGAAGCCTTGAATAAAAACGTTCCCATTACTTTCCATTGTAATAGATCTTACTTATAGCCCATGAAACAGTGGTCAGAGGAGATTTATTCTTTGGCCACCATATTATATAATCTCTCCACTTTAAGCCATCCCCCACTCGGCGATTATTTTTTAAATATGTTACTCGTAGTCAATATTAATTTACATTTAATCTTTCTTAGCATTAGGAGAGTATTATTTTGTACAGGCTCCGAAACAAATCTCCCGAAATTCCTCCCTGATGCTCCCTTCAGGCTGAAAATGTATTGCAGGGTGGCTGCAGTGACTTAATTCTAGTTGGCAGAGCCCTGGCCTCACACTAATTTCATTAGCCTCAAACTCCTGGATTTGAAAGATCCACTGAATATGATTCCTGTCCTCTGACATGTCACTTACTAACCAATTCAGTGTGCATACAGAGGAGAGAAAGGACTTGCTCAGCTCTGGCCCACCGGCAGGCAGATGAGAATTCCCAGTCAGAGACACTGTTTACATCTGAGTGGTCATTCTTGCCCGGGTCCTCATTTTCAGGAAGGAAGTTCAATCCAGGCTTTGCTGGCAGCTGCAGCATTTGTTACATCCATTACTAGCTCCTTGTTCCTTCCTGCCCCCCAGTGCTTAGCATCCCCCATTTCAGTCACTAAGTCTTCCTTCCCCCAGCCTAGAAGCTTACCTCACCATAACTTTTTATCTCAAATGATAGGTTTGACACATTCCCCACAGCAACCCACAGGGACTGGGGAAAAGAAAACTCAAATCTCTGGAGAGCTAAGAATTCAACCATTTAGAGGAGTTTCTTTTATCCAGGACAGTCTTCATTGAGCTGAACCCTGCAATCCCAGAGAAGATTCACCTACCCGTTCTTTTCCTCTTTCCCTAAAGTGACTGTGTCTTTGAACAAGGGGTCTGTGTTCCACTATTCTCTCTATTCATTTTGCAGGTTTACAGAGGCTGGGAAACTGGGGACTGGACTTACATGCCAGGAGCTTCTACGATCACATGCAAAAATAAGGCTACTGGAAGAGACTGTTGGAATCTATCTCTGTATATTTGAACATGGGCAGTGGTTAACCAGGATGCTCACACCAAGCTTATATCCAGCTTGCAGCACAAGCTACAAGTTGGTGCATCCCTCCTACTACCAGCCTCTTCTCAATAAATGCAGGTGAAAACTGGGGGCTCTTTTCCCTCAGCTGTTCAATCCAACATGAATAGCTGCAATTTGCAAATTAGAGGAAAATGACAGTGTTTTCTCTGAATGGTTTTGGCCCCAACGCACACTGCTAATGCTGGCATTCAGTTCCTTTCCTTCCCAGCCCAGGGAACGGGGGAACTAAGCATAAGGCAAGCGTTCTCTTTTCTTGCAAGTGCCTCAGATCCACACACCAGAGAAGGAATCAGCTCCCCCTGGAATCTTTTTCAGCAAACACAATCCTTCACCTAGTCTGCAAGCTCTCTCTTGACTTTAAGATTTCACTCTTTTTTCGACAGGCAGGCCCATCTGCAAGCTCCCAAGCTCCAAGTGAAGGCACCAAAATAATTTTTAAAATGTCAAACAGCAAATGTGCCTTCAACCCCCAGAGCTCCAGTAAAAATACTGTGAGTTGCCCCTGTGGTTCTCAGGTGACCTCTGGCCTCATCCTCCCTGCAGCGCTGCCTCCTCAGGTTCTCTAGTTTAAGCTCAGAGGTAAAGGAAGTGCTTCTGGGTTTTGCTTCCAACAACCCAGGCTCTTCCTGAAAGCATTACCTCAAAGTGAAGGCTGCCCAGAAGCACTTTTGGCCTTGCAAACATCTAGAGGTGGCATACTCAACAGGTGCTAGGGATGCTCAGAGGCTCAGAGGGGCCATACCAGGCTGCAGCTTTAGACAGGCACCCCTCCTTCTGGCACAAACACAAACTTCATACCCCTGGGTGCTGATGTAGTGACAGCTTGAATCTCACAAGGAGTCCCCTCCAGAAACCCAACATGCTTCAGGAAAGGCACTTGAGAGGGAGCCGACTTTTTAGCTACGGGGAGCATAAGGGTCAGCCAGAACATCTGGAGAAGGGACTAACTGAGCTTGGGTCCTACCAGGCAGGGAGAGAGCTGTGCATTAGGAAAGGATCACTTCAAGACAGAGATGAACAAAAAACTTGGAGATAGGGGTAGAGAAGGAAAAGAGAGGCAGAAATTGAAAGGGAGAACATAAAAACAGACAGACAAAAGAAAAGAAAAAAAGCAGGGAGAAAGAGACACAAGGAGAGAGACACACAGGAAGAAAGACAGAGAAACAAGAGAACCCATAGTCACGCAGACCCTGAAACTCAATTTCTTCATCCAGAAGCCATCCATCTATACCCAGGGCGGCACAGGAGCCGTGGGGCCGAGGCTGCGGGAGCAGGCGGTGAGAGAGCACTGCAGCACCGCCCACCGCTCAGCGGGCCCGATCCGCCGTCCTCGCATCTTCCGCCGTCCTCGCATCTTCCGCCGTCCTCGCATCTTCCGCCGTCCTCGCATTCTTCCGCCGTTGCCCGCCTGCACCCGGAGCTAGAGGACCGCCCGCCCGGCCTTGCTCAGCGCACCCTACTGCCTCCCTCCAGGCGCCTTCTTGTCTGGCTCTGAGAATCGTCCTCAAAACCCAGGACTGGGGTTGGGGGCTGCGTTAGAGAGGTCGTGGGAAAGGATGGGCACAGGGTGGGTGCAGACAAAGCGACTGTGTTTCGCAGTTAGCATGAGCTCACCTCCGGGCTCTGAGCTGGCAGGAGTAGAAAGCTGATCGCCCGGCTCCTGCCAGTGGCCGGATCGCAAAGGCAGTTTAGACGGTGCAAACAACTGCCCAGAGCAAATCACCTGGGGGCACGTCTGCGGGTGGCTTCTCCCCGCTTGAGGACAGTCCCCACGCCTTCCGCCCCATGCCCTCGCAGAGACAGGTTACAGGTCGGGAAATCCAACCCGAGCGAAATGGGCAATTCACGTCCAAATGTAGGTGAAGACCTAGCCTTCGGTTTAAGAACTGCCTCCCTAAGCTCTTCTCGAAATTTTCCAAGGGAGCTGCAGCTTGTCGGGCGGCTTGGGGCAGGGAAGCTGGGGAGTTGAGAAATGCCTAGTTTCTAGGCGTCTTCTCATCTTTCATATTCCTTGCGCCTAAGTGGCTCTCACAGGAGCCCGGCACTTTTACAAGCCTGTTTTGGAACCATATTTCACTCGAATGCAAACCCATTTAAATCATCGCCTTGTTTTTCGGAGACTGTTTCTTGTCAATGGGGCCATAAATCCAGAATGTCAAGCCGGATGGACTGGAGCGCGGACAGGGGAGAGATGGAAGGGAAATGAATCAAGCAGGGAAAGTACCTCCTCGGGTGAGGTGGGAGGGATTCGGCAGGATCTCCAGGGTGGAAATGAGCGAAGGCTGACCAGACCCCGCACCCCTGGAGTCCAAGCCAGCCTTCAGGATAAAGAGCGCGGGGAGCTACGGCGCGCTCTGCCCCGGAGGGAGCGCCCCCCTACCTGGAAAAGCCTCAGGATG
The DNA here is from genome assembly GCF_963455315.2 of Globicephala melas. Taxonomy (NCBI): domain Eukaryota; kingdom Metazoa; phylum Chordata; class Mammalia; order Artiodactyla; family Delphinidae; genus Globicephala; species Globicephala melas. The sequence goes on along the minus strand of NC_083316.1, from coordinate 150,185,205 downwards.
TTGGCTACCATGATGGAGACCGAACTCCCCGAAGCCCCAATCACTCCAACTACTTTCTCGGGCTTGACGAAAACCGGAGGCTCGCCGTTGGTGCAGCGCACTTCGGAGGTGTCCTTCTGGATGAGCGCCTGGACGAAAGTGAGCGACTGTTCGAGCGCATAAGTGTCCCTGGAACAAGTGTCCAGGATCCGCGCTCCCAGCCTCACGTTGGGCAGCAGGTTGGGATCGCTGTTGATCTGGTCCAGGGCGTAGAGCATCGCTTCCAGCCTGTGGATCCCGTTCTCCCTCTTGATGTCGCCGCAGGGCACTCCGCTGGGACCCTTCGCGTGCACCGGGAACAGCCCCCCGAGGGTGACGTCCCCTTCGATCCGAATGGAGTGCGGGGCGTACATCTCCTGGCCGCGCGCCGCCGCCGCCAGCGCGCACAGAAGCACCTCCAGCACGCAGCAGGGAAACTTCATCAAAGTCAGGGCGCGGAGCAGCTTCCCCAGCTGGACCATGCTGCTCCCGCGGCTGCGGTGGTGGCGGCGGCACTCGAGGGGACGGTGGCGGGCTCGCCGGAGTCCTGGCCCCTTGGGGTGAGCTCCTCCGGGGAAGCCCAGGGTCTCCTGCGGGCGAGGAGGGTAGGGGCGCCCGGGAAAGGGCAGCCGGCGAGGGTGGGGGGTCCCGCGGCGCCTGCCATCTTGGGGCGCCGTGCGCTCTTGGGTTCCCCGGCCAGCGCGCCGCGCTCGAGCTCGCGCTCGGTGGCTTGCAGCTCGAGCTCTCCAACAGCCCAGCACTGGGGAGAGAGCGAGCATGGCTATCGCTTTAAATGCGCGTTCGGCTCCCTCTCCTCCTCCGCCCACTCCCTCCCACCCTCGCTCGCTCTCAGGCTCTCCCCACCCTTCCCAGCGCCCACCCTCCCCACGGTTTTGCATCATCACGCAGGGAGGGGCTGCGTGCTGAGGTAAGGGGGGAGGGAATAGGTGGGCGGCTGTGTGTGTGGGGGAGTACCTCCGATTGGGAGTTTCGAGGTCCCCAGGGAATCTGGGGATTGCAGGTCGCAGGCGAAGGCTGAGCTCCTGCTTCGGTCTCACTGTAGAAGCCGCTCGCTCGCCCGCCTGCACCCACACGCACATTCTAGGCACAGGGTGGCATCAGCCCCGGACAGGGCGGTTCTAGCTGGGGCTGACTGCTTCCAACCCTGAGGTCCGGAGCCGGGACTGTCAGCGCCGGGAGAATGCGAGGTAGTCGAAGGTGATGCCGCCAAGCATGAAGGGTAGTAGGGAGACCCCAGTCTGTACTGCTAATTCGTCTGTGCCAGTTTTTCCTAAGAAAAACACACATACACACAGGAGCCTGATTTATGACCTAAAGAACCTTTACGCAGAGACTTCTCCGGGGCCAGGCACTGGGCTAGCCTGTAGGGAAAGACGCCAACAAGAAATGCTGGGAATGGAAATGCATCTTTGGTCTTCAGGGGTTACTGTGGCCGGAGCCGGATGAAGTAACCCTGGTCTCCGGTAAATCTGTGGCGGATTCGCTCCTTTTCTTCCTTTCATCGCAAGAGATGGAACAACTGAGAACTCTGCAGAGCGCACTTTCTTCTCTGGCGCTGACAGGTGTAAGGCTCCCTCCTACCCATTTCCAGAGATGCTTTTGGGCTGATGTCAGGTTTCCTCGGGCAGGAAATAGCAAGAAAGAGGTGGCAGTAGGAGGAGCAGACAGAAGTCTCCCCATCGATCCAGTGATCCATTCTTCTTTTTTTTTTTTTCTGGCTGAAGATTTGGGGGGTTTGGGGAGTGGAACCAGGATGCCAGAGCAGGTTGTAGTGCAGTTAGGAAGCTGTTTTTCAAAGGTGTCCCCTCCTGCAGGTCCAGCCCAAACTTGGCCCATTAAAGCAACAAGTGGCCCTAGTTCCTACACAAGGAAGGGCAATGTATCTGCCCTTGGTGCCCACGTGTACTGCTTATGGTGGTCTCTACTCTTGCTGAGCCTTTCTGGTGGAGGGCAGCGAAACTGTCTTATACAGAATTGAGGGCGCAGAGAAAACCAAAACAAGACTATACTTTCTGTTGTAATGTTAGTGTACTAAAGAAAAATGTCCTTGCACATAAACAAAACAACACACACACACACCCCTAAAAAGTCAGAAGTTGGGAAGTTGGTTGTCTCTTCCACCAACCACCTGTATGACCTTGGCACTTCTGTTCCTGTGCCTGAGTTTTACTTTGCCCATCTGTAAAATGATGAAATTGAATTGAATGTTTTACAGGTTAACTTTTAACTTCCAAATCCTCTGTTGAAATAGGTCATGCACGTTGGGCATTGGTGTTCTTTTTAGACCAATATCCTTTGTCGCTTTATGTGTAGGGCACCCGTTTTTTGATACCCAAACAACACTCCAAACATTTCCTGGTACAGAGGATTTTATTTTTTTTCTTGTTGACCACCCATTTATCTTCCTTCTAGGGAGAGTTCAGTCCATCATTTTCTTTTCAGACATGCCCCTCCTCCAGGTTTCAATACTTAAGGTTTGAGGAAGAAAAAAACCTTCTGGCTACAGTGTTCAAGGAAGGGAATAGAGGCTAACAAGAGTTATGCAGGGCTAATCCCTGGACTTCTGCTGGAGTAACGAGGTTGATGACATAGGGTTACCACTGCCCAATAGACAATCCGTGCCGGAGTTAAAAGAAAAAGGAGCCTCCTTCCTCTAAATGCTTTATGTATATCTTTTGGACAACGTTACACTATTTGATTTTGTAAAAACATACCATTTTACTGCCATCTTCAAGAAAAATGATGTAAAAACTATGCGAAGCTACCCCTGTATACAATGTGATCATCAATCACTCATAGATGTGATGCCCTGCTATATAAGTGCACACCTTGTGCAACCTTATGCTGTGATGCGCCTGCCCCTTCCAGCCAGCCCTGGAGCTGCGAGCGTATAAGCCCGCAGCTGTGCCAGGAGCTCCCACATAAACAGGGAAATATTTGAATCCCATAATGAGAACTACCAGAGAGGAGAAAAGGCAGAGAGAAGAAGGGGTGGGGAGGAGAGAAAGGGACCTGGTTAAAACATGTGAACTCCTGGATCCACATGTGCCTGAAAGATTGCCTCTTTTTTTTCAATTATATAGTATTTTATTTCTGTTGTTTGAAGTCAAAATATCCTCTTGTAACTCACCTATTCTGCTATTCAATACATTGGATCAAAAAGGCTGGAACAAGTGAAATAGATATCCTGGTAAGGCAGCATTAGCTAATTTGGAAAGGGGGAAAGAAGCAAAGCAATAGAAAGGCATCCTTGGGAACACAAATACTGTGATCCTAGTATTTAGGCATCAGTACCTGAGGCTATATTTGATAGAGACTGTATCCTTATTTAGTTTTTAATTTAAGGCTATTTAGTAGGCACTTGGTGCCAAAAAATATATTTGAAGAGTTGTGTTACAAGTAATAACACTTGATTTTTCACCTGCCCATGTGAAGATCTATGTTCTCCTCTTCCATTTCCAGGTCACAGCTTGCAATTGCTCAACAAATAGTTCTTGGCTGACTGTTGAATGTTGCCTTATTCTGTGTTCTCTCTTTGCTCTACTCATTCTCCCCAAACGTCTGGCAGCAATCATTTTCTTCTTTTTGTTGCAGTCATCTGTGTGCATGTTTTATTTCCCTTGCTAAGCTGGAAGATCCTTGAGGGTAAGGGGCTAGGTATTATTTATCTTTTTACCTCAGACAATGTTCAGAATGGTGTTTTGTACCTAAGAAGCACTCATGTGTTGAATGAATCAGAATTGGTTTGCCATTCCCCACTGCCTTTATCTCACAATAACAGAAACATAAAGTGGGCGGAGCAGAACCGACGGCAAATAAATTGTCCTCTTAGTCACAGAATGCAGTTTCTAGAACTTAAAGAATAATTAGTAGATTTTGAAATAATTTTGTTTTACAAAAATTTCATAAGATTGAAATACTCTAACCTTCAAGCTCTCGATCAACTCTAAAGGAGGGCTTTAATTGGCTCTTCCTGAGTCAAGTGTTTATTCCTGGGCCGATAACTGGGGCCATTGTCATAATAGAAAGTGTGATTTGTTACCAGAGAAAGAAGAAAGTGACGCTGGGCTTGCAAGATATTTCTATCTTCAGCCAGAGTGCATAGGATCTGGAACTTAATTGGTGACGCAGTATTTGTTTGAGATTATATGAATGAAAAATCTTTGTGTAAGAGTGATTAATCTAAAACTTGGCCAGTCATTGTCCTAGTGTCATATTAAATTGCAGGTGAATCTAGTTTTAGGCACAAAGATCATAAATATAAAATGTGTTCCCAGGCTTGGTTCTGTGTAGTCAGTAATCTATACTCACCCACTCATTAATAAAAATGAAAGTTAAGGACTCAGTCCTAACTTACATGCTTAGCATTGTATTTTGCTAACAATCTCAGTTTTATTTTCTTTGTTCTCCCCTGTCCATCATCTTCTGCAGAAAATAATGTCTCCACTTTCAATTCCCTGTCTATTTAAATCCAATTTGTAATTTATAAAGTTGTCCTCCTGAAGGGCTGCTGCTTCTGCCACAGTAATGTACTCTGGCCATTATTATACTCTTCCATCTTTCATGTAGGTCTCCATCCATAGGTTTTGTTTTCATAGCTTTTTTTTTTTGGCGGTACGCGGGCCTCTCACTGTTGTGGCCTCTCCCAATGCGGAGCACAGGCTCCGGACGCGCAGGCTCAGCGGCCATGGCTCACGGGCCCAGCTGCTCCGCAGCATGTGGCATCTTCCCGGACTGGGGCACGAACCCGTGTCCCCTGCATCGGCAGGGGGACTTTCAACCACTGCACCACCAGGGAAGCCCTATACTTATGATTTTATATTTGCTTATTTACTTTTCTCTCCCCACTCAGCTCAAGGGAGACTATATTCATCTGTGTTAATCACTGCTGTGTTTCCTGAACATGCCTATAAATCATACTGAAGAATGGTGCCTGAAATTTGGTAAGGGATCAATCAATTTTCTTGGCTGGATGAAGAAATGTGTTCATAAATTAATGAACAGATCTTCGGGGCTTCTGACTTGAGGACTAATGGGAAGAGGATGGCAAATGGTTGGGACAGGGTACTGCAAGAAGTAGTATTTGGAGTACTCTGATAGCTATCCTAACAGATAAGATTGTGTTCATTTAAGTAGTTCTAATGAGAGAGCTGGGAACTAGGGACACACAGCATTAAGGTTTCTATAATGCATTCTGTAGAGTTCTTTTTAAGTCTGTACAAATATCATTGAAAATATATGCATACATATACACCTGTTACTTTACTTAGCGCTTTACGAGAGCCCCTCAAGGAAGGGGTAGTAGCAACTCTCAGTATCCTTCCTTTATGATGAACTTAATTTATTCAAAGTTACATCATAATTTATTTGTAACTGTGAAACTAGACTTAGTTATTGAATAGACCCTCCCTAGGAACGTATGACATTAATAAAACCAACAAAACTTTGTTCAGTTTCCAATGATAGACACACTACAGACTCAATTATGGGCCATCCAGTTTAATGAAGGGAAGAAGTGATTGAACAAATATAGAGCAAACAGAATATGAAGTTTTATCCTCCATTAATATTAGTAACGGATAGTGTGGGCTCCAATGCCTTCAAGATAGCTTGAGACCATCATCTCTGTGTCATGGGCAGGGGGATGTTCAGTCAGGGTGTCTTTCACTGTCACTGAGAAAAATTTCCATAATATATAATGATACCTACTGAAACTGATATGGGGCATTTGGGTAATAAGGAATCCATTAGCATATTTTTCCGGAAGCCTTGACTACAAAATGAAGACAGTCGATTTGGACACTTTCAGCCATGAAGAAGTTGTTTGGATATTCATCCTTATGCCTAATGAAATAAGCTTATTTCATCTCTGCAGCTTCCCATATACCATTTTCCCACCTCTGTTTTATGTTTGGAAAGACTTTTAGAAATTGAAAGTCAAGTTAAAAAGTGAGTGACAACTTAAATGATATATGGAATGTTTTGCTGACTTACAAGAGCATGCAGAATTAAATATGACCCAGTTCAAATGTTTATTTTAATGTGTATGTTGAGGTGGCGTTTTCAAGGTGCCAGAAAATGAGAATTCACCTTCCAGTGTGTGTTACCAGTTCTGTTCATTGCACAGAATCATCTTCATAAAACATACTGTTTTCTATGTACCTGATATATATCTCAATTAGTTTGAAGAATTTCTCAGATACCTCTTAATATGTAGTGCTCCAATTCCAATCTTGCCATGTCCTGTACCAGTGACACAGCACACAGAAGTTTTATTTCTCTTTATTTCTCTGGGTTGTTCAGAACCCAATGAAAGAACAATGGAATGGGATCCAAGAGATCAGGGTTCTTGTCCCAGATTTACCATAAAATAATTGTGTCCTCTTGGGAAAATTATAGTCATTCTAGGTCCCTTTTCTTTACTTTGACAGAGCTGCACTAGGTGACCCCAAATAATATAGCACTTTTTCAGTAGTCGCTTAGATGTTATTGGTATTCTGAAACAAATGAAGACAATGACACATGGAGCTGTGCAACATCTCTGTAACTCTGTTGTCTTAGAGTTGCCTCCATTTGACAGATGATAAGATGACTGTGCATAGAAGTAGATGTTTGGAACCAGCGGTTCCAAAGTAAGTGGAGGTAAACCACAAATTTCCTTCCTTCCTGAAGCTCACTTAGCCAAAACATAGGCTTCTGAATATTAAGCTGTAAAGCATATTATCAGTACATTTTAAAAGAAGCTATTCTTCTAGGATTTCCAATTAATAGCAGGAGGTTTTGAAATTCTTAAAAGATCATCTGATTTTGTGAGATTTACAGCTCTATTTTGCTGTCAAGCAAGTTGTATTAGTGCCAGACAATCATCTGAGCTTCTGGATGCTTCTCTGAACCTCTTGAAGTTTTCTTCTTGCTATCTGAAATTCATGCCAGATAAGCCTTTTTCTAGAGCGTATGTACAGACTTGTGTATTTTTATATAGGAAAGCGATGCAGTGAGTCAAGTCGGGGGTTAAGCCCTCATTCTCAGAGTGGTATTGAGCTCCTGGTGAAATATAATCATCATTTCATCAGAATCGAAAAGCAGTTATCTCAGGTGTATAATCCCATTAACTATTTATACATTTACATATGATACATGTATTTATTGTACCTACGAGGTGTGTTCTCTTTGGGAAGTACAAAGCTCTTTGAGACATAGGTTGTTCATTTTTTTGTTTTCCCACAAATACTGTGACCCTTTGAGCAGGAAGGTCTATATTTTACTAACATCTAGAACCAGCAGTTAACACGGTGTCTAAGATGTAGTCAATAAATATGAAATAGATAAATGAACACATTTTTATGTAAGGGCCAGGACGTGGACAAATAGAAATTTTTCGTTTTCAGTCACAAAGCAACACCAGACATAAAAATGATACAACAAGTGCTACGGTCATTCAAAGAAGGCATAGAATAGATAGAAGGATCTCCTCTATGGCACAGGGAATTATACTCAATATTTTGTAATAACATCTGTATTGGGCACCTGCTCCACACCAGGCCCTATGACAGGTGCTTACATACTTTCCCTCTCCCCCATCCTATGGGGAAAGTACCTCTGCTATAGATTTAACATTTGCCTCCCCCAAAATTCATATGTTGAAATCCTAACCCCCAAAGTGATGGTATCAGGAGGCGTGGCATTTGGGAGGTGATAAGGTCATGAGGGTAGAGCCCTCATGAACAAAATTAGTGCCCTCATAAAAGAGACCCCGCAGAGGTCCTTCAACTTTTCTGCCATGGCAGGTTACAGAGAAAACACGCCAACTGTGACCCAGGAAGAGGAGACTCACCGGACTGTGAATCTGCTCGCACCCTGATCTTAGACTTCCAACCTCCAGAACTATGAGAAATAAATTTCTGTTGTTCATAAGCTACCCAGACTCTGGTATTTTGTTATAGCAGTCCAAATGGGTTACGATAACCTCTGTCCTTAGGTTTCAGACCCAGAAACTCAACTTTGTAGAGCTTACGAGGACCCTAAAGCCACTCAACCAGGCAGAGGCAGATTTGAAATTTAAGTCTCCAATTCCACATGTAAGTCTATCAGACCCTGCCTCCAGACATGATGTCACGAACAAGAGCTAATGCAACAAAGAGTTTACATGCAGCAAAACAATTAGCAAACAAAGTAAGAATATAGTAGACCGACTGTTTTGGTCACCCAATAGCCATTCACCACTCTTCCAGTTGAACAGAAGCCATGCCCCGTGGGCACATTCAGCCCTGCTGTTTTCACTTCCCAGATTTGAGGGGTAGGAAATTATTATCCCTCCTGGCCATCAGCACCCTGACCTCTACCACCCACCGGGCCAGCTTCAAGAACAGCTGGATCCACCTGTTCAAGTGAAACAGGTCTGCTCTCTGTGGTGTTGGCTTCTAGTTCAAGCAGCTCTCCCCACATGATAGCAAAGCTGGCTCCCAGCGGTTGCAAGCATGAATCCTACCAGCCTAGCAGTCCCAAGAGATACCTTTTAAGTATTTTTTCCCCAAAGCTCCAGTTAAAAGTCCTAGGCTGATTCCAATTTGATCTGCTCTGGACAAACATTTTCTTTAGAACCTAGAAGGCTGCCAGACAAAATACAGGATGCCCGCCTCGTTAAAGCTGAACTTCAGATAAACAGTAATTGTTTTAGTAGAAGTATGTTGCATGCAATGTTGAAGACACCCTAAAAAGTCGTGGTTTTCACCTAAGGTTCAGCTTTAACTGAGCGCCCCGTGTGGGCTTTGCCGGCTGTGGTGGGCGCCGAGCGGGGTCGGCGGGGACGGGGGGTGGGGGTGGGGGTGGGGGGGGTGTTGGAGGGGGTGTTGGGACTGTGGCCCGAGCCGGGTTGCACACCCAGCCCACAGCGTGCAGGGAGAGAGGGGCAGCCTCGTCTCCGCTGGAGGAGCTGAGACGGGGAGAAGGGGAGCGCCCCAAAAGGAAACCAGCTGCCCCTCCCAGGAGAGAGGAAATGGCTGTTCAGCAGCCAAAAACAGCAGAGGAGCCCGAGCACAGAAGCGGCGGCCTCTGAGGACGCGGCGCACATATTTCTGGTGGGAGAGGGGCACGCGGGCCGGTCCGTGGGAAAGAGGGGAGCCCGCGCCGGCCCCTCCGCCTCCCGAGCCTGTGCGTTTCCCTAAAAGAGCAGCAGCTGTGCAAACTGACCGTTCACAGTTGTGATAAATCGCCTTAGGAAAGCACTTCGATTAAAGTCACATCTAAATAGAACGCAAGAAGTCACCCCTGAACAAATCAATTGCGAGAGGGGCAGCTCTGGGCGCGCACCCACCCCGCTGCTGTTTTGCTTTCCCCGCAGGACGAGGGCCGCTCACTGGGTCGCGGGGACAGCGCGCTGTCTCAGCTGGGGAAGAGGCGCTTCCTCAGGACACATGCAAAACCCAAAGTGTGAAAGGAGGCCTTTATTCCATTCCTTTGGGGGATTTCTTAATGACGTAAAGCCCGACTTGGTTTTAGATCTGCCTGTCGTTTCCATGACAGAACCTTCCTGGGGGGTCCACCAGCAGCGGGGTGGCCAGGCGCCACAGGGCTGTGCTCTCCTTCCCAAGCCAGTTCATCTCCATCTGTAGCATTTTCAGAGAAACTCTCGGATAGGTTTTCTCCAACAGGTTCTTTTTCCTTCAGTTTATAAAGTCATTCTCCTGCACAAAATAAATGGCCTGAAGACATCACTGAGCCTCTTTTCCTCCCAGGGTCAGGGCCAGCACGGCCCCCAGACCACAGGGGCGCAGGACCTCACAATGGGCTTCAGGCCTTCCCCTCCCCTCCCGCCCCTCCCACCTCGCCCTACCCCTCCCCTCCTCCCCTGCAGAAATCACATCCCTTTCTCCAGACTCCCCACTTCAGCTTGAATTCCAGCAGATCTTTACCCTGCCAGTTAGTACTTCAGGACTAATTAGGTGATTGCTTTCATTTATGGTAGCAGTTGGGGCGGAGGTGGGGGGGTGGGATGAAATGGCTTTGCCCCTATTCTTGTTGGAAAAATAAATCACACCCACTGTCACTTGAGATCTTATTTTTGCCCCCAATCAAGCAAATTAGCAGCGTGGCTCATTTCCCCAGCATTCACTCCTGAACAGACGGCAGTGCCCTGGAACATGGCTTAGAGCTGTGTGGTCAGTGCAATTGTTTGGGGCTGTTTGTGCCGACGATGAGAGGAGACGCCTGTCTCCCAAAAGAAGAGTGGCCCTTGTCTTGCTTAGGCCAACGAGCTGCCCGGAGCGCTGCCCGCCTGGCTTCTGAGGAAGATGTACACCGCCATCTAGTGGATATGGGGGCTCACTGCAGTGTGCTCGCTCTCCCGCCTTTCCTTCTGGCCGGTAAAGACAAGCAATAATGCTTCTTGTAAATTCCTAAAAATAGGGAGGTCTCATTATATCACCAGGAGTGAAATGTTTGCCTCGATGTCTGTAATGAAAGTGCAACCCCATGTTTGCACAACGTCTGTCTTGTCAGTAGCCCTCTTTCATCCCGATGTTTAGGTCCAAGACAGGATTGTCATTGTCTGAGCAATGGGTATCTCTGTGAAGCTGGGTAGTTCTCCCCTGTCCCAAGTAGTGTGGGAGGAGACAGTCAGCACCTTCAGAGGCGCCTTCATCTCTGCAGCCTCGCCATCACTCCTCATCTCGCCCACAGCAAGCCCTATTCCAAAGTGCACAGGGTAGAGGCGTTCGAAAGTTGGCTTGTTCAACCAGGAGCATTGCCACTTCCCAGCGGGAGTCACAAACACACCCACATCCTAAGACTCTTTTCAGTCTTGGTGTTGAGGGGGTTCCCACTCTGTCCCCTGCCTACACACAAGTCAGCGTCTTTTTCCTTTCCACTCATTCTACCTACATGAAGAGCACGTTGATCTCCCCAGTTTTAACACAGGAACCATGATTTTCTTGGGTTTTGTGTACTGGGCGGGGGGGCAGAGATTGAGAGAGAGAGCAAGTACATCCCAATATGGAAGGGTTTGGGGTCGTGGTTCTCCACCAGGGGCAATTTTGCACCCAGGAGACATTTGAAAGTGTCTTGGGACACTTTGGATGGTCACAGCTTACGCGAGGCTAAATGTCTTTCCATCACAGGACAGGCCCACAGCAAAGAAGCACCCAACCCCACCCAGCAGTCGTGCCGAGGCTGAGAAAGCCTGGTTTAGGCTCTCAGATATCGCCCTCCAGCAAGCCGGTGAGAACACTGATTGTCCTCAAATGGGCCACACTGCAGAGGCTGTGGATAGATAATGCATCCTCTCCCAAGTCAGTACTGACCACCGTTTTTCTTCTTTTAGACTCTTCCATTTTAAACATAATTTAGCTGTCTCATTTTTGTCCCTCTGCTCTGCTGGGAAGATAAAGGATTGGAAAGGGGGAGGGGAAGGTGACAGAAAAGGAGGATTAGAGGCCTGACCTGTTTCTCCTGCAGAAGCTGGGCACATTCCTCTCTCACAAGCTTTGTGACCCAGCAGGGTACAATTAAAAGCACAACAATTTGCTTGTTATTCAAGTCAGGCATTAGTCCGGGTAATGGCATGCTTGCTAGAGAGATGGATTTCCTTGTTTGGAGTTAAGCACAGGGCTAGCTGAATTCTCCATGGAGAAATCTTGATTTGTTCAGGTCTTTCATGTTTTCTACAGAGAAGGGATTATGTCTTCCTAAAGTGGGGCCTTGCTTACAAAGCTACAAAAGTATAAGAAAAGGATTTAGGACAGAGGGGCCTGTGGTTACGTAGCTGAGGGGTACAGGGAATTTCAGAGCCAAGGATTATTTAAAGCCATAAAGTTAAAAAAATAACTGGTTTAGGGAATCCCCTGGTAGTGTAGTGGCTAAGAATCCACCTGCCAGTGCAGGGGACATGGGTTCGAGCCCTGGTCCGGGAAGATCCCACATGCCACGGAGCAACTAAGCCCGTGCGCCACAACTACGGAGCCTGCACTCTAGAGCCCGCGAGTTACAACTACTGAGCCCAAGTGCCGCAACTACTGAAGCCCACGCGCCTAAAGCCCGTACTCTGCAACAAGAGGAGCCACCCAATGAGAAGCCCGCGAAGCGCAACGAAGAGTAGCCCCTGCTCACCGCAACTAGAGAAAGCCCGCGCGCAGTAACAAAGACCTAAGGCAGGCAAAACTAAAAATAAATAAATTTTTTAAAATTTGTTTAAAAAATTAGTTTAGCACTACTGCATCCGTGCTGGCGAGTACGCTGTAAAGGCAATTAAGCATGAGCTAAAATTCATTTTACTTTGGCTAATTACTGCATGGATCCAGGAGAGGGAGAGGAAAGAAAACATGCCCCCTCCCTGGCAATCAGGGAGGACGTTGGTTTTGGTTTCTTTGCCTTATCGGCACGCTTATTAGTTGGGGTGCCCAGAATCCAGCCGTCACAAGGGCCTTATTAGTTAAAACACAGGAAAATTGTTCTCTCAAGGCAGAACAGTGAATGCTCTGCTGTCCCAGTGACCAAGCAGAAGCCACTATTAGTTTTAACTCCATCAATTATTGTTAGCCAGAGAGGACATGACATACACAGTCCTGACTTCACCCATGTGCCTGCTGAGCCTGGGTCAGGGGCTCTCAACCCAGAGCAACTCTGCCGCCCTCCCCCCAGCTCCCCGCCCCCGGGACAATTGACAAGTTCAGGAGGCATTTCTGCTGTCACAGCTGGGGAAGGACTGCTGGCGTCCGCTGGGCGGAGGCCAGGGATACTGTAGGAGTATCCCACAATGCCCAGGACAGCCCACAGCAAAGAATTATCGGACACAAAATGTCACCAGTGGCAAAAGTAAGAGGTCCTGGTCTAGACAGAGGCAATTTCCTCTCCTTGAGTAGGTGAAGGTCTTCAGAATCTCCGCTTCCTCAAATACATAATGGACAAGTCATCAGATGACCATATTTCATGCTAACTAACACGCTTTTCTTCCCACTTTTGTACACTGGGTATTCACTCTCCCACTTCAGGAAATCGAGTGACACTAAGAAAAACTTGCCCTGGAAGGATGGTCTGCGGCGGCGAACCGAGACCCAAGTTGGTGCCCGCCCTCTCCTTCCCCGATTCACACACAGGCACCCAAGAGAGAAGACAGCGAGCTTCTCTGCAATCCCCTGGTTCGGAGTTTTGAGAAGTTTTATTCCCTTCTCTGAGATTACCCACTCATCCCTGCATGAAGCATGTTCAGGGAAGTCATTTGTCCTGCAGCTTTACAGGAGTTAAGAGCCCGCAGCAGTGAGATATCCATTTCCTCCCTGGAGAATGAGGACTCCCCCTGAGGGAGGTTAATGCTCAGGACAGGAGCATCCCTGGAGCTGGCAACAGCCAAGGGGCTGTGACTCAGGACTGTCCCAGGCAGGCCATCAACTCGCTGGGAGAGCCTCAAGGATGTACTTAGCCTCCGTTTACAGGAGGTGAGGAGGGCAGAGTGCTGCAGACGGGGAGCGGGGCGGCCACACCCAGACTAAACCCTACCCGGCACCCCGCAAGGGACAGAAAACCTCTCCCCTCAGGTCCCACCAGCCCTGCTCTCCCCTTCTGTGCACCCCTTTCAAATGCGTTTTTCTGCTTTGCCCCCTCCCATTCAATCCGTTCTAGGTACAGCAGTCACGGTGATCCTGGTAAGTCCCAAGTCAGATCGTGTTGCTCGGAGCTCAAAACCCTTCAGAGGCTCCCATCTGGATTCGAACAAAAGCAGTCTTCTCCCCCTCTCCCCCTCCCCATTCCTCTCTCTCTCTGTCTCTCTCTGTCTCTCTGTCTCTCTCTCTCTCTGACACACACACACACACACACACACACACACACACACACACACACACCCCGTCCCTCCCCTTCCCTCAAGCCCTTCCAGACACACTGGTGAGCTGTCCCTGGCTGTTCCTAGCAGCTCCCTCCCCATAGCCTCCTGCACTTGCTATTCTCTCTGCCTAGAATGTTCTTTCTCTCCATAACTACAGGGGCTGCTCTCTCCGGTCTGTCCACATGTCCCCTTCAAATTAGGGTAGCCCTCTTTCCCTTTGATGCTTTATTGTTCCCGTAACCTACATCATCTGGTAACATGCTAAAAACTTCCATGCTTTTATTTGCGGGTCCTTCCCTACCCCACCTCTCACTCCCAGATTGCAAGGATCTCTGTATAATTTTTTCACAGCTGTCTATCTCGAGGACCAAGTACAGTGCCCGGCTCCAGCAAGCACTCAGATATTCGTTGAAGAAATTAGGAAATGGACCAGGCTACTTAGCTTCAGAAGCTCTTTCATGGAAGTTCCCATCCCCTCTGTACCAGTTCTCAGCTAGTTGACTGAAGACTAGCACCCTGACAATGAGGCAGCTCTAAACTGTGAACGACAAAAATATTTACTGTGTCTCCGAGGGGCACTTGTGTTTGGTATTTTATTTTTTTAATAATTTTTTAAATTAATTTTTAAATTAATTAATTTATTTATTTTTGGCTGCGTTGGGTCTTCGTTGCTGTGCGCAGGCTTTCTCTAGTTGCGGCGAGCGGGGGCTACTCCTCGTTGCGGTGTGCGGGCTTCTCACAGTGGTGGCTTCTCTTGTTGAGGAGCACGGGCTCTAGGTGCATGCACTTCAGTAGTTGTGGCACACGGGCTTCAGTAGCTGTGGCTTGCAGGCTCTAGAGTGCAGGCTCAGTAGTTGTGGTGCACGGGCTTAGTTGTTCCGCGACATGTGGGATCTTCCCGGACCAGGGCTCGAACCCGTGTCCCCTGCATTGGCAGGCGGATTCTTAACCACTGCGCCACCAGGGAAGTCCATGTTTTGTTTTTATTTGTAGTGAAATGCACATAAAATTGTATCATCGTATCACTTATGAGTGTAGAGTTTAGAAACGTTCAGGACATTCACGTTGTGCAGCAGCCAATCTCCAGAACTCTTTTCTTCTGGAAAAACTGGAACTCTCTGCCCTCCAGCAACCGCTACCCCCAGCCCCTGGCACCCACCATTCGACATTCTGTCTGTATGAACTTGACCACTCTAGGTGCCTCATACAAGTGGAATTGAGAGCATTTGTCTTTCTGTGACTGGTAGGTTAGCATCATGTCCTCAAGATTCATCCATGTTGTAGCCTGTGTCAGAACTTCCTCTTTAAGGCTGAATAATATTCTGTTGTGTATACATCCCGTTTTGCTTATCTATTCATCTGTCAGTGGGCAGTTGGGTTCCTTCCACATTTTAGTTATTGTGAACAATGCTGCTATGAACATAGGTATACAAAGTATCTTGCAAAACCTGCTTTCAGTTATGTTGGGTATATACCCAGAAGTGGAATTGGACCATATGGTAATCCTACTTTTAATTTTGAGGAACCACCATAATATTTTGCACAATGGCTGTACCATTTTACATTCTCACCAGTAGTGCACAGGGCTCCAATTTCCTACATCCTCATTAACCCTTGTTATTTTTTGTTTTCACAGTAGCCACCCTAATGTGTGTAAGGTGGTGTCTCACTGTAGTCTTGACTTGCATTTTCCTAATGATCGCTGATGCTGAGCATCTTTTGAGGTGTTTATGGGCCATTTATGTATCTTCTTAGCAGAAATGTCTAATCGAGTCCTTTGCCCATTTTTTAGCCAGGTTGTTTGCTTTGTGGTTGAGTTTTAGGAGTTCTCTGTACACTCTAGATATTAATCCCTTATCAGATATGTGATTTCCAAACATCTCCTCTCATTCTGCGATTGCCCTTTTCCTCTGTTGATAGGGTCTGGATGCACAGATTTTTAAACATTTTCATGAAGTCAATTTCTCTATTTTCCTTTTGTTGCCTGTGCCTTCGGTGTCATATTCAAGAAATCATTGCCAAAATCTAATGCCATTAAACTTGGGGGCACTTGTGCTTTTTAAAAGGACCTTTTAATGACAAGTTCCCCAGTTTGGGGAGTTCAGAGCCCTGAAACCTAACTATAAGTGTTCCCAATGCAGAACGTACATAAGAACCAGAGTGCTTAATCAACATTTCTGTTGGCAAGCAAGGTCCCAAGGAGCGTGTGGAAGCACAGCAGAAGTAACATGGAGGACTTTTAGGAATGTTCTCTGCCACCTTAGTTTCCTCCCTCTTTCTCCATATATCCCTCCCATTTTTCCTTCTTTCCTTCCTTTCAGATAACATGTCTGGGGCAGGATATGTTGAGGAAAATGCTTTTACCTCACTCCCCTATAACAACACTGACCACTCCATGAGCCTTGGAGAAGCAATTTGCCTAATTTGGAGAGAAAAACTCCATTCAAGCCCTGCTGGGATGCAAGTTCAAATCTGCATGACCACAAAACCCACGTTCATGGACCCACTTGCCTCTATTGCTTTTTTAAGCTATAGGAATGCTGGATGAGAAATGTTGTCTGTTATTAACTAGCAAAACATGATCCCCCTTTGAGCCTTCATGTCATTATCTATACGATGAAAATGGACAAGCACAGCACATTTCCAGTGTTACTTTTGAAATTTTCAGTGCTATCTTACATGAAAATAACATGAAGACACAGAAGCAAACCTGCCTTATTCCCCCTTATGCTTTGACTTCTTGGCCTCCAGAGAGGCCTCCAAGACCCTCCTTGGACGATCCAGGGTTCAGCCCAGCACTGAGCTAGACGACCACGGGCTCCCCTTCCAGCCCAGTGAGTCTTTGCATGACTGTTTTGGGTTATTTTTTCTAGACTCCCATTTCTTAAAAGTTTGAGAGCCAGTCACAGATCTCCATTTCACCCAAGGGCTGGCATGTCACGAGGTCACCAATATTTGTTTTATGTACTGCTAAGAGATTAAGGGACAGTATAATTTCAGAGAAAAGTTAGGTTCCCGGGAAGTCAGGAACCCCAGCATCCTGCCCTTAAACACTCGAATGACCTTGAGCAATGAAAGGTCTCCAGACCTTCATTTCTCATCTTCAAATGAGAAGACAAATTGGACAACATCACTGTTTCCTAAAGTGTGGTGTGTACACCGCTGTGGAAAGTAAGCAATAGGTAGAAAAAAGTTAGGTGTTTTTATCTTATGTATATATCTATAAATACTTAAGTAGCCTCTCAGCTGTACAGTATCTTAGCTATTATTGCTACAGCAAGGCTGAAGTCGGTGACACACACACAAGCAAGGCCCAATGTTAGTACATGCGGTGAAGGTATCGCACCTTCAGGAATTGTCCTTTCCACCCAAACTGTCCAGAAAGATTGACACCCATGAAATGGATCGCTGTTGTGGATCCTCATATACCAAATTCCCATGAGCTTTGCTGAGAAGACCTCAGCAGTGCATCAAAGCATCCCTTTGATGCAATGTGAATAAGGTTTAAAAAAGTTATTAATGTGGCTAGTAACTGACTGCAGTTTGGGAAATCCTACCCTTGATTTCTTGGTTTCTTCCACGTCTGGCTGTCTTTGACGTGTGACGTGCTTAGACGAAAGTCAGTGTGCTCTCTTCAGGTCAGTCTTAATCTATAACCTGTGTTATACATGTGCCTCATTAAGGACAAATTGCTAGTTCCAGATGGGGAATTTGGAGCAGGCTCTTTTTTCTCTAAATGAATGGGGCTCTACTCCAAGAGCACAGACTTCACATATATGGGTATAAACACATACATACACCAAAGTCAAGTCACTTTCTAACCCTCTATTCACTGTTTAGGCCCTGAAGGTATTGTTTACAGCCGGACACTTGGCTTGCAGGGAAGAATCTCATCCACCTGAGATCTTAGGCACAGTGCCTCCAATCCCCTCCTCTCTTTCTGTTAAATTTCTGCAAAGGCAGGAAGTACCAGAGTGATGCAGAGGTTGGCTGGAAGGTTGAGAAGAGGCCCCAAAGATGTAGGGCTTAGCATGACCCTGAAGAAGAGATGGGGTTTGGGCAGTCGGCATGGAAGCTAGAGAAAATTCCAACTGGGCAAGGAAGGAGTGGGCACTATAAATGGGGGACAGGGAAAAGACTGGAACACAGGGTTTGGACTGGGAAGCAAAGAAGATGGTATAAGGCAGGTTCGAGGGGTGGGTTAGAGAGAGCCTGATGGCCCACCAAATCTTTTAAGCTCCACTCTGTGCCACTCACGTGCTACAAAAGCATTTATTTCAGTGTGAGGTGAGATGTAAGTGCTACTTTAAGAATTTAACTGCACCAAAATGGCCTGGGGACCAGGATGCTAGTCTACTGTTATAGGGGAAAAAAGCCAACATAAAATGGTGCATTAGTCTGTTTGGGCTGCCATAATAGAATACTAGAGACCGGAGGCTTGAACAACAGAAATTTCCTTACTCGCAGTTCTGGAATTCTGCAGTCTAAAATCAAGATGCCAGCAGAGTTGCTTTCTTCTGAGGCCTCTCTTCCTGGCTTGCAGACAGCTGCCTTCTCACTGAGTCCTCACATGGTCTTACCTGTGTGTGTGCATGGACAGAGAGAGGCCGCTGATGTCTCTATCTTCTTATAAGGACACGAGTCCAGTCTGATTAGGGCTTCACCATTATGACTTTATTTAACCTTAATTACCTCCTTACAGACCCTATTTCCTCATACAGTCACATTAGAGGTGAGGGCTTTAACTCAGGAATTGGCAGGGGCGGGGCGTTTCTGCCCTATGTGAGAGGGCTGGGAATGGCACAGAGCCCATCCCGCTGAAGGCTGTGCCTGTGCTGCCCTTCCCACCTTTTCCAGTGGTAAGATATAGGCAGAGAGGGAAGAGCGTTCTAGAACAGGCTTCATGACTTGCTTCAGTTCAAACCTATTCAAACCCAAGGACAAGCATTCACTCTTGTGGACCAGCACAGCTTACCAGATTTTCAGGGGTTGGGGGAGAGTTTAAAGCCCAAATAAAGTGTTCATTTCTCGTTGGCCGGGGGCACAAGCCGCCCACACAGGGTGGGCAGGTAGCTCCCTCAGCACCCAAACTCCCTCTGTGGGGAAATGAAACCCCCGGGGTCATTTGGAGGAAAGGTGCAGTTTCAATACACCCACACAAAGGGAGCAGCGTCATAAGATTCATTACTTTCAGAAACAGATAACTAATGAGAACCCACTGCATAGCACAGGGAACTCTACTCAGTGCTCTGTGGTGACCTAAGTGAGAAAGAAATCTAAAAAGGAGGGGTATATGTATACGTGTAACTGATTCACTTTGCTGTACAGCAGAGACCAACACAACATTGTAAAGCAGCTATGCTCCAACAAAAATTAATTTAAAAAATAAAATAAATGATTTATTACTTACAGATCCCAAAAGCAAGGGGACACAGTGAGCCGGGGGAAGGGCAGTCTTCCACCCCAGGTCACAAGCCAGCAGGAGCTAGAGCGGGGTAGCAAGCACCTAGTCCTTACAAGGTGATTGGGGCAGAGGCTACTAACTTTTCACAGGCTTAACTCTAAGTGGTTATTTTTTTTTAAACATCTTTATTGGGGTATAATTGCTTTACAATGGTGTGTTAGTTTCTGCTTAATAACAAAGTGAATCAGTTACACATATACATATGTTCCCATATCTCTTCTCTTTTGCGTCTCCCTCCCACCCTCCCTATCCCACCCCTCTAGATGGTCACAAAGCCCCGAGCTGATCTCCCTGTGCTATGCGGCTGCTTCCCACTAGCTATTTTACGTTTGGTAGTGTATATACGTCCATGCCACTCTCTCACTTTGTCACAGCTTACCCTTCCCCCTCCCCATATCCTCAAGTCCATTCTCTAGTAGGTTTATGTCTTTATTCCTGTCTTACCCCTACGTTCTTCATGACCTTCTTTTTTTTTCCCCTTAGATTCCATATATATGTGTTAGCATACGGTATTTGTTTTTCTCTTTCTGACTTACTTCACTCTGTATGACAGACTCTAGGTCCATCCACCTCACTACAAATAACTCAATTTCGTTTCTTTTTATGGCTGAGTAATATTCCATTGTATATATGTGCCACATCTTCTTTATCCATTCATCTGTTGATGGACACTTAGGTTGCTTCCATGTCTTGGCTATTGTAAATAGAGCTGCAATGAACATTTTGGTACATGACTCTTTTTGAATTATGGTTTTCTCAGGGTATATGCCCAGTAGTGGAATTGCTGGGTCGTATGGTAGTTCTATCTGTAGTTTTTTAAGGAACCTCCATACTGTTCTCCATAGTGGCTGTATCAATTTACATTAAAAAATTTTATTTAAAACCCGCTTAGCTCTAAATTTTTAAAAAATTTTATTTATTTATGTTTTTTGGCCACACAGTGTGGCATGCAGAACTTCCCTGACCAGGGGTCAAACCCATGCCCGCTGCAGTGGAAGCTCAGAGTCTTAACCACTGGACCACCAGGGAAGCCCACTCAGTGGTTATATTAAAAGGTTCCACCGGGGAAGGCAAAGCAGGAACCTGTGGGGATACCCTAAACCTATCTAAAAGTCCAGACTCTGAACTTTTGGTGTTAGTAGGGTCACCATACTGTAAAATGCCTAGGCAGCCACTCAGAAAAACAAAATTTTTTCCTCAAAGTTGTTTTTCTCATCACACCTTTCTAGTTTTGACCCTCTTGCATTATTATCCTAGCTAGGACAGGAGGTGACATGATGCAGCTGCAAGAAGGGTTTGGGGGAAAAAAGCTCAGTGAGGGCAGCCTGGAGTGGAGTAAGATAGATCCTGGGTGAAATCCCAGCTTCACCAATAGCTGTGTGACCTTGGGCAAGTGACCTCACCTCTCTGAGCTTCCATTAAAAAAAAATTTCCATTATCAAAAATTTTAAACAGAAAAATAGAAAGAGAATACAATGAACACTTATACATCCGCCCAGATTCAACAAGTCTAAACTCTGCCATATTTGCTTCAACTAAGCCACTTTAAAGTAAATTACAAACGTTAAGTACCATCGTCTCTAAATACTTTAGCATTTGTGTCCAACAAAAGAGAACATTTTCCCCCATAACCACAAAACTATTATGCCTCAAAAAGACAGTTCCCTGGGACTTCCCTGGTGGTCCGGTGGTAAAGAATCCACCTTCCAATGCAGGGAACTTGGGTTCGATCCCTGGTCAGGGAACGAAGATCCCTCATGCTGCAGGGCAACTAAGCCCACGTGCCACAACTACTGAGCTCCCACGCCTCAACTAGAGAGCCCGTGTGCCGCAAACTACAAAGCCCACACACCCTGGAACCCACGCGCCACAACTAGGGAGAGAAAACCCACACGCCACAACTAGAGAGAAGCCCGAGCCCGCACGCTGCAACAAAAGATCCCGCATTGCCACAACTAAGACCTGACGCAGCCAAGAAAATAAATAAATAAAATAAATAAATATTAAAAAAACAATTCCCTTATATATATATATTATTTAATATTCTGGCCATATTGAAATTTCCCCAATTGTTCCCAAATTATATTTTACAGATGGTCCATTCACACCAAGATCCAATCAGAGACCTTGCATTGCGTTTGGTCATTATGGATCTTAAATCACTGAGTTTCCATTCTGCTCATCTGTAAAATGGGAAAAGAATAGTACATACCTCACAGGGTACACAAATTAGACATAATACATGTTAAGGGGTTAGGCTAGTGCATCCAGAAAAGTACACTATTATTATTAGCTTCCTTACTGGACTTGCTCTGCTCAAGGCAGCAGTGCATTGGGATGGAGTGTCTTGAGATGTCAGTAGCATGGGCTAGAGATAATGAGGCAACAGGTCCCAGCATCCTCAGGGATGTAGACCCACAAGCTGCATTTTGCCCAGCCCTGGCCTGGGGATGGAGGGAACCAGTCTCACCTTGATCACCTTCAGCACCCCCGATTCCTGGTCCAGCCCTTGCTCCCCCTGGAAGCTCTGCTCCCTCAGGAACTGCTCCACGGTCTACACAGTCTCCAACACCTCTTTTTTCCACTTCTGGCTGGGATGCAGGCAGTGAGCCACGAAGGAGTTCAGCCTGGAAGCTGGGGTGACAAAGAGCTCCGGGGGCACTGCCATCTCTGTCTTGAGAGTACCACTGGTGGCTAGATCTATACCCACACACCTACCCAGCTCCTGGCACACACACTCTTCTTTAAGGGGACTCCTCCTCAGCTGACCTCCAGCACCCTGTGGAACAAAGGACCAGAGTGGAGAGGAAACAAGGGGTGTCTGGCTGACCAGGGGATCCTCTTCCTGGAGGCCGTTCACTGCAGCTGGGGTACCGAGGGACACTGGGTGAAACCACCTTAACAGGCGGGGCTTTTAGTCACCCTTTCTGCTGTAGGTTTCGTTTCTCACCTCTTAGTTTCCCTTTTACAACTTGGAAACTGAAACTGGCTTGAGGATGGCCCTGGGAAAGGCAACTCCCCCAGGAGATGGGAGTTGGATGGTATCCACCAATCCCATCCCCACAAGCTTGTCACCCAAAACAGGCTCAGTAAGAGCAGGCACTCGCTGGAGGTTGGACTGAACAGTGGGAATTCTAGGGTTACGCAGAACAAACTCTGGAATTCCAGTCTGCCCTTTGCCAGACTCTTAACCTCTCTGACTCTCACAGAAATAATCCTTAAAATGGGTTTAAGAATAATACCTACCCCATAGGTTGTGTGGATTAAGCAAGAGAACATTTAGCAGAGAAAACATTAAGTAAATGCAAGTATTGTTATTCGTTCACTGCACATCTATTGAGTGCTGGCTGGGTGCCAGACATTGTGCAAAGAAGACAATGTAAGACGTGGTTCCTGCCCCAGGGGCTCCCAGAGCAGTGGGGGAGACAGAGGAGACACAGAGAGTCCAGTGTCCTGTGTACTAGGAGAAAAGAGGGCACAGAAACTTGGTGGAAATTCAGGCAGAAGAGTTTCTTTGGGGTCACCTGTGGTGTCAGTGAACACCTGCTTGAGATGAGCCTTAAAAGACTGGGAATGCGGCCACGAGACAGAGGGCACAAGACAGGATAAGGCTGAGAAGTGTGAATCATCCTGCCATGTGCCAGGACTCGGCTGTCAGATCCACGTTGGCATGGAGGGCAGGGAGGGGAGAGGGGAGAGCTGTGCCTGGACAGGTGGGCAGGGATTGAAACTCGGAATGCCATTCATTCATTCATTCAACAAACATTTGTTGAGTGCCCGCTATGTGCCAGGCAGGTGTCCTGGGGATACAGCAGTGAATAGGCAAAATTCTCGGACTGCAGAGAGCTAACACTCTAATGGTGGAGACAGATAATAAACAGGATAAATAAGTAACATTATAATAATTAAGACGGTGATAAGCGCTAATCAGGAAAATAAAGCAGGGAAAGAGGTTAAAAGGTACTGACTACGTGTGTGTGGGTGGGGTGAGAATTGGCAATGTTCAGGGGTTCAGTCTCAAGAAAGGCGCCTAGGGAAGGTCTGAAAAGGAGACATTTGAGCAAAGACATGAAGGAGGCGAAGAGTGAGCGGTATGTATGTCAGAGGGAAGAATGAGAGAAAGTGGGACTTCCCTGGTGGTCCAGTGGGTAAGACTCCACTCTCCCAGTGCAGGGGGCCCAGGTTCGATCCCCGATCGGGGAACTAAATTCCACATGCATGTCGCAGCTAAGAGTCTGTATGCGGCAACTAAGAAGTCCACACGCCCCAACGAAAGATCCCGTGTGCTGTGACTGATACCCGGCTCAGCCAAAAATTTAAAAAAAATTAAAGAAGAATGGGAGAAGGAACAGCAAGTGCAAAGGCCCTGTGGCGGCAGTATGCCTGGTGGGATTGAGGAATAGCAGTGTGACTGGAATGGAATGATCAAAGGGGGAGAGTGGGAGGGGATGAGGTTTGAGTACAAGGGTAGGGGGCAAATTGTGTAGGATCTTGAAGACTACTAAGACTTTGACTTTTACTCTGATTGAAATGGGGAGCCACTGGGGAGTTCCAAGCAGAAGAGGGACATGGATGGACTTTCATTTTAACGGTATCACACTGGCTGTTCGTGGGATGATTGGATTAAAAGCAGAGGGTGGGGAGTGGAGGTGAGAGCAGAAGCAGGAATTCAGTTAAGAAGCTACTACAACAGTCCAGGCAAGAGATGTGGCGCCTTGGATCAGAATGGTAGCAGTGAAAGGTAGGGAGAAGTGGTATGATTCAATTTTCTTATTATGGAAAATTTCAAACATGAACAAAAGTAGAATAATACAATGAACCTCCACGTACCATCCCCCATCTTCAACAATTATCAACCTGTAGACAGTTTTTTAAATGTTTATTCAGGTCTTCTGCCCATTTTAATTTTTATTGGCCACCCGGCATGCAGGATCTTAGTTCCCCAACCAGGGATTGAACCCATGCCCCCTGCAGTAGAAGCACAGAGTCCTAACCACTGGACCACCAGGGAAGTCCCAACCTACAGACAATCTTGTTTCAATGATATCTCCATCCACATCTCCCCTCCTGTATTATTTGGAAGTGAATCCCAGACCTCATATCATTTCACTGGCTATATTTTGAGTATAAACAGGTCTTGCTAAAGGATAGAGTGTGATGTGAGAGAAAAATTAGAGTCAAGGACCACTCTAAGGCTTTTGGCCTTAGCACTGGAAGGATAGAATTGTCCTTAACTGAGAAGAGAAAGACTGGGCCAGGGCACAGTGTAGGCATGAAGGTCGGGAGCTCGGCTTTGGAAGCAAACTTGAGTGTCTAGTGAGATCCGAGTTGGCTAGGGAGTTGCATATTTGAGTCTGGATTTCAGGGACGAAGTCTGGGGTTGGGATACAAATGACCAGCATAGATATATTTAAAGCCATGAGGCTGGATGGGTTCACCAAGGGAGTGAGTATAGAGCAAGGCAAGAAAAGGACCAGTGACTGGGCCCTGAAACACTTAATAGTATTAAGTGATTGGGGAGAGGCAAGCATCCGGCAAACAAGAATGCGAAGGAGTAGCCAGGGAGGTGGAAGAAAAATCCGGAGTGTGTTTTGATAGCCAAGTGGAAACATTGTTCTAGGAAAGAGAAAGTGATCCACTGGGTCACATATCAGGTGAATCTGCGCTGACTTTGTCCTGAGTGCAGTGGCAAATCAGAGGAGCGACCAGAGGTGAAATGACCATTCTGGAAAGATTGGTCTGGCTGCTTCTGTGGGGAGGATGGATTGCAGGGGCCAGGGGTAGATATGTGGGGAGAGGTGTCAGGACACTGTACAGTGATCCAGGTGAGAGGGAAGGTGACCCGGACTTGGCTGGAGAAGGGATGGGATTCTAGGTCTACCTTGGGGGAAGGGTGAACAGGACTTGGTGACTACAGGTAGGAGGTGAGGGAAAAGACAGGATGGCTATCAGCTCTCTGGCTTGGGTACCTGGGTAATGGATGGAGGGTACTATTAACAAAGGGAGGAAGATACAAGGAGGAGTGGGAAGTGGGGAGGTCTACAAGGGTAGCTGTTTAAGCCAGAGAGCTTAAAATAGTTGTCCACATTGCCTAATGCTTCCGATAAGTTCAGGAATATAGGTCTGAGAAGCACCCAAGAGGCTACTGGTGACCATTGTGGGTGAAATGTAAGGGAGAGCTGGGAGCAGAAGCCAGATCTTAGGTGCGGGGTTGAAGAGTAAGTTGGGTGAGGAGGATGGAGACCAGGAGTGTAGATAACACTTTCAAGAACTTTGTCGTGAAAGGGAGGAGAAAGACCAGGTGTTAGCTGGAGGAAGTGGTGGGGTGGAGGGTGTTTGTTGTCTTAAATACCATTTGGGAGGAAAAAAAAACCCTCAATCATGACACGTTTCAATTTAAACTCTCCAACTGGCTAACCCCAAACGGAAAGAATCACATTTTTAATTACATAAATTCTAAAAGTCTCCATATTTTCAAAGTTTGGTAGTGCCTGGTCCTTAAACAGTCCTATATTATAACGGTTTAAAGAGCAGTGGCAATTTCGCAAACCAAAGTCAACAATAAAGTGAGATTCCAAACATTTGTCCTATGTTTATAATGACAGATAATGAGCTTCAAGGCAATATAAAAGTTATTCAAACAAAAGTTATTCAAACATTCAGACCTTACATCTTAGTTTAAAACATTTTTTTGAAGTATAATTGATTTACAACACTATATCAGTTTCAGGTGTACAACATTGTTATTCAATATTTTTACAGGTTATACTCCATTTAAAGTTATTATAGGCACTTCCCTGGTGATCCAATGGTAAAGAATCTGCCTTCCAATTCAGGGGACACAGGTCTGATCCCTGGTCGGGGAACTAAGATCCTACAGGCGGCAGAGCAACTAAGCCCGCACGCCACAACTGCTGAGCCCATGTGTCCTGGAGCATGCAGGCCACAACTAGAGAGAAACCTCCACACCACAACGAAGAGCCCACGTGCTGCAATGAAAGATGCCGCACGCCTCAATGAAGATCCTGCGTCTCGCAACTAAGACCCAATGCAGCCAAAAATAAATTAAATAAATAATAAACCTTTGAAAAACTAAAGTTATTATAATATATTGTCTCTATTCCCTGTGCTGTACAATATGTCCTTGTAGCTTATCTATTTTATACACAGTAGTTTGTACCTCTTAATCCCGTCCTCCTATTTTGCCTCTCCCCACTTCCTTCTCCCCACTGGTAGCCACCACTTTGCTCAATAGACCTTACATATTAGTTTTGATTCATTTCATTATTCATTTTCATGAGATATCTGGGAGTTCAGCAGCTTTCAAGATTTCAAAAGGGGGAATTCCCTGGCAGTCCAGCGGTTGGGACTCTGGGCTTTCACTGCCAGGGACCAGGGTTCACCCCAGGGGACATGGGTTCGTGCCCCAGTCCAGGAAGATCCCACACACTGCGGAGCGGCTAGGCCCATGAGCCATGGCTGCTGAGACTGCACATCCGGAGCCTGTGCTCTGCAACAGGAGAGGCCACAACAGTGAGAGGCCCGCGTACCGCAAAAAAAAAAGGGGGGGGGAACATGCAGTCGATTGTGTATTGGTTTTATGGTTTGTAGAAATGCCACGCAGTTGGGCACATTTCTATGGTGGTGGGGGAAGAGCTAGTGGTTAGGAAGGGTGTGGGCTGGGTTTTAGGAAGGAGGAAGATGCATGAAGATGGGTTTTCTCTTAGCTTGTGTTCCTCCAAATGCAGAGCCTGAGACAAGGATTTGCATGAGACTTGTTTTGGGAAATGATCCCAAAGGACAGGTGTGGGGGATTGAGAAGGAGGAAAAAACAGTCCAAGAAATATCATGAAATTGATCACTACTGTGGACAGCTGAGCTTTGATCCCACTGGGGACCCTCTAAGGAGCAATGCAGAACGTGCCTCAAAATTATCCACCTGAGAGGTGGAGGAGGGGAGTATGCACTCACTGCACTCGCTGGTTCCTGTCTTTCAATGGACCAAGGCTTACCCCCTGGGGTGTTAACTCCCTGGAACTTCCATATTTGCTCAGAATTACTTGGAAGGCTTGTTAAGACACAGATTGCTGAGTCCCACTTCCAGAGAACCTAACTCAGGTAATTCTGGGCTAGCTGCTGAGAATTTTTATTTCAAAGAGGTTCCCAGATGATGTTGATTCTGCTGGTCTGGGGTCCGTACTTTTGAGAATCAATAACTTAGAGGTTTGAACTTTGAATGGTGACAACATGGGGGAGAAGGAAAGTTGACTCAAAGTCATGGAGTTGTGAGCCAGCATTCAGTGTTCTGGAATTGCAAGTGTTTGGCCACGTCTGGTATGTTTTGAGAGTGACGAGGAGAGACTGAGAGGTCAGCAAGAGCTAAATGGTCAAGAACCCTGAATGCCAAGCAAAGGAACTTGAACTTGATTCTGTAGGTAATAGGAGCCATTGGAGAATTTTAAGCAGGGGGGCATTCTGTTTCTATTTATGCTTCAGAAAGAGCACAGTGGTCTGGGTAGAAAGGGGTGAGCTAGGGGGACATGACCATAGAAGTCTACAAAATGAACAGCCTGATCTTGGCACTCATGGGGATGTGGGGCCTCTCTTAACGAGCATGATGGTGTCACAATCCTTGATGTGCAATCTGAGAAGCTATTGATTCCACAGTTTCTGGCCCCGGGACCCTCCATGTAAGGTCCTCCAGCCTCTTCAACCTTCTCTTTCAAGTCGTGGATGGAGTCATCAGGGTCAATGGCGTAAGGCTTGCCCTGGCCACTGGAGTCCTTCATGAAGACCTGGATCTCAGGAGGGAAGGTCTCCAGCACCTGAAGGCTCCTGAAAGGAGAGACAGTGGTGTCCACTGGGGCCACATGTCCTCTTGTTTTCATAGTTTTGCCATTCCCAGAATGTCATATGGTTGGAATCATCCAGTGTGTAGTCTTTTCAGACCAGTTTCTTTCAACTAGCAATATGCATTTAAGCTTCTTCCATGGCTTTTCATACATCACCACTCACAGTAACAAATTATTTTTTTCTTGTGATGAGAGCTTTTAAGATCTACTCTCTTAGCAACTTTCAAATACACAACAATATTGTTAGCTATAGCCACTACACTATACATGACATCCCCAGGACTTATTTATCTTATAACTTGAAGTTTGTACCTTTGGACCACTTTCAGCTAGCTATTTCACCCACCTCCCACCTCTGGCAACCAGTCTATTCTATGTATCTGTGAGTTGTTTCTTCTTTTTTTTAAAAGATTCCACATATAAGTGATCTCATACAGTATTTATGTTTCGCCCTCTGACTTAATGCACTTAGCATAATGCCCTCAAGGTCTATCTGTGTTGTCACAAATGGCAGATTTCCTTCTTTTCATGTGGCTGAATAAAATTCCATTCTCTATCTATCTATCTATCTATCTATCTATCTATATCTATCTATCTATCTATCTATCTATCTATCTATATCTATCTATCTATCTAGTTATATCTATCTATATCTATCTATCTATCTATCTATCTATCTATCTATCTATCTATCTATATCTATATGTCACATTTTCTTTATCCATTCACCTGTTGGACACTTAGTTGTTTCCTAGTCTTGCTTTGCCTATTTTATTTTATTTTTTTACACACACTGCATGACATGCGGGCCTTAATTCCCTGACCAGGGATCAAACCCATGCCCTCTGCAGTGGAAGTGTGGAGTCTTAACCACTGGACCACCAGGGAAGTCCCCTGCTTTGCCTATTTTAGAATCAGATTATTTGTTTTTGTTTGTTTGTTTTTTGCTATGGAGTTGTTTGAATTCCTTATAGATTTTGGATATTAACCTCTTATCATACATGTGGTTTGCAAATATTTTTTCCCATTCCTGGGTTGCCTTTTCATTTTGTTGATTGTTTCTTTTGCTCTCCAGGAGCTTTTTAGTTTGATGTAGTCCCATTGGTTGCTTTTTGTTTTTGTTGCTTGTGGTTTTGTTGTCATACCCAAAAAATCATCACCAAGACCAATGTTAAGGAGCTTTCTCTTTATGTTCTCTTCTAAGAGTTTTACACTTTCAGGTCTTACATTTAAGTCTTTAATCCATTTCAAGTTAATTTTTACAAATGGTGTAAGATAGGGGTCCACTTTCTTTGTTTTGCATGTGGGTATCCAGTTTTGCCAACACCATTTACTGAAGAGACTATCTTTTCCCTGTTGAGTATTCTTGGATCCCTGTCAATTAGTTGCCTGTATGTGTGTGGATTTATTTCTCGGCTCTTGATTCTGTTGCATTGGTGTGTGTGTCTGTTTTCATGCCAGTACCATACTATTTTGATTACTCTAGCTTTGTAGTATAATTTGAAATCAGGAAAAGTGTTGCCTCCAGCTTTGTTCTTCTTTCTCAGGATTGCTGTGGCTTTTGAAGTCTATTGCAGTTCCATACGAATTTTAGGATTGTTTTTCCTATTTATGTAAAAAATGTCATGGGAATTTTGATAGGGATTGCACTGGATCTGTAGATTGCTTTAGGTTGTATGGACATATACTCTCCGAGTGAGATGTGCATGTAAATGATTTGCCTAAGACCTATTAAAGCAAAACAAAAAAAGTCAAAGAAACTGCTACATTAGAAAATACTAAACGTGTAGAGTATGGGCGGCTGGTGTGTGCTCGGGATGACCCAGCCCCCTCCAGGCCAGAGAGGTGGGTGGGAAGCAGCAATTACAACAGACAAGGATGACCCTCCCTGTTTACCCCTCCCTCTGGGCCCATTTTATTCCGGGCTGCATCGTTTAAACTCAAAACACACTTTTAATATAGGGCCCTTGTAGCCATCTTGTTGTGCTACTCTTCACAACCCATGAGCAGGGTCACAGGAAACTGTAAACAGGTCTGGCTTTCCATGTTACCACTCATACAAGCCAGTGCTTTTCCACACTTGATCTACAGATCACAGACACGTGAGGATTATGCAAAAGAACAAGAACAAAGCTTTATTATAAGTTTCACATCGAAACAGGGTCCACACGAGGCCCAGCCTGGGAGGAGGTGGACACTGATGGCCTCGCCCCAAAGTTATTGGCTCAGGCCAACTTCCTCCTCTTAAACCCCAAGGTAATGAATCGAGACCTGGAGGAGAATGACTTGGTCGATGGCCCAGTGGTTTTTTGTCCAGCCACGCCCTGGGCAGGTGATGAGGGGGCCCTAAGAGCAAGGCTGCACCTTGCTGTGCCCACTGCGGAGCTGAGGCTGATAGGAGTAGAGGCCGGAACCGACACACCCCTAAAGTCAGCCTTGGCTGGGCATGGGCTGCGCCCTCCGCTGGAAGTAGGGGGGCCCTGCCTGGGTGCGCCCCCAGGGATGTGATGTAAGATGGGGGCAGTAGTGCCTCCAAACCTAGGCTTCTTCTTAGGGCTGGGTCCCGTGGTCACCATGGGGTGGCTCTGGTGAGGAGGGCCCCAGGAGTTCAGGCCCACGCTGCCCCCATTGCTGTGTGTGGTGCTCGGGGGCCCCCTCTTTCTTG
This sequence comes from Globicephala melas, assembly GCF_963455315.2. Classification (NCBI taxonomy): domain Eukaryota; kingdom Metazoa; phylum Chordata; class Mammalia; order Artiodactyla; family Delphinidae; genus Globicephala; species Globicephala melas. Next base: position 150,154,372 of record NC_083316.1, on the reverse strand, counting down.
ATGTCACTCTGAGAGCTGCAAACATGCAGCTCAGATCATCTAGGGCAGCCGCTCTGCTCCCAAAACCCAGCTGTGTGCTGGCATGGGTGCCCACGGTGGAATTTCTGGATGATGAACACCCAGAAGATGCTTGTGCGGGGCCGCCCGAAGCTGGGGGGCCTGGAGCAGAGGCAAAGGCTGGGGCTTTCCGTTTCCTCTGCTGGGGAGAGCTGCCACAGGCGGTGGTTCCTCGCTGCTGCCAATCAGGGCCCCCAGGGATGTGCATTAAGATGGGGGCAGTAGTGCCTCCAAACCCAGGCTTCTTCTTAGGGCTGGGTCCCGTGGTCACCATGGGGTGGCTCTGGTGAGGAGGGTCCCAGGAGTTCAGGCCCACGCTGCCCCCATTGCTGTGTGTGGTGCTCGGGGGCCCCCTCTTTCTCGATGTCACGCTGAGAGCTGCAAACATGCAGCTCAGATCATCTAGGGCAGCCGCTCTGCTCCCAAAACCCAGCTGTGTGCTGGCATGGGTGCCCACGGTGGAATTTGTGGATGAACCCCCTCCAGCAGATGCTTGTGCGGGGCCACCCGAAGATGGGGGGCCTGGAGCAGAGGCAAAGGCTGGAGCTTTTGGTTGCCTATGCTGGGGAGAGCTGCCGAGGTCCCCGATGGCATAGGTCTCACCCCGCAGCGCACTGTTGATGCTCCGGAACGCTGCTTCCTTCTCCGAGTCTAGGTCTTCAGCAGTGACCCGGAAACCCGGCTCAGGGGCTGGGGGCAGCATCAGAGGCTCCCTTCGCCTGTGTGGCAGCAGAGGAAACCTGCGTTTTTGGGGCCTGGGACTGTCAGATGTGCGGGAGCTGTTCCTCCAGGGCCGTTTCTGCCCTCTTGCTGCCTCTGCATTTTTGTCAGGCTGGCTTTTCCTCTGGTAAACCACCGGAGCTGCAGAGGGCGATGGAGGGCCCTCCTCGCGCCCTGTCTTTGCAGACTTCTGGGGCAGCCCTTGCGGTATGGCGGGATCCCTCCTTCTCTTCACTGGCAGGAAACCTCGGGTAGAGCTATATGAGCTCGTGATGGCGTTTCTTTGGGGGCAGGAGCTCATACAAGAGGTCTGCAGTTTCCTGGCGGATCTGTCCCCTGCCCACTTGGCGTGGAGGTCTCTCTGCAGAGGTCCAGGCCTGGGCACGAAGAAAGAGCCCCCCAGGGGCCTAAATGCAGATCGTGCGCCCCCGGTGTCATTGGGGCTTCTCTGGTCATCGTTCTTCCCTGTGACTGTGGGGACTTCCTCCTGCTTGGCCATCCCTTGCCCGCTCTCTCCCAGGGCCCTCAACACCGTCTTCTCTGTGCTGTAGTTCGGGACACAGCTGGGTGTCGTGGCTGGCACTGGTTGCCCCCGCGCCACACTGACAGTGACTGTGTCCACTGCGGACACTGAGCTGCGGGACGTCGTGGAGGTGCGAGCACCCATCACTGCCTTCTTCCGATGGCCTCGCCTGAAGATGGAGATAAGGATCCCCATAAGGAGTGCAGCGTCTGCGGGATGGTAGAATGGGGTCTCAGAGACTCTGTGGCAAAGCGCAGATGGCAGAGTCACTGGACACTTGTGGGCCGGCCTGCGAGTGGATAGCCGGCCATAGACAGCTGGGTGACCCGGGCCGGCCACGGGAAGTCTGTGGGCGCGGGGAGCGGGCTGCGGGCAGCCGAGCCCTCCTGGCAGGTGCTGGTGCCCCAGTGCCCGGGACGAGGGTGACGGGCAGGACCTACCTAAGTAACTGCTCCTAGAGAAGTTGGGTGAGGTCGGTCCGTGAATACAGAGCTGGGCTCCGAGCACTCTCCTTCAGCTGCCAACTCGGCCAAAAGCGGAGTGCGCTCTCTTTGGCCTGTTGCCTTTTTATACTCTGAAACCTGTGAGCGAACAATGGGCGTGCGTTGGCGGGGCGCAAAAGTTTAGGGAGGGGTGGCGCATGCGCAGAGTACACGTCAGGCCCTGGGGCGCACAGGTGAGGATGCGCGCCCCTGGACCGTCTAGCGCTTCTGAATCTCCCGGGGGTCTGAGGGCTGGAGGTGTTTGCCTTGAGGGTGATGAGCTTCTTGGCAGGATAGCTGGCCCTTCTCCCCTGGCCGCGCCCCAGTGCTGTCGGGGAAACCAACTGTACTGGACGGGATCCCCGCCCAGCAAAGTGGAGCAAGGTTGCTGGCTGTGCAGCTCCCACAAGAGGCGGCAGCTTTGGCAGCAGCGCCTCTGCGTCCTCCTGCCCTTTCCCCTGGCGGCACTGGAGGGGAGTCGCTAAGAACGGAAGTGCCGACACGATCCAGATCCTGCTGGGGTGACACCTGAAGTGGTGGCCAGGGCTGGCTGAGAGGGCCATACTTACCATATGACCCAAAAACCCACTCCTAGGCAATTAACCAAGAGAAAAACTTTTCACAAAACACATATGTGAATGTTTTAGCTATCTTGTCCACAATTCCTAAATATAGGACTATTGAGGTTATCCAATTTTCTTGAGTTTGTCATTTTTTAATTGTTCTTGGAATAACACTATGTATATGTATTGTTTCACAGTCTAGAGTTAATATTTTACCAATTAAATAAAATTCAGAAGGCTTACATCCATATAGATTCTTTTACCTTCCACTCTTTGTTATAGCTGTCATACGTGTCACCTTTGTATGACGTCAACGCCACCCTCTGAGACTGTGGTATCCTTTTTTCATACATATACAGGGAATTCCCTGGCGGTCCAGTGGTTAGGACTCAGCACTTTCACTGCTGGGGCCCCGGGTTCAGTCCCTGGTAGGGGAACTAAGACTCCTTAAACTTAACCCCACTCTGGGGCAATGTCCCAGCCAGGCAGAAACTGCAGGTGGAGCTGGAGACCTTGAAGAGTTTGGCTATACTTCCAGCTCAGCCCAAAGCCCAAGGATGATTCTGGACTTTCATTCTGACTCGTGCATTTCAGATCTTTCTGGGTTTGGACCTGGTATATATGTCCCTCCCAGCCCGCCCTGCCTGCCCCTTCAGTTGTCACCCCAGCAGGATCTGGTTGGCTTGGGCACTTCTGGGGTTTTTTTTGTTTGTTTTTGGTTTTTTTTGCACTTCTGTTCTTAGCGCCTCTCTCCTCCAATGTTACCAGGTGGGAGGGCAGGCGGACGCACAGGCGCTGATGCCAAATCTGCCACCTCGGGCGGCGGCTGCTGAGCCAGGTACCCTGCTCTCCAGCTTTCCTACTCTGGTGGCCGGGGACCCATCCTGTCCAGTTAGAGCCGGCCGGGGGAGAAGGGGCAGCTGCCCTGCCAAGAAGCTCATCACCCTCAAGGCAAACACCTCCAGCCCTCAGACCCTCGGGGAGATTCAGAAGCGCTGACGGTCCAGGGGCGCGCATCCTCACCTGTGCGCCCCAGGGCCTGACGTGTACTCTGCGCATGCGCCACCCCTCCCTAAACTTTTGCGCCCCGCCAACGCACGCCCATTGTTCGCTCACAGGTTCCAGAGCTGCATCCCAGCAACAGGCCAAAGAGAGCGCACTCCGCTTTTGGCCGAGTTGGCAGCTGAAGGAGAGTGTTCGGAGCCCAGCTCTCTAACCAAGGACCGACCTCACCCAAGTTCTGTAGGGGCAGTTACTTAGGTAGGCCCTGCCCCTCACCCCCGCCCCGGGCACTGGGGCACCAGCACCTGCCAGGAGGGCTCGGCTGCCCCCAGCCCGCTCCCCGCGCCCACCGACTTCCCATGTCCGGCCCGGGTCACCCAGCTGTCTATGGCCGGCTATCCACTCGCAGGCCGGCCCACAAGTGTCCAGTGACTCTGCCATCTGCGCTTTGCCACAGAGTCTCTGAGACCCCATTCTACCATCCCGCAGACGCTGCACTCCTTATGGGGGTCCTTATCTCCATCTTCAGGCGAGGCCATCGGAAGAAGGCAGTGATGGGTGCTCGCACCTCCACGACATCCCGCAGCTCAGTGTCCGCAGTGGACACAGTCACTGTCAGTGTGGCGCGGGGGCAGCCAGTGCCGGCCACGACACCCAGCTGTGTCCCGAACTACAACACAGAGAAGACGGTGTCGAGGGCCCTGGGAGAGAGCGGGCAAGGGATGGCCAAGCAGGAGGAAGTCCCCACAGTCACAGGGAAGAACGAAGACCAGAGAAGCGGCGCCGATGACACCGGGGGCGCACGATCTGCATTTAGGCCCCTGGGGGGCTCTTTCTTCGTGCCCAGGCCTGGACCTCTGCAGAGAGACCTCCACGCCAAGAGGGCAGAAGACAGATCCACCAGGAAACTGTAGACCACTTGTATGAGCTCCTGCCCCCAAAGAAACGCCATCACGAGCTCAGATAGCTCCACCCGAGGTTTCCCGGCAGTGAAGAGAAGGAGGAGTCCCGCCATACTGGAAGGGCTGCTCCAAAAGTCTGCAAAGAAAGGGAGCAAGGATGGCCCTCCGTCGCCCTCTGCAGCTCCGGTGGTTTCCCAGAGGAAAAGCCAGCCCGACAAAGATGCAGAGGCAACAAGAGGGCAGAAAGGGCCCTGGAGGAACGGCTCCCGCACATCTGACAGTCCCAGGCCCCGAAAACGCAGGATTCCTCTGCTGCCGCACCGGCAAGGGGAGCCTCTGAGGCTGCCTCCAGGCCCTGAGCTGGGTTTCCCTGTCGCCGCTGAAGACCTAGACTCCGCCGAGAAGGAAGCAGCGTTCCGGCGCATCAACAGTGCGCTGGGGGGTGAGACCTAGGCCATTGGGGGCCTGGGCGCCATGCAGCCTTCCTGTCCCTTTCTGCTGCCTGCCGCAGGGGCTGCTTCTCCGCAGAAAATGTTTCATAGTTATTTCTATTTTAATATGATCATGGTACATTAAAATGTATTAGTGCTTGCCTGTGAACACTAAGGTCAGTTGACTTGTAATTTTCTATATTGTTCTATATTTTTGTGACTAAAGGCATTACTTGGGGGAATTAAAAGAATATCTTGAAGCGATTTTGTCTTTTGATCTGCAACTAATTCCTATTTAACTTTAATTCAGCGGTCGGATTCTTTGACCCAAGGAAACAGAATAGTATAAAAAGAAAGAATGTGAGTGTCAGATGGTGGCAGTGATTAAGTATAGCAAGAGACGCCTTTGCAAAAGTTACTGTTGGTCCCAGAAGACTCTCACTTAGCTGTGTGACCCTGGGCAAGTCACTTCACCTAAATCTCTGAATTATAGGGCTGTGCTGATGATTTAAAAGTGACTGAGCACGGTGGACACTCGGAAATCCTGGGTTCTCAATAAAGCCACTGCCCTGCTCTTTGGTCCTTTGGAATTACTATATTAGTAAAATTTATACTTGACAGTAATTTTAGCTTAAAGTTTATTTTGTCTATTTCATCTCAGCCTTTCGGCTAAGATCAAGTGTAGTATCTGTTCTTGTCAATTTAAATAGCAAGAGAAAAGAAAGGAAAATAACGGGCATGCCGCCACACTCTTCAGACAATAGGAGCCTCTTAACCTGTTCCTTTGTCCAGAGACACAGGCCATTTCTCAGTGAAGGCCTCTGCCATCACTGAGGTTGCAGGGGAGATGTGGTAACTGGGGAGAAGAAGACCAATGGGGATGACCCCCTCACTCAACATCCAAGCCCCCCACTTTCTCACTTGTCTGGCTAGAAATAAAAGGTTGATCCCATGGTTTTAACTTTCAGCTGTTGCTGGACTTTGCGTGCCTTGCGTAAGCTGGGAGACAGAGGCAGGAAAAAAACCCACCATAATCACCCTGTTATGGGCTGTTATTCAACTTTGGACTTCCAGGCCCCATCTGCCTGTTAGCGTTCACTTCTTAGAGTTTCAAGTGCATGCTGTTTGTCCTCTATCTTGCCCCATGCGGCTCTCAAGCCCTCGTAATATGACCACATTTCTCGTGCCACATGTAAACATTCTAACATTTTGCAGATACTGAATTAAAAATCTATTATTTACATTGACTTCACCATTTTCATTTTCCTGGTGTGTTCAGTAGAAAATTCAAAATTACATATGTGCCTGGCATTATGTATTTTTTGGTGAGCAGTGATCCAGAGGATGGAAATGTATGCCTCCTTCGACTCCTTAAACTTAACCCCACTCTGGGGCAATGTCCCAGCCAGGCAGAAACTGCAGTGTGTCTTGGAGAAGGTCTTTTGCATTGAGATAGTAGGATGCTCTTTTAGCTTCAAGAACTTGGATGTTGTTGAGTTTAACCTGGTATAAGTTCAAATTAGAGTGTTTTAATTTTAGGATGTTAAAGGTAATCCCCATGGTAAACACAAAGAAAATAGCTATAGAATAGTCCCAAAAGGAAGTGAGAAAGTAATTTAAATATTTTATTGTAAGAAATCAGCTAAACACACACAACGAAAGATAGGAATGCAGGAAATGAGGGGCAAAAAACTTTGGGCAGATGGAAAAGAAACAGCACAATAGCAGAAATAAGTCTTTTTTTGTCAGCAATTACTTTAAATGTAAATGCATTAAACTCTCCAATCAAAATACAGAGATTGGCGGAATAGGTAAAAACATATGACCCAACTATATGCTGTCTACAAGAGACTTACTTGAGATCAAAAGAATCAAGCAGGTTGAAAGTTAAAGGATAGAAAAGGGAATTCCAAACTCAGTGAGAAAACTCAAATAGTAACCAAGAGAGCAGGAGTGTCTATACCAATATCAGACAAAAGAGACTTTGAATTTAAAATGGATCAAAGAGTTAAATATAAGAGCTAAACTATACAAATTTCTGAAGAAAAAAAGGGATAAATCTTCATAGTCTTGGATTTGGCAATGAACCCTTAAATATGATAGCAAAAGCACAGGCAACAAAAGGAAAAAGAAATTGGACGTTAACCAAAATTAAAATCCTTTGTGTTTCAAAGAACACCATCAAGAAAGACATAATACAACCTTCAGAATGAAGGAAAATGTTTGCAAGTCATATATCTGATAAAGCCTAGTATTCAGAATATGTAAAGAACACTGGCAACTCAACAATAAAATGTCAAATAACCAAATTTTAAAAATGAGAAAAAGAATCTGCATAGATACTGCTCCAAAGAAGACACAAATTGCCAATAAGCACATGAAAACATGTCCAAAATTATTAGTCAAAATTATGCAAACTGAAACCACAGTGAGATACCACTTCATACCCACTATTGTGCCATATAATTTTTTTAAAAACAAGGGTTGGCAATGATGTGGGGAAATTGGCACTTTCAAGCATCGCTGGTGCAAATATGAAAAAGAAAATAGTTTGGCCGTTCCTCAAAAAGTTCAACACAGAGATACAGTATGGCCCAGGAACTCCACTCCCAGTATATGTCCAGGAGAAATGAAAAACATATGTTCACACGAAAACTTGTACATGAGTGTTATATTGTCATATCATTATTCATAATAGCCAAAAAGTGGAAACAACCCAACTATTCGCCAACTGAGGAATGGAAAAATAAAATGTGCTATATCCATACAATGAATATTATTCAGCCATTAAAAGGGTGAAGGACAGATACATGCTACAACCTGGATGCACCTTGAATACATTTTGCTTACTGCAAAAGTCAGACACAGAAGTCCGCACGTTGTGTGGTTCTATTCATATGAAAGGTCCAGCATAGGAAAATCAATAGAGACAGAAAGACCCAGGGCTGGGGTGAAAGGGGAGGACAGAATGAGAATGACTGATACTAGGTATGAGGTTTCTCTTGGGGATGATGAAAATGTACTGGAATTAGAGATGTTGATTGCAAAACCTGAGTACACTAAAAGCAGCTGAATCACACAGTTAAAAAAAAAATGTGAATTGATGGAATGTGAATTATATCTCAATCAAAGGATAATATGACAACATTTTTATAGTCATTACTCTTGATCAGTTTCAGGATGGAATTCCCACAGTGACTTCAATGGAGTGGCTTGTATGGGATGATAGTTGAGGCTCAACCCTTTGGGACTAGATGTTCATTTTGAGCTGTTGAATGACGGTGAGGGCCAGCCAGTATATTTTCTTCACGGAGGATCAATCCCCATATGTATCCTTGGTTTGAATCCTTGTCTTTTTCTCTTCACATTCCTGAAACAAGTTCCTAGGAAATACATTCACAATAGTGAGAGGTGTTGACATCTTCCTGGCAAAAGTCTTAACTTATTCAGAGGTCAAACTTCAGAGCTCCTTATTACTAGCTGCCCGGGGAGTCCCCTAAATCAAAGTAGGGCTTATGAAGATGGATCTTGCATTTTAGCGTGCACTTAAAATACCCAACAGGCTGATCACATGGGGAAAATAACTTTATTTACATGAGACAAGTACAAAGTCAGCACAACACAATGAGGGAGAGTATGGGTGCTGGTGCCTGATGGTCTGAAATCAAATCCTATTTGAACACCACGTGTACCTGGGAAGGTTAGTTACTTAGCCCTTCTGTTTCTCAGTTCCCTGGCCAGGGATATGGAAATATTAGTAGGACCTGCTTATTCGTATTATGTCCTGAGGCTAAAAATTAGTAAATACAAAGCCTGAAGAAAAATGATGGGTACTTCATAAGTGCTACCTACATAAATGTTCAAGTATTAAATGCCTGGAAGAATAAGTAGGTCGTCTCCAGAAAGGGCACCTAGGAGGCTACAAACAGGAGGATAGAGCCTACTTTTTCACATTGATGACATGAGTAAGAAGTTTTAGAGCTCATGGCAAGAATATTATTTCTTGTGATGCACTGTGGGGTGGGCAGAGTAGGGGCTGTGACCCATATTTTATGGTTCAGGGCACTGAAATTTAGACAGATTGAGTAACTTGCCCAGAGTCACAACACTGATGAGTGATGGGTCTGAGGCAGGGGAGGGAGAGAGATTCCTGAACACATGGACATGAGATCATGCCCTGGATACACAAACCAAGAGCTCTCCTCACTCCCTTTCCCACATCCTCCTGCCCCAAGGATGCTGCAGGGAGACAGCTGGTACTCGGACGAGGTGCCTGGCCCAAGAGAATGGCTCAAATCTGGACCCACCTCCTGGCTCTACGTTTCAATCCCTGACCCCAAATACAATGTCTTTCCCCCAAATGCAGACCCCCTGATGGACCGGGGTATCCAAATGTGTGTGCATCTCCCCTCCCTTCCCCCTCAGCACTTGATTCTAGCAGCTGATTTGCAGTGAGACTTCCTGGTGGTCAGGTGACCACCCTGAATGACCAGTAGTCTACTTGACTCCCTAACTGACTCAAAACCCAGGACATTCCAAACCAACTGCCCACATGACAGTTGCACAGAGAATTAGCATCATCTTCAACTGATCAAACCTGGATGATGAGCAGTTAATATTCATTAGCTGGGAACAGGGTCTACTGGGCTGGTGTTTTGGTGGCTTAACAGATGAAGTTTACAGGCCCCCAGGGTCTCACTGACTAGAAACTGACCAATCGTCTGAGCAGCTTGGACTAAGCCCTGCCTAAGAGCGGGCAGTGGCTACACGGGCTCTGAGTGGGCACCTTCCCTGCCCAATCCTCCCTCAGCCAGATCCAGGCTCTGCTGTACAAACTACAGCCATTGCTCCTGAATCTACTTGCTGGTATTATTTCCACAGTACCTTCAATGGAGTGGTTAGTGGGGGTGCTATTTGTGTCCCTACCCTGTTGTTTGGCCAGATGCTGATTCTGATGTGCCTGAACCACCGCTGCGGATGGCCAGCAGATTATCTTGATCGCAGATGATATTCTTGTGCATCCTATGTTTGACTCCTTTATAATCTTCCTTTTCTTCTTGGTACCCGAGTCATGATCCAGGAAAACACAACAAAAACTGAGAGAACTATTGATATGTTGCTGGGAGAAGACCATGCAGAGGTGTCAATTCATTCGCAGGTCACACGTCTGTTCTCTTTGTTCACCAGCCTCCTAGGGGAGTCTAGGGGAGTCAAGTGAATCGAAGCTGGGCTGAGAAGAGGGTGTTGCAATGTGGTGTGCACTTAGAATAGCCAGCAGGCTGACTGCACGGGGACATGACTTTATTTAGTGAGATAATACAGAAAGGGAGCACAGCACAGTGACCGACAGAGTGGGGGCTGGTGCCTGATGGTCTGGATTCAAATCATACCAGAAGCCACATGAACCTGGGAAAGTTATGCAGACCCTCTGTCCTCAGTTCCTTGTTCTGTGATAACGGAAATGTTAAGAGGGCCCACTTATTAGTATTACATGATGAAGCTTAATACAGCAAATCAGGTAGACCCTGATGAAAAATGATGGTTACTTCATAAGTGCTACCTAAGTGTGCAAATATTAAATGTCTGGAAGAATAAGCAAGAAATGTGGTAGTGCTGCCTCCAGAGAGGGGACCTGGATGCCACAGGGCAGGGGAGTGCGGAAGGTTATGGGTGTGATGCTTTAGAGCTTGTGAAGAATATCTGTCATCATCTCCTGTGATCCCGACATCAGTCCCGTGGGGAACTCATGGCAGGTGCTGTGAACCATATTTTATGGTACATGGCACGAAAATGTTGAGATTTTAAGTGACTTTCCCGGAGTCGCAAAGCTGATGACAGATGGATGTGGGACAGGAATGTAGTTGGTTCCCTGGGACAGAAATCCCTGAACCCCTGAATCCTCTAGATGGTGCTCTGGACCCCTGAGCCCAGGGCTCCCCTCCCTCCATCCCCCCAATCCTCCTGCCTGCCCCATGGTTGCTCCAAGGACAGGAGGGGTCTGAGCCGACAGGAGGGCCCATGCCTGACCTGCTGCCCCCCTTACATGTTGATCCCTGACCCCACAGCTCTTAAATATCCCTGAAAGAAGGTCCCTTGAAGGATCAGGGGGTCCCATCTACGTCCCTCCTCCCTCAGCGTCTTCACACACTGGGTGAGCCTCCTGGTGGTCTGACCAGTGGTCGGCTTGTCTCCACGTGGCTCAGAGCCCTGGTCTCTTCAAGCCAGTTGCCCACATGGCACGTCTCTAACAAATTAGCTTGGTCTTCAACAACCAGCCCTGGATGCACAGGTAGTGCTGATTAATGAGGACAGTGGCCTGCTGGGCTGTGCTTGGTGGTTTAGTGGGTGAAGGTGGCGTGCCCCACTGTTGCCTGACTATTGATGTGAGCAACTGTCTGAGTAGCCTGGGCTACGGCCTGGCTGGGGAGGGGCCGTGGCTGCACTGGCTCTGAGGGCGCACCTTCCCTGCTCATCCTTCCTCATCAAAATCCAGCCCCTACAAACTCCTCATCCATCCCTAGACCCTGCAGTGGCACAGGAGAGAGGCCCATGCCCTTCTAGAGGGACCCCTCCATAGCCACAGCCTAGAGACCCCATCCCAGGACTGTCTCTGAGGATGACCCAGGCCCTCCTAATCTCTGTCACCAAATGTTCATTCCACTAACCCGATGGCATTGTCCCGTCTCTCGTTCCCAGGCAGCGCCCAAACACCCAGTGATCCTGTTCACATCAACCACTGGAAATAACCACCACGAAATCCCAGTTTCCTTCCTTTCTGAAAACCTCTAGATTTAGACTGCTAATATTTGCTTTTGGATTTTGACATCGACATTCAGAAGTGTTTAGCCTGTAATTTCTCCTGTCCTGTAATATCTGCTGCTGGTACGACATCAGTATTCTCCTGGTCCGATGAAAGCAGTGTGGGTGTGTTCCCTCTGTATCTGTTCTCTGGAAGAGTGTGTAGGAGACGGGCATCGTTTCTGTCTTAAATGTTTGGTAGAAATCAGAGGAAGCCACAGGGCCCTGAAGTTTGTTTTGTGGGGAAATTTTTTTGGCATCTCTTTCTAATTGAAGTTTCCTTGGTGTATTGTACAGGGCACAGATCTTAAGCATAGAGCTTTATGGTTTCTTGTAAATATAAACACATCTGTTACCAACACCCAGTTCAATATACAGGACGTCTCCAGCACCCGGCCGCCCCCTGTAGAAGGGGAGAAGAATAAGTGCTAACTTATTCGGTTATAAGAATGAAATCAGTTACTCCACGTATATTCCAAGTGCAGTGATTTACACACAAATAACTCAAAATGAGTGCGGCAGCACAATCAGAAAGTAGTGGAGGGTGCTGGAGGGCTGGGAGAATCCAGTCCCTTTGGGATTTCCGCTGTGGAGGTCGGGCCAGAGTAAGGAAGCTGAGGAGCTTCTCAGAAGCATCTGGGCTTCTACTGCTCCCCAGAGTGGAGCGCCCATTGTAATTCACTGAGCCCTCCCTTTGCGGAGGGTGCTTTTCTATACTTGTGTGTTATCTTACATAGAAACGTTTAAAAAAAAAAGAGAGCAATTTTGCTTGATGTAACAGCCTTTCACTGTTAAAAGTAAGACCTATATCTAAAATTTATGCTAAATCTGTACAGCTCCGACAGGAAGTAACCGGCACTCACTAGCTGACTCAGGAGCGGAGGGGGAGCAGAGAGGCGGCCCTCCTTCCTTGGCTTCGTGTCTCATTTAAGCTGCCAGACGCTGCACAGGCTCCATCCCCTCTGAGTCTCAGGCTGAGGCTTCCAGGTCACAGTCCTCACAGGTGTCAGACCAGAACCTGCCACACAAAGGCAGGGACTGGAGTCAGTGGGGTGGTGGGCTCCCTGGGGTCGGTGTGTGGGACCCAGGGGGCTACTCAGACCCTGCAAGTGACTTTGGGCCCTGACATCCCCAGGGCTCACATCCCCAGGGCACTGGGGCCTGTTTGCTGCTCTTTGCCAAGTGTGTTCTGGTAGCAGAGAGACCTGTCCTACAGGGGCGATTTAACCTGGGCATTTGGCCGGGCGGCGTTCAAGTGATTGGTCCCCTGAACAGTGAAAGTGATGCAGAGGAAAGGGGAGGCTCTGGGGCTCCAGGGTGAAAAGTGTGGGTCCCTCCCACCTGGGCGCTGTGAGGAGTGGGAGGTCTGATGACACAGGTGGGAGTAGTGACCCTGTCCCTCCAGCCCACACGCAACACGGCCCATCATGAGACCAGCACAGTGGAAGTGGGCAGAGAACCGCAATGTTCCCTTTTCCCCTAATAATCATTTTTCTTTCTTTAACACCCCAGCCAAACTTGCCTGTGCTTTTTAATTTAAAAATATCCTGATGCTGTGGTCATAGAATCATAAATTCTATAGCTTTGCTGTATCCCAACATGAAAAGTTTGTAGAAGACACTGCTTTTCAGCGTGTAATAAAACCAGATGTATTTGTTATCTAATTTTAAGGTCATAATTAACTTGGAATCCTGGCCCTTTAACTCATCCTAAATTAGCATTGCTTTGAATTGCCTTCATTTTGTGTGTGTGTTGTATTCAATTTTTACACATCTATGAAAAATCTATAGAACCTCAGGTTGAGAAATGGTGCCATGAGGTGACCCAGGCCCTTCAGTGGGGCTCCACAGAGGCTGCGGGGTCCCCAGGGGGTGGGCAAATCCCAGCCAGGTGTGGATCCTGCAGTGTCCCCTACCGGATGCCAGGGCTACCGCATGCCCACAGGGATGAAGCAGCGCTGGGCCAGGTGAGCTGTCTGCTTGCGTGAGAAGAAGCCCCGGTGCCTCTGTCCTCCTCACCCTTTCCCCAGGACGCCTGAACTGGGGGGTACCAGGGCCACTCCAGATATCTCACTACACCTGGTGATTTACTGGGGATGTTGCCTGCTGACCTCGGCGGGTTGGGAGGGCAAGGCTGGGTCCTGCAGAGGGAGATGTTGAACCTCACCAGGGACACTGTTTACAAAGAACACAATGTGAACAACACCTCCAGGAGTGATGTATGTGGTGACCCCACAGATGCCTTCGGCCCCCCATCTAAACATAAGAGCCTGGCATCTTCAGGGGTTCTATGGAACAGGGACCGTTCCCTGGCGAGATGCACTCAGGTCATCCTCCAGTTGCCTGCGCAGATTACCACCATTCTCTTCTCTCCACCTTTTTGTTCACATGCAGTGGTGACCACCTCCGTGCTCTTCTCTGGCTTTTGGGTTTTCCTGAAGCACAAAAAAAAAAAAAAAAAAAAAAAAAGTCAGGGATGGCAAGGGAAGCACATACACTTATTTGCCTTCTGCTCTTCCTCCTACCCTCTCCACGCTCACATTTCCTCCTCTTGTTCTTCCTCATCCTTTTACTTCATCCCTTCTCTTGAATCCAGGACAAGAGAATTTCTTTTTTTTTTTTAATTGGATGAGTCAGTCTTCTTTTCCTTATTTATTTATTTTTAACGTCCTTATTGGAGTATAATTGCTTTACAATGGTGTGTTAGTTTCTGCTATATAACAAAGTGAATCAGCTATACATATACATACATCCCCATAACCCCTCCCTCTTTTGTCTCCCTCCCACCCTCCCTATCCCACCCATCCAGGTGGTCACAAAACACCAAGCTGATCTCCCTGTGCTAAGCGGCTGCTTCCCACTAGCTATCTATTTCATGTTTGGTAGTGTATATATGTCCATGCCACTCTCTCACTTTGTCACAGCTTAACCTTCCCCCTCCCCATATCCTTAAACCCATACCGTTTTTATGCTAAGTTATATTCTACATGTACCTGGAAAAATGTTAAAAAGATTTTTAAAGAACTGCGCATCTGTTTTTGAAGCTAATTTGGCTGTTCAAGGCTTGCTAGCACTTTATCCATCTCAGTGCTATTTCACTTGGTAAACAGATGCACTTGCCATAATTGCTGCATATGTGTCTGTGTTCCCTTCTAGGCTATATGTTTTTGAAGTTAGAAACTATATTTATATCACAGCCCCTATGTATAGCACAATATCCATTTCAGATTGTGTTTTAAGATATGAGACAAAATTTAAGACTTTTATTATAGTCATAAACATCTAGCAAACAACCAGAAAATAAAAACTAATTTTCAATTGGTTGGCCAAGAACAAAAAAGAGAGGAATACCTAGTGCAAAATCATATCTCTAATATCTACTGTTGGATTTAGAGCACACACATGCTAAACTTATTTTAAAATATCTTCTCATCAAAGATTTGAGGTTGGACCTGAAAAAATTATATCAGAAGTGAAAATAATTATGTGGTCTGACCAGCGTGGATCACACAAAGTAAGTGTATACTATGTATAAAGTAGATAACTACGAGGTCCTGCTGTATAGCACAGGCAACTATATTCAATACCTTGTAATAACCTATAAAGGAAACGGATCTGAAAAAGAAATATATATATCTGAATCTCTTGGCTGTACACCTGAAACACAACATTGTCAATCAACTACACTTCAAGTAAAACAAAACAAAACAAAACAAAACAAAGTAACTGTAAAGGGAAGTATAGTTTTATAAATTCACCTCTGATATCCCATGAACCAACTGAAAGATAACAGAAAGTACAACTTTCTAGGAGACAGGACATGGCCACCAAACAAGGCCATTACCCTCGGTAATGGTCATACCTGCCAAAAGATATACAGACTAGCCTGCATTCATGAATACATAGAAATTCTTCATTTATCTGGCATTGTTAGGCAATGAGGTATTGTATGTTAGGAGAAGTTTTTTTAAATGACAAATTGAAGAGTTATTTTAACCTTCACTCGGTAATTTTTTTCTAAAATTAA
Organism: Globicephala melas; assembly: GCF_963455315.2. Taxonomy (NCBI): domain Eukaryota; kingdom Metazoa; phylum Chordata; class Mammalia; order Artiodactyla; family Delphinidae; genus Globicephala; species Globicephala melas. The sequence continues at coordinate 150,138,868 of NC_083316.1, read as the reverse complement.
GAAATGTATCCACTGGTGTATCTAATGTTTCCGTGATAACTCGGGGTCATCAGTTCAATCAAGGTTTGCATGAATAATGCAAATGGAAACAAGACAGGCATGCTTACTGAAACTGAAAATGACATGGCACTGGCTGGAATAACTGATAAGAGAGCAAGAAAAAAGCAAAAATGAAAACAAACCGTGATCAAGAAACAATCAGTCAAGTTCTGACTCTCTGTACTTAGTTTCAAAAAGAGATACCACAAATCCCAGCGAGAGACTCCAGCATCATTAGCTGTCTTTCTCCTTTGTTTCCACCTTCCTTTCCTTTTCCTTCTATCCTAGATTGTTCCAGGCAGTGCTTATAGCTGCTTGCAAGACAATTTCTCATACTTGCTTTCTCTCACACAAACTTCACAATATGTCCATGTGATAAATAGTGTGGAGGTAAAAGACAATTCATCACAGGCACATCGCCTATGAAAATAGAATTAGAAACTAGCTTCTAAACATGCAGAGAGAAGGGCGTGGTGTCAGGCACTAATTTCCTTGCGAATTCCTCTCCATTTCTAATAGACGTTCTACTTTATCAAGATCCCTTTTTATTGGTGTCCTATTCCAGACTGCTCCACTCCGCCCATCCTCATCCTGTAAAATACATTCACACTCTTTTGTGACCCTACTTATTTGCCCATTAAATAATCAATCATAGAACTGTCGGAATTAAATACAGAGTGAAATTAAAATACTGGAGTCACTTGGAGAGTTTAAGCAGCTCCACCAGAAAATACTGGGCATGGATTTAAAAGAGGCTGCGTGGGACTTGCTCTTGTCCAAGTTCTTTCTCAAGAAGTATCTGAAATAAGCCTAAATTCAGAGTTAATCAGACTGGCCTGCTTTCTCAGGTGGACTGGAACTCATTGCTCTTTCCCCTCAACTCCCTGATGTCAGTGGCACTTTCCGGAGATGAGGTGGACTTCTCTGCCTACTGCAGAAGCTCAGTTCCCCCAGGAACCACTCCCCATCTGAATCCCACACTGGAGGCCAGATGCCAGCCTTCCCAGAACATTCGTGGTCTCCTTTCAGTTTTTGACCTGCTCAGATTGAGTCCCTGTAGACTCTTTCTCAGCTTGAAACCTGATCTTCCACCCCTTTCCCTGACCTCGATGGTTACCTTCCCTCTTTAGGCCTCAGGTGCTTTAGCTATAAAATGATATATTTGTCCTTAATTCTAAAGTCTTCTTTCTAAGGCTCTACAATGTGGTGGCTCCTTGAAAATGTTTCTCTTTGCTGGTTTTAATTCTGTAGAGAATTAAAACCCCAGCCACTCTAAAAGTAAGTTACATTGGATAAGGAAAGTGTGCTTTGTAGTTAGATTAACAGGGATGGAAGATGACTTAGTATGTTTTAAGATACTCATGATCCGTTCTCGTCAGAGTCGGGGGAAGAAGGGGAAGAGAGTTAATAAAATACCAAATGATTGTGACAAATTAAGTTCACCAAGATGTAGCTGATTAGTTTCTACTTGAATAAGCCACACAAATCCAATCCAAGTTGTCCTTTATTTTTCTAAGAAGGATCCCAGTGAACTGAGTCCCATGTTCAGTAACTCCACGTTCAATGGCTTAGTCTTTAAAAACTGTTATGTTGCTGGAAGAAGAAATATTGCCCATCAGTCCTAATTGATGTCTACCTATCATGCACATTTGAAATAAATTTATTACTTTGACTGATCTCAGTGTAATACATTCCAAAGGGGCAACGAGCACACGAAAATTTATGAAGTCTCCATCTTCTACACTGAAGTGTGCAATAAATTACGTATTATTTGGTCGTGAAATTCACAAGCCATAGAAACCACGCCATTAGCAATGTATACAGTGGTAAAGAGCAAGTAATGAGAATGATATAAAACAAAATAGACTGTGTATGTTGGCACTGCTGCCAATAAAGCAATTATTAAATGCATTCATATGCATCTACGCTAGGTAAGCTCTTTAGGGCAATTGCTATGAATTCTACATACCTGTCAGGATACTATATATAGCCCAGTTTCTATGGCCTTTATTCAAAGACGCTGAGAAAGGGTTACTCTGGGTAAATTCAGACCTTTTCTCAATATAGAATTTGGTCAACATGTATTCTGAACAGCAAAATTTCACAGTATTTTCCTACACTAATTGCCACCTCAGCAAATGCAGGATTAAGTATAATGGATTATAAGAAGTTAGAAAGGAAAGATGGAAGAAAAGAAGGAAGGTAGAAAAAAGGTGGGTATGGAGTACTTCAACATTTATGTAAAGAGTGGACCTAAAACTAACCTGAGGTTACTGTGAATTATTAGCATATGCTATAGAAACTTAAATGAAAAAATAAAAAAACCAGCAAGGGAAACTCAAAGATTCTTTGTTTTTTCACTTTACTGCATATACACATCCATCTTAAAATATCTATATGCTTATATCCAGTAAGAGAGCATTGTTTTGCAAGGCTATTTGGCTTCTATCAGCATGTAAAGGTCGGACAACTCAACTTTAGCAGAGTTAGCCTTCAGGTGAATAATTGCTTCTTTCAGGTTGCGAGCATTTGAATTTTCCAGAAATGTTTCCAAAAAATGAAAACTAAGAGTCCTAGGACAGCGTCCTTTAGAAGTTTTACAGTATCAAGGTTTTTGGAGGAAGCGTAACCTTGTCGATTATCAACACAATGATTCCAAGCAGGTCAATTTTTGCTGAGAATATTATATAACAGAACCCACTTCACCTCCATTATACTGACAATGATCTTCCTTACTTCAACCTTGTGCTTCTTAGTAAAGTTGAAAATACTGAGCCAAGAACAGACAGTGACAATGCCAGAGACTCAGATGTACCTATAGGTGCCTTCAGACAACATCAGCCACCCAGGCTAAAGTCCTGGTTTAAAACATCCCAACATGAATGAATCTCAAAAACCATATGCTGAGCAAGTGAAGCCAGATCAGAAGGGCACCTACTGTATTATTCAACTTACATGAAATTGTAAACTGGGCAAAAGTCATCTCTAAAGATAAAAAACAGATCCGTGGTGGCCTTGGGGTGGGAGATGGGGATACTTTTGCAAAAGCCTAGGAGGAAACTTTCTAGGGTTTTAGGATTGTTATCTATCTTTATGGGGGTGCTAGTTATACAAATGTATACATTAATTAAAAGTCACTGAACCGTTGACTAAAAATGTCTGCATTTTATTGTATGTAAATGATACCTTAATAAGGTTGATTACAAAATGAACCAAAACCAAAACAAAGCAGAAGAGAAACCTCTCAAGACCTCAAAGGAAATACACTGTTTTCTTCCAGGGTACCAGATTGGAAATGAGGCATTGGTCTGTTCTACCCTCAGATTATCCCTAGGATTATCTAGTCTATTTTAAAGCACTAGAGTCCCCTATCAGGAAAACTCACCCCATGTTTAATTACTTTGATTTCTTCTGTTCCTGTTCTCCCAACACAGTGAAGCCATTCACAGAAGAAAAACCACCTTTTTCCAACTTTGCATCATCACATATTCTTTCCAAAGCTATTAGGTATGGAATAAAATTTGGCTACACTTTGTAAAAATCTAGCTGTTTGAGCCTTACAAACCTTAACAGTTAACCTATTGTCTGCACTGGAATTTGCAAAAAAAATTATTTTGAAAAGGAATAGTTGAGACTTGACAATTTTATTTTTTGTGATTTTCTCTTCCCCTAAGAGAGAAGTGAGTAGGAATGAGAAACACATACATAAAGAAAAAAAAACTTATCTTGCTGCCTTTGCACGGTTATAATTTATAGGAGGCCCTTATCAACAATAATCTATTATCAGAATCAATAAAATATAATCTCCATGAAGGCCAGGCCAGGATATTTGTCTCTTTTTCAGCAGATTGCAATACAAACCACATTCATGGATATGCTTCTTGATGATCTTTGTAATACTGGAACAGTTGCCCATTTCCTCATGCCTCTTCACCTTAACTTCAACCTGGTTTTTCACCAATGACCTCACATTTCCTTCTCTAGCACTTGGTTGTGGGCCTCTTTTCCAACTCCAACTCGCATTTCACTCTGGAACCAAAGGAAGACTCACACCTTCCTGCTTTTTAGTGATACCTCAAGGTCATTACCATATTGTGATCACCCTGAAGAATAGCCAGACAATTGTTATTTCAGAGCCATCTGACAGTTTGTAGCTCTAAAAATTAACTAAGGACCGCATTTGTCAAAAATATCCTAGTTTAAGATTTTGGTAATACAGCAACAGTAATTCCAAAGTCATTATGCTACAGTTGCAGATTAAACAGACTAGAAAAAGGAAGCTTGCCAGATGGTGGTTTACATTATCTACAGACTGTCTCGGCTCAAGGTTAACTTCCCTGGGAGAAAACCCATAAACCCAGAATCATCAAAAATAACCTGCACGTGCAGAGGGGAGACAGCTTTGCTTGTCAAATTTTACATTCTTTCTGATCTCTGGGCCCTGGTGATTTATCTCCCATGGAATGGAATAAGGAGGGGAACAAGTAGGGACAGTCCCTTCAAGCAGCGGCGGCATGCCTGGCATGTCCTTACCTGCTTTCAAGGCTGACTGCTTCCCACACATATGTTGCCTTGTTTAAGCCTCAAGCCCTCGATCCTTTGCTGAAATACAATAATTTCATTCCTATGGTTTTCAATACCAAAAACTCAACCTCCAGGAGGGCTAAAGTCTAATTTGTACTCCAAACCAAGTAGCAGTGCAGTTCGCTACTACCGAGGCTGAATCCATAAAGACTTCAAGACCACGTCCAGAAGACAAGTTATTATATATAATACCCTAGAAGATCTGAAACATAATTATCATATACATAGCTGGTCCTTCAGAGCTTTTTACCTATAACATGTTTCTTTGATGAAAGTTATTTAATGTACTGGAGATAACTGTGACTTACTGATCAAATATTTGAATACTTATACTTATCTGGGATTTCATTTCTGCTGAAAGAAAAAGGAAGAACAGGACTCACTAAAAAAAAAAAAACTTTAGAAATGAAAGTAAAAATCTTAACACACACTATCACTTTTGGAAGCAGCATAGAGGGGCAGTCAACGGTAAAACACTGGTGAAATAGGTCAACACTCTAGGCCAAAAATCCATTATTATTATCATCAGTGACAGTACCACAACTGTGCCCTTCAGAATTAATAATCACTCCTAAGGATCTTCATTTGGCACCAGATGATGCGTTTAAGAGAAACGCTCTGGGAGGTTTTGAATCAGACTTGGTTTTTTGTTAGCCAAGTTACAGGAGAATTTTTAAAGTGGGGGGAAGGGAAGAAGGAAACGGACCAGGAAAAGAATTTAAGCCATCATCTATAAACCAACAAAGCACTGATAGTTCCAAACATTATGTCAGACACTGAAATGACTGATATAGGCTCAAGTGGTTTATAAAACCTATAAAAAGACTACACCAGCAAAATCCCCATTTATCTGTAGAGTTCAGAAACTAAAACAAGGAATATTTTAGCTTAAAACCTTATCTCAAGAGAATCATATACACTTCACATGAATAAAAATACCTGAAACCAAACATTTTTAAAAGCTCCAATACCCCAAATATAAAGAAAAATATTAATCCAGAAGACTCAATCAATCCATGATAATCACAGAACGGCTGGGCAATCTCTATCTCCCTTCCACACTAACCATCCATCCCATGGAAGACCAAGGGAGATCAGACCTTCCAGACTTACCTTCCAGACCTTCCAGACACCTGGCTGCTGCAAAATTCTATGGAGACTCCTTGTGGAACAGCAGTTTCCCATCTCTTGTGTCTCTCCCTATCATGATCATGATCATGCAGGAAGCAAGTCTGGCTGTGCTATTTCTTATCATTGTCTGTCACCCATCTGCAGCATGGTATTGTACAGATAAGGAAAAAGTAGTTCCCTTTCCCCCAGAAGGTTGAGGCTCAGGTACAGGGTAATTCTCCTGTGCACACAGTCATTATTTAGGCCGACTCAGTGACTTCAACAGGCTTAATCATGTGATCACGTTTGTTGCCAGCTGCGTAATGCTCCCACATCTGTAGATAGAGCCGCTCTAGGTCCACTGTGTATTGTTTGGTGTTGAACAGAGGGCTAGATGTTCTCTGCTTCCAGACTTTGCCACGAATTTTCTTCAGGTATTCTAGATCAGTTCCCAGTTTCACAGCTATGTCTTCATATTCTTGTCTATTTTGAGCAATAAGCTCAAGACAGCCTAAACAAGTGAGCTGGGAAGCTGCAACTCGGGAAGCAAGAGTCTCTCCTGGCATAGTCACCATGGGTGTCCCTGACCAAAGGACATCCATCCCTGTGGTGTGTCCATTACAGAGTGGAGTGTCCAAGCAGACATCAGCCAGCTGGCCTCTCCGAACGTGTTCCTCTTTAGGAGCAACAGGTGAAAAAATGATACGGTTCTGCGGAAGGCCCATATTTTGTGCGTACTGTTGAATATTAGGTTCTCCTACTGCTGGAAAATGCAACAGCCACAGTACACTATTGGGAACACGCTTCAGAATATTTGTCCACATCTGCAAAGTAGATGGGTCAATTTTATATAACTGATTAAAGTTACAGTACACAATGGCATCTTCCGGTAACCCGTACTGAGAACGTGTGGTTACAATAACGGTACGGGGAACCTCCTCTCCAGTGGCAGCCTTAATGTTGATCTGGGTAGTTGCCAGTCCATTGCTAAGACTGAATCCATTAATTGTTATCTGAATGTGTCCTCTGTTAATCATTTCAATAACTGCCTCTGCAATAGTATTCATAGGAATGACAGGCATATCAAGAGCTGTATTACTGCTGTCTGCGTTGTCTCCTCCATCAGGACATTTCATCTTGACAATCTGCACATCTGGGAGACTATCAAGAAATGCTTTGAGGTCGATGCCATTCAGCACAATCCGATTGTCATAAATGTGCCCATTGGACTGAAAATCGATGACTGCTTTCTTCTTCAGGTGAGGGAACATATTAGCATGATCACTAATAAAGAAAGTATGGGGCATATAAGCCAGTTTCTCAGAATACTGCTCAGCAACTTCAGCAGGTGAAGTTTCCTGATCAGTGATGATATAATCCATGAAAAGCACGCCACTGGTCCCAGGGTAGCCCAGCCACATTGCCTGAATAGGAGCTGGCCTGAGAGCAAAGAGTTCATTTCGAGCACCCCTGGTATAACCATTCATATTTACAAGGATGTGTATACCATCTTGATGGATGCGATCAGCTGCTTTCCCATTGCATGGAATCTGAGAAAGATCAATGAAATGATGGGCTTCTGCCATCACCTTCGCTCGGAAGTTTGTGCCATCATCTGGGCTCAGGGCATAACAGAATACCTCAAATTTATCAGGATTGTGCATGCCTGGAATAGACTGCATAAGATGAGAAGTAGGATGATTCCCAAAGTCAGAACTCACGTATCCTACACGCAGTCGACCATCACTGAGCTTCAAGTCTTTTGGATGTTCGTACGGTGGTTTATGAAGGACGCTGATCTCATCCAAGCAGAGGTTCCCGTGGCTCTCAGCAATAGCCTTCCTGAAGCCATGAGAAAGAGGATAGAGCATACTATGATGAGGCTGCACAGAAGGCAACCTATTCTTCTCCAGCTGGTCAGCCACAATGCTGACCAACTTCTTCATTCGCTCATCATAGTCTGTCCAATCACAGACAATCTGCAGGCAATGAGCCAAATCACAATAAGCGTCAGGAAAATCAGGTTCAAGCTTCAGAGCAGTGCGATAAGAAGCAATTGCTTCTGGAATATTCCCTGAATACTTGTGAATGGAAGCCAGATTGCTGTGGGCATCCGCAAGTGCAGGGTTAATCTGAATGGCACGAGTATAACACTGCAAGGCTCCCTGAACATCCTGCATCTCCTTTAGAGTGTTTCCCATGTTACAGTAGGCATCAGCAAAGGTAGGACTGATTCGAACAGCCTCCTTATAATGCATCAGAGCTTCCTGCAGTTTTCCCTGCTGCTGCAATACACTTGCTAAATTTGAATGGGCAACAGCAAAGTCTGGGAAGACTTCTAATGCTTTACAATACAAGCGAACTGCCTCTTCAATGTTTCCCTGGTCTCCTTTGATATTGGCTAGGTTACTCAGAGAGTCTGCATGGGTGGGACACAGCCGCAGAGCTGTATTATAACAATCTTCTGCTTCAGCAACACTGCCCTTCTCTTCCAGAGCGTTGGCTAGGTTGCAGTAAGCATCAGGGAAATGTGGTTGCAATTCAATAGCTCGCCTGTAGGTGTCTATTGCCAGATCTATCAGGCCTTGCTCATAGTATACACAAGCCAGGTTGGCATGTACCACTGCATGATTTGGGCTCAAGCTTAGGGCACAAAGGTAAGCTGCCACAGCTCTGTCAAAAATCCGTGCCTCTTTCAAGACATTTCCTAAATTGATACAAGCATCCAGAAAATTGGGGTCAAGGGTGACAGCCTTTTCAAAGTGATGAATTGCAAGCCAAATCTCCCCTTGTGCATTGAAAACACAGCCAAGATTACTCCAAGCTACTGCAAAGTTCGGTTGCGTCTCCATTGCTTTCAAATAACATGCCTTGGCTCCTTCCAAGCGACCCAGGGCCTTGAGCAGGTTCCCCAGGTCACTGCGAACACAGTACAAATCAGGATTGCACTGAAGAGCAGAGACGTAAGCTTGTACTGCCCCTTCCATGTCGCCTGCTGCTACCAAAGCGGCTGCCAGGTTAATATAACCATCGATGAAATCTGATTTGAGATGCAATGCACGCCAGTAATGCTCAATTGCTTCCTGCAACCGCTCTCTTTCCTTGTACACATTCCCCAAATTCGAATAGGCTTCTGCCAGAAGAGGGTTCTGTTTAATTGCCAGAGTACTAAAGTGGGCAGATCGGTCCAGCCTTCGACACTGGAAGTGTAGAGATGAAAGTAATAAAAGTACTCCAGTATTGTCTGGCTCTTGTCTCCACAGCTGCACACAGTGTCTCTCAGCTGCCTCAAAATCACTTGATTGATATTCTCGATGAGCCAACTCAGCTAACCCTTGGGAGGAAAGCATACGTTTCGTTGGTTCTGTGCTGTCGGCCACGTTGCCCACAGAAGACGCCATCTGGAGGGTCTGCAGAGAGTGAGAAAAGGGGGTAATTGAGTCCCGCTGCCGCCACTACTGGCAAGAATGTTTCTAGAGGTAGCAAATACGAGGGCAGCAGCCGTACCACTGCTTTGGCAGGCTTAAGCGGCGGCGACAGTTACAGGCACCGAACCTTAGGAACTCTGGTTGGTCATCTACCTCTCACGCTCTTGAAATCTTAATTCTTAACCCTGCCCTCTTCCACCATTTTTCTCCTAATCAGGGAATAAAAATTACCTATACACTTGCCTTAGAAGAAATCAAAAGTCAGTAGTCCAAACACTTTTCAAAATTTTGTTTTCTGCCCAGTTGGAAAGGAAATACATGATTGACTTTACTTCATCATTCATATAGTCAATGTGGAAAACATTAGGGTCATGAATTTCAATACAGTAAGTTCAGAAAATTTTAAATTGGCCTTCCCAAACCACTAATAAGTAACCGATGTTGTATATAATGCTAAAATCTTAGAGACTGAGTTTGATATTTTAAAAGTTCTGAAAGGATTAGTTAATTTTTCCTCATCATACCTCTCATGCCTCAAACCTGAGTATTACTTTTTTAAAAATAAATTTATTTATTTTTATTTATTTATTTTTATTTTGGCTGCTTTGGGTCTTCAATGCTGCGTTCAGACTTTCTCCAGTTGCGGCGAGCAGGGGCTACTTTTTGTTGCGGTGCCCCGGCTTCTCATCACAGCAGCTTCTATGGTTGTTCCACAACTCTATGGGTTCCTTTTTAGGTCCTATGAAGAACCCTAGAAATTAATTCACGTAATTATAGGTTTTTGCAAAATTGTCAAAAGTGAGATATTTTCACTTCCATCAGGTAAGACCAGCATCTCTTTCTTTGCCAATTTTCCTTCTATCATATTCCGCTATGTTGGATCATATTGGAATGGCCACAGGCTTTTTTGAAATCTGGCTAAGGAGATTTTCTTTTGTTCTGTGGTACGCGGACCTCTCACTGTTGTGGCCTCTTCCGTTGTGGAGCACAGCCTCTGGACGCACAGGCTCAGAGGCCATGGCTCACGGGCCTAGCCGCTCCGCGGCATGTGGGATCTTCCCGGACCAGGGAACAAACCCGTGTCCCCTGCATCGGCAGGTGGACTCTCAACCACTGCGCCACCAGGGAAGCCCTAAGGAGATGTTTTAAGTGAGACTATTATGTGATTTTCAGACACCACCATATGTAATTGACTATATACTATCCCATGACAGGAATAACTTCCAGTACTCATACTGACTACTCTACTGACTTAACTAGCACAAGACACAGAAGCATAAGGACAAAAACCACCTTACAATATAGCCATGTCTTGCACTTCACAGCTCTCAAAGCATGTGCGTTTGAAGAAGAAAAAAACAACTGAAAAGTACAAAACCAGAAGCTATTCTGTGGAAAATTACTTCAATCATCAGGCATGTGAAAGATAAGTCAAAGATTCAGTTTTCATCAATGCTTAGTCAAAACGGAAATTTTCTTCTGTCAAGAATATACTCCAGAGGCTTCCCTGATGGTGCAGTGGTTAAGCCAATGCAGGGGACAAGGGTTCGAGCCCTGGTCCGGGAAGATCCCACATGCCACGGAGCAACTAAGCCGTGGTGCCACAACTACACTGCCTGCGCTCTAGAGCCCGTGAGCCGCAACTACTGAGCCTGCGAGCCACAACTACTGAATCCTGCGTGTCTAGCGCCTGTGCTCTGCAACAAGAGAAGCCACCGCAATGAGAAGCCTGTGCACCGCAACAAAGAGTAGCCCTCACTCTCTGCAAGTAGAGAAAGCCTGCGCACAGCAACGAAGACCCAACACAGCCAAAAATAAATAAATAAATAAATAAATAAATAAATAAATAAATAAATAAATAAATAAAAGAATATACTCCATCAACAATGTGTGTAATGGAATGGTGTGAATGAGTATTTTATCAGAATTCCTGTAATGCACAAGCCTATAGCAGTACTGAAATCAGTAATGCATTTATAATAGTAAATACTTATGAGGAAGTAATCCATAGAGGTTTTCTCAAAGTTAACAATGAAAATTAATGTGACATTATCAATAATAAATTGTGAAGCTGAAATAAGCTTTTCTAAACTATTAATAACTAGAAGCAAATTGTAATCAACCATGTTACAAGAAATCTATGTCTAAAAACTACAAAGTTTATTTCTTAAAATTTTATTTCGAAAATATATAAACTGTCGTATGAGGAGGCAGTTAAAGAATATATAGCTAAAAAAGTGGGGGAAAAGTTTTATAGAGACACATCTGGCAGTAGTTAATTTTTAAATGTCATTTTCGTGGATTTTGTGACACCTATAGTATTGATATTTGAAAGCATTTAAAAAATTGTAATTTGAAGATTTGCTACTTTCAGGTAGAATAAAATATTTTGAAGCAAAACAACGTTTCCGCTGAGAAAAACAAAAAAAGCCAAATAAAATAGCCAGCATTCAATCAAAAAGTTCTAGACAAACCAAGAGATAGAATCATATGACTAAAATTCTAAGAAAAGAACAGATAATACAAAAATATTTAGATAAGATATTGTGTATCTTTATCAGGAAAAGTCTTTATCAAGAAAAGACTTTAAAATCTTCAGAATTAATATTTATTTGTATATTATATTTATATATAGATATTTATATATTTATATAAAGAACTTAACGATAAAGCCCTAGTTAAGGCAGTGACAAGAGCAGTAGCAGTGGGAGTGAAAAGAAATGGTTATATTCAAGCACATTTTGTCAGGAAAAGTCCAAGATCAAATGTCTGACTGCACACATGGGATGGATAGACGGAGTGGGAAAAATCAAAGTTAACTATAGAGGTTCTAGTGAAGATGGGGTTGCCGTCACCCAACCGAAGGGGCTGCGATCATCCCCAAGGTCTAGGAGACTCAAAGGGAAGGTCATGGTCAGAGGCAAAGTTAATTGGTGGGAAAATAAGACTCCCAGTCTCTCCATCTCCTTATACCAGTTTTTTTTTTAACATCTTTATTGGAGTATATTTGCTTTACAATGGTGTGTTAGTTTCTGCTTTATAACAAAGTAAGTCAGTTATACATATGTCCCCATATCTCCTCCCTCTTGCATCTCCCTCCCTCCCACCCTCCCTATCCCACCCCTCTAGGTGGTCACAAAGCACCGAGCGCATCTCCCTGTGCTATGCGGCTGCTTCCCACTAGCTATCTATTCCTTATACCAGTTTTGTTTTTCTGCTCATATACGTAGCAGCATTTCATTCAAGGGGAAAGTCATTGATCTGACTGGTCAAATTAAACAACATAGTTCAAGGCACATTTACAGTGGTTAGTTCCTCCACAATTTAGAAAGTCACATTCACAAGTTCCCTCTTCCTACGCTGCGGAACACATTGGCCATTCCTCCAAAGTTTCCACTCCACAGAGTGGACCAGAGATGATGTGAGCCCAGAACTGAGAGCTTGGCATGAGATGGTGTCAGCCCCACGTAGAGCTCTGGCATAAATTATAACCCAACCCAGCTCTACAGAGAGCTCTGCATGGAATCCTGGGAGTAAACTCAGCCATAATAATGGGATTCTGTTTTTCATTTGCTTTTCTTCCTTGCTTAACTTTCCCTGGCCACTCTGACAAACAAACTTTCAGGCATTCCTAGGCCACTCGCTAACTTTATTCCATTTAATGTCATCCAGATTCCCAAGAAAATTACTAACTATAAGGAGGGAAAGTTGGAACATGGTGAGTTTTACATGCCTGAAATATACAGGTCATTGAATCCAGTTAAGTAGCAAATTATCTGGATCTCAAATATGCCAGTAGAATAGCAGACTAAGCTCAATTTAATGTACTCTTACTGGAGACACACGTAAATTCTGGGTCAATTTTGAAAAAGTTAAAAGCACATAGCAGAGATTAAAAGAAAGAAACACCTGCATGTTTCAGAAAGTAACAGAGAAATTAAATCCAGAGAAAGAAGATGGGACTGATGTCTGTGGGTTCCGTTCCTTAGTATAGGCCTTATGTAAATAGGGGCTGGAGCTAGAAATCTAACATTACCTTGAGGCCAGGAATTTAGACTCAGGATGGAACAATACTGAGAAGTTGGTACAGATATCCTACAGAAATTTCACGAGGAACTGCTTAGTCCATTAAGAGGGCCAAGGGAGGTGGTGAGGAAGATTGATATCTCTTGAAAACCTTCAGGTACAGAAAACATCAACACCTCTGAAAAGTAGGCCTGTCCTTCCCAGCGTTGTGATGGCCAGGTTGTCACTAACCTGTAAGGCCCTGTATGAATCAGAAACTGCAAGGAGAGTAATTCAAAGAAAAACAGATGCAGGATGGGTGTGGCAATAAATCCTAGGACCCTATCAGAAACAAAATTAAAACCACTCTAAAGGGAAATTTTAACAAACCAGAGCAGATAGTATCCTAACCAGAATAGAATAATAATTCTGAGGAAGTTATCTTAGTTATTTAAGTAATATTCAATGCATTTCCATGGCCAGGCCCTTTTGAAGAATTCTAAAACATATACAAACAATTCATTTACATCTTACATATCCCACCATCCAGAGCAAAATTCACTTAAGTACTGTACTGGTGGAAACTGAGCAGCACTATGGAGACAATAAAAAGGTGTTTACCATCAAAAAACGTCAAGGTAAGAAAGATAATGTCTAATTTTTAATTATCCTGTGGTTTATTGAAATCTTTTGGAAACCCAAAATAGAGAAAACCTAGGAGGCAATGAAGACTTAAATATTTAGAGATTTATCAACTCATCTATAAAAGCTTTATTAATCTCTTCTTTTAATACCATTCCTGAGAGGTATAAATGTGTCCAGTGATAGGGTTGAAGAAGCCTGAGAGAATTTCAATTGTTTACTATTCTTGGTCAGCTATTAAGACCGTTCAGGAGCATCTTGATTTTCATGGCATCATCCAACAAAAAGCAGGATATTTTACAGAAAGTCCTGGTTCACTTTTTGGCTTGCTTTTGTGTTTATGTTTTTGGTTTTCTCACATTGGGCGGTACATTAGGCTACCTATTGCATACTCCCTCATTCATGCATGCATTCATTCAAACAATATTTACTGAGTTGAGATATTTAATTAACACCCAATAAATGATGTTTAGATGAATGAATGCGCTTTTTATCAAAGTAAGTGTAAGTACTGAGAAAAATTACAGAATGTATGACCCCAGCCCCACAAAAGCGTATAATTGTGTTGAGGATATAACATATGCTGATGAAATAACTAATATATCATATTGGACAGTCTCTAAGTTCAAAAATGAGTTTTTATAAATAATCAGAGCCTAAGGAGGACAAAGAAGGGACAGTTCATTATGGGTTGAATCTATCAATAAATGTACATTTCAGATGAGATTTGAGATTGACCTTAAAGAAAGAAGAGGACTTAGATATATGAACAGAGAACAAAAAAGGCATGGTGATAGCATGTGCATAGATAGTGTGGCCAATATTTATGTTCTTCCTTAAAGATAGTCAGAGATAACCCAAATGTAACTGTTCCCATGGGTCCATTCTCAGTATCCAAACAAAACGGCAAATCCTATCTTAGTAAAACTAATGAAAAACACAGTCTTTAACAAAGAGATTGTGAAGGAAAGGGGGAGAGAAAGGCTTGCATCCCACACCACACAACAAAACTTATTTAATTATGTTTCATTTTCTCCCTCTGAACATTTACTCTCCCTCTCTCTGTACGTCTCTCTTCTCCCACATCTGGCCACACTCTACAAGCCACCTTTCCAGATCTTTCCAGAACTCTCCATCCTAGTTGCATTATGCCACAAGTTGAACATCTCACAGGTCTCCAGGATGCATCCTCATCACTTATTCCACAAAGACAAACAAAGGACACTTCTCAGGATCACGTTTCTTGGAAGGAAGAGGTCACGAGGAGTGATTATAAATAATATAAGGTGGAGAGCAGTGACTTAAAATACCATTTTTCCTCTTAGAATGTGAATACAGGGAACTTTGAGAAACTAGAAAATCTAGAAAGGATTCATTGATAATTATTTATTTTCAATGAATAAAATAAAACGTAATAATATGGCTAAACTCTGACAGATTAACTTTTTCAAAAGTTGCTTTCACACACCTTCACTATTGGGATGTTTGATAAACACATCTTTCCTTCTTCACTTTCTTCTTTCTTTGCAGATACTGGCACCAAACTTTCAAACAGTAAGAATCTTCCCATAAGTCCCTTGCCAGGCAAGATTAAGGTATAACAATCCAAACAGATTTTTGAAGAAGATAACTGGTTGAAAGCACAGGAAAAGAGCTGGGTTGCCCTTTTTCAACAGTCACATAATGAGTAATGTGGGAATTGGTTTACAAAGTCTCTCTCCATGAGGGGCTAAGGTTAAGATTAGAACTTCTGAGGCCAGAAGAGCAAAATAACTACAACAACACACATATTTTCAAGAGCCGCCCTTTGGATGTGAGGGATTGATTTTTCCCACTCTTTTTTCAGCAGCCCAACTTTTGTCTTTAGTAAATGACATAAGAGAATACAGTGTGGCCAAGAAGGCTTAGATTTCCTTAGCCCCAAGTCAGATATTCTCAAGTGACTGTCCACTCAAATTAAAAAGAGAGATTTACAAGAGGAAACTGGATACAACTGAGTGTACTTTTATTTCAACCCTTTACCTGAATGTTTTGTTTTGTTTCCAGTTCTCCACTGAAGTTGCCTACATTAATATATTTTTAAGAACATTTCCTTAAGTTGAAGTATTCATTCAGTCTATTCATTTACTATAATTGAGAAAAGCCAAATGACTTAGGCAAATTCATTTCTATATTGCCACAGCAGTGTATTGTGAACTAAATGACACCTGGCAGTTCTTTACTCAGATACTAACTCAATTAGAAGGCAGAACAAGGATACCTACCCATTCAGGGAAGGAAAGGTCACTTAGCCTCTGTAGCTGTCTTAGGTCTCTTATCATCACAGTAACAAATTGAAGACTAAAAACCATACGATCATCTCAATAGATGCAGAAAAAGCTTTTGAAAAAATGCAATATCCATTCATGGTAAAAACTCTCCAGAAAGTGGGCATACAGGGAACATACCTCAACATAATAAAGGCCATATATGACAAGCCCATAGCTAACATACTCAATGGTGAAAAGCTGAAAGCCTTTCCCCTAAGATCAGGAACAAGACAAGGATGCCCACTCTCACCACTTTTATTGAACAGAGTTTTGCAAGTCCTAGCCACAGCAATCAGACAAGAAAAAATAAATAAATAAAAGGACTCCAAAATGGAAAGGAAAAAGTAAAACTGTCACTGTTTGCAGATGGCATGATACATAGAAAATATGAAAGACACCATCGAAAACCTATTCGAGCTCAAACATGAACTTGGTAAATTTGCAGGATACAATAGATTTCTATATATAAATTTTGTATTTCTATACACTCACAGTGAACTATCAGAAAGAGAAATTAAGGAAACAATCCCATTTACAATCGCATAAAAAAGAATAAAATACATAAGAATAAACCTGCCTAAGGAGGTAAAAGACCTGTACCCAGGAAACTATATGACACTCATAAAAGAAATGAAA
The DNA here is from genome assembly GCF_963455315.2 of Globicephala melas. Taxonomy (NCBI): domain Eukaryota; kingdom Metazoa; phylum Chordata; class Mammalia; order Artiodactyla; family Delphinidae; genus Globicephala; species Globicephala melas. The sequence goes on along the minus strand of NC_083316.1, from coordinate 150,122,115 downwards.
GATGACACAAACAGCTGGAAAGGTATACCATGGTCACGGATTGGAAGAATTAATATTGTTAAAATGACCATCATACCCAAGGAAATCTACGGATTCAGTGCAGTCTGTATCAACATATCAAGGGCATTTTCCACAGACCTAGAACAAATAATTTTAAAGTTTGTATGGAAACACAAAAGATCCTGAATAGCTAAAACAGTCTTGAGAAAGAAGAACACAACTGGAGGAATCATGCTCCCTGGCTTCAGACTGTGCTACAAACCTACAGAAATCAAAACAGTATGGTACCGGCACAAAAACATCGATCACTGGAACAGAATAGAGAGCCCAGAAAGAAACCCATGCACTTATGGTCAATGAATCTATGACAAAGGAGGCAAGAATATGCAATGGAGAAAAGTCAGGGCTTCCTTAGGGATGGTTTCATCAATTTGTTTTCCTAAATGGACCATACTTTTCCATGTCTTCGTATACCTTGTGATTTTTTTGGTTGAACATTTGGCTTTCACATATTATAATGTGGTGTCTATGGAAATCAGATTCTCTCACTTTCCCAGGGTTTTCTGGGCTTTTGATTGTTGAAGGCTGTAGTAGTCTGTTTGTTTAGGGACCTTTCCAAACTATTTTAGCAATAACCGTACTCCTTATTGTATGTAGGCATTGAAGTCTTGTTCCTTTAGTTCATGTTTAGCTAATGTTTTGACAGAGATGTCCTTGAATTCCTGCACCTAAGACAAACAAAAACAAATATACACAAGCACATCCACATGCACACTCAAAATCACACACCTCTCCCCATTGTGCAGATTGCTGGATCACTCCTTCAACATTTAGCTGACCTGCACTGAGTTCAGGGCTCAGCCCATGGTAAAAGCTTAGAGACTCCCCTGGCATTTTCAGAACATGCATCTGATCTTGAGTATGCATGTGGCTTTCTTAATTTCTCTGGACACATGTGTACTTTTTGTATGTTCTAAGTTCCCAAAGAATCTCCCCCAACGTTTGCTCCTGCATCTTATGTGGTCTATTGTATTTCAATGCACAGTCTTCTGCCCCAGCCATCTGTGCTTTGTTAGTTCACCTTGCACTTTTCTTGAGCAATGACCGCTGCTTTTCCAGACTGTGTTCCAAGTTAGCTAAGACACAGTTAAGCATCTTGTGTCAGTCCTTCAGGTAGCTCCCAGACAGGTTAGAACAGATACACATAATAATCTGAGAGTACGGTCTCTTCTGCTCCCTCCTGAAGCAGGATTGAGGGTCCCATACTAGGAATGATCTGCTGCTACTTTAAGACTATCACTGCATCAAGACTCCACCACTTTAAGACCATCACTACACTAACAGTGGATGGGGCAAGGGCAAGTAAAAATGCCACAAAACTTTCCTGCCATTTTCCAATTGCCTCTTCCCTGGTTCAGTATGTGTTTGGTTGCTGTAAATCTTTGCCTGATTTCAGGACTAAGAGAAACTCAAGGAACCCCACAACAAGAAACAGTATAATCAAACTCTCAGATGCCAAAAGACAGAGAAAGAATCTTTTCTCCCAAAGGAGAAAGAAAAAACAAATTTGTTACAAAGCAGGGATCCTCAAAAAGATTCATAGCTAATTTCCTACCTGAAACCATGGAGGCAAGAGGCCAGACATATTTAAAGTGCTGAAAGAAAAAAATTGTCCACCAAGAATTCTATATTTGGCCAAACTGGTTTCAAAACTTAGGGAGAAATTAACACATTCCCAGATGAACAAAGGCTGAGGGCGTTTGTTTTACAACTTCCTAACACTGCCCTATGACAAATGCTAAACTGAACCTTCAGGTTGAAATGAAAGGACACTAGACAGCAACTCGAAGCTGTATAAAGAAATAGAAATCTCCAGTAAAGAGAAATACATGGGCAGATACTATAGCCAGTATTGTGCTACTGGCTTGTAACTCTACTTTGTATTTCTTACATGATTGAAAAAACAAATGCATAAAATAATAATAAATTCATGTTATTGAGCTCACAAAGTATAAAGGTGTAATTTTTGACAACAATAATGTAAAGAGGAGGAATGGAACTGTAGAGGAACAGAGTTTCTGTGTGCTATTGAAGTTGGTTTCAATTCAAATGATATTGGTTGAACCTTAGAAGGGTAAATGTAATCTTCTTGATAACCACAAAGAAAATATCAATAGACTATATGCAAAAAGAAATGAAAAAGGAATCAAGAGTTCACTACAAGAAAATCGGCTAAGCACAGAAGAAGTCAGTAATGGAGTAAATGAGGGGCAAAAAATGCATAAGACATATAGAAAACAAGCAGGAAACAGACAGAATTAAGTTCTTCCTCATAAGTAATTTTTGAAAAAGTAAGTGGATTAAGCTCTCCAATAAAAAGATAAATATTGGCGGAATGGACTTTAAAAACAACCATAATCCAAGTTTATGCTGTCCGCACAAAACTCACTTGATTTCAAGAGACACAAGTTGGTTGAAAGTTAAAGCACAGAATAAAATATCCCATGCAAATAGTAACAAAAAGAAAGAAAGAGAGAGAGAGAAAAAGAAAGGAAGGAAGCAAGGAAGGAAGCAAGGAAGGAAGATAGATCTGGGATGGCTACGTTAATATCACACAAAATAAACTTTAAATCAAAAACTATCACAAGAGGAAAAGGAGGCCACTATATGTTGATAACAAGTTCAATCTATCAAGAAGATATAACAACTATAAACATATATGTACCAAACAACCCCCAAATATGTGAAGTAGTCATTGACAGAATTGAAGGAAGAAATAGATAGTTCTAAAATAATGGTTGGAGATCAATACCTTGCTTTCAATAATGGATAACACATCTAGACAGAGGATCAGTACAGAGGTAGGGGGACTGAATAACACATTTAACCAACTAAACCTAACAGCCATATATAGATCACTCCACTCAACAACAGCAGAATACACATTTTTCTCAAGTACACATGGAACATTCTCCAGGAAAGACCATATGTTACGCCACAATACAAGTACCAATACATTTTTAAGAAATTGAAATCATACAAAGTATCTTCTTTAGCCACAGTGAAAGGAAGGTAGAAATCAATAACAGAACCATTGGTAGCCATTTCCCATCATGCCTGCCACACATGATATAAAGCAATGAAGGGAAAACATACTTGACCATTTAGAAAAGTGGGAAAGAGGACATACCATTGACACAGAGTGTGTGCTGTTTCCCGTTGTCAGGGATAGAAATAAATTAGCATCATTTATTCATTAGTGTGTTAATTTCTTGGTCAATCATTGCGCAGCCAGTGTTTCTGCCTGATGGGAAGATTTCCTATACTCAGTGTTGAGTGGAGACAACCTTGAAAGGGATATTTAAAAGGATTATACTGTGATGGCCTTAGCAGTACCCTTCCTCCTATGCCAGTATTTAGGCTGGGGTATTTCCATGGAGTGTGTACAGTCGTAGGCCCCAGGTCACCAGAATTTAGTTGGATTCGTTTTGTTAATACATTCCCTCAGTACTTTGTCTTTTATTTGACTGGTGCATTTACTTCATTCTTTATTATCACTGCAAAACAACTTTGTTTCCTGTTCAGATGCCAAAAAGTGGATATCAATACCTCCTGAGTTTTACACATCACAGATCTGTTTTACATATCAGAGACAGAGACAGCAACTATTTCCAATGACTTTGAGACATACTTTGAACATGAGATTAACATGTTGAGTGTTGAAATGTGTGTCGAGCTCATTATACTTGCTCTAAAAGGTTTCAAACTGCAAAGATTTAAAAATCTTTATCTTTGAATAGTTTTCCTGTGCTGTCCCTTTGTGTCAGACTGTTAATGTGCAGTCTGGCACCTTCAAATAATGTGGCTTTGTAACCAATTATTTACATGTTGTTTTATCCACAGAGAATCTTTTTTTAAAAAATAAATTTATTTACTATTTATTTTTGGCTGTGTTGGGTCTTTGTTGCTGCACATGGGCTTTCTCTAGTTGGCGCAAGCAGGGGCTACTCTACATTGTGGTGTGTGGGCTCCTCATTGCTGTGGCTTCTCTCGTTGCAGAGCACGGGCTCTAGGCGCTGGGGTTTCAGTAGTTGTGGCACGTGGGCTTCAGTAGTTGTGGCTCATTGGCCCTAGAGCACAGGCTCAGTAGTTGTGGCGCACGGGCTTAGTTGCTCCGCGGCATGTGGGATCTTCCCAGACCAGGGCTCGAACCCATGTCCCCTGCACTGGCAGGCGGATTCCCAACCACTGTGCCACCAGGGAAGTCCCCACACAGAGACCCTTAAGGTCAAAACATACAACTCGATTAACTACACTTCCTCCTGTTCAAATTTCCCTCATCTTTTCTTCATCTTCTGTCTATGTTTCCTTGGCCCTGTTTATATTAAGTGCTTTTGCCATTATATTCGATTGTCTGTATTTTGCTGAGTTACCACAATGCTTTATGAGACATGGTAGGATAAAAATGCATTTAAGTAATATATATATAGATAGATAGATAGATAGATAGGTAGATATAGATATATAGATATATATATGTAGTTTGCTTGAGTGCAGTGTTTTTTGTTTTCTGTACTGAATTCATTAGCATGGGTTGGTATAAAATTTAGCATAGGTCAATATGTAATTTCTAAACTAATAAAGTCTTAAAAGTGAGGAATTAAGTCTTTTGAATTTTATTATTTATTGTAAAGAGCAGAATAGCATACATAAACAGGTGCCTAAGGAAAACGTGTATTCTAATATGGAACTCCTTATGAACACCTATTTTTTTTTCTTTTAATGGTATGACAGTAGGCCATTTGATTATTTCTATTTTTATGGCTTTAACTTTAGAACAATGAAATATTCGTAAATTTTAAAAAGTATTTTTCTGGGGCTTCCCTGGTGGCGCGGTGGTTGAGAGGCCGCCTGCCGATGCAGGGGGCACGGGTTCGTGCCCTGGTCCAGGAGGATCCCACGTGCCGCGGAGCGGCTGGGCCCGTGAGCCATGGCCGCTGAGCCTGCGCGTCCGGAGCCTGTGCTCCGCAACGGGAGAGGCCACAGCAGTGGGAGGCCCACGTACCACAAAAAAAAGAAAAAAAAAAAGTATTTTTCTTTATTTGATGCGGGTGGGATACTGGAGAAATGAAAGGTCAAACACCTATTGAGGAATCCATACTTGTCTATATATTGTGTACTTTTATTTCAATAACTGATTTAAAATTCCTAAAAGGATGCTATAATAAGTTATTATGCCATTTTACACACTGAATTAAGTGAATTTCAGGGAGGTATGAAACTTGCCTAAGGCTATCCAGCTGCCAAGCGGTAGGAGTGAGAATTAAATCCAGGTATACCTATCGCCAAAGTTTCTGCTCATCTCTTTACATCATCCACTTTTAATAGCCAATGCTTTCCTGCTTACAAATATGACTGAGGTTTCCAGACAGTCAACATTCCTTTGTAATCAGATAGAAAACTTACTGTTGATTCTCTAAAGACATATTCCTTTTCCATTAAGTGCCTTTAGTTGTTCAAATAATACTTCCAGACAGTAGTAATCACACAGTTGGAGACTAAGAACAGAACTCAGGGATGTGTCTAGCAGTCAGTAAAGACCAACTGGGCTCACTTATGATATTTACGGTCATTTCCTCTAGATTAACATAAGCTTATTAATAAGACCCTAATAATTCACAGTACTGCCCTTGCCTGATTGTTTGTTCTTCTCCCTCTATCACTCTCTCTTTCCCCATATTATTATTATTTTTGGCAATTTTTGGTGAATTAAATTCAGGGATTAGTATTCAGGAGTACTAGTCACAAAAGCAGAGAATCTTAGCTCACAACAAAGGAAGAGAATAGAGAAAAAGTATAAATTATATGAATACACACACATACACACGTGCCAACTATATGTTGCACTTCTCCAAAATCTATTCGGTATCTGCACATTTATTGTATATTAGCAGTAAGACCAGAAATGAGCGTAACGCTCTGTTTACAAGGCACAGAAAACAGACCCAAATATGGAAATTACTAGCAATGAGAATGGGGAAGAAAGACTACAACAAGGAATGTAGATGATATTTTTGTTTCCTAGCTATGATGCCAAATATTGAACTTTCAACTTGAGACAAGGAGGCCATAAAAAGTTGTATTAGTTTCCTAGAGCTGCCATGACAAAGTACCAGAGACTGAGGAGGTTAAACAACAGAAATTTACTCACTCACAGGTCTAGAGGCTAGAAATCTGACATAAGGTGTCGGCAGGACTGATTTCTTCTCAAGTATCTCTTCTTGGTTTGTAGATGCCATGTTTTCCTTTTGTCTTCACATGGTCTTCCTCTGTGCATGTCTGTGTCCTAATATTTTCTTTTTATAAGCACGCCAGTCATATTGGATTAGAGCCCACCCATTTGACCTCAATTACCTATTTAGGGCCTTATCTCCAAATACAGTCATATTACGAGGTATTGGGGGTTAAGACTTCTACATATTAACGTGAGCAGGACACAATTCAGCTGATAATAGAAGATAAGAGTAATTTAAGCAAGTAACTATTGTTTACAGTGAGTTGCTTAAGGATATGAATTTACTCAAGAAAAACAAGAAGAAATTACATAACACTGTACGTTATACAAAGATATTAAATTAATCACCATAACATCCTGTGAGATGGGCATTAAATTAGACTAAGCAAGATGAAGCAACTTATCCAGAATTGTATAGTTGGTACTTTCCAGAATTTAAACCAGGTATTTTCCCAGTTCCATTCTACGTTATATATTCCTTTCATTATTTGAAATGAATTTTGAGTCTTCATTTTGCTTAGTTTCTGAAGTTACATGGGGATAGAGTGGAGTTGGATATTTTCAGTGACATTCACACATGGGGAAGGAAATTGAGTGCAGAAGCTTCAGCAATCTTTCCATGGAGAACACTAACAACAGAACCAGAAACACTGTTATCCTTTTGGTTCAGTGATCTTTCCAGAAGCACTACAAGAATCAATTTTAAGAAGCCCAATGTTTTCCAAACTTTCACCAATGGGCTCTGTAGGGTCCTCTAACAGTATCTAAGAGACTAACTAGTTTCACATTCCAAGTCACTTAAGGAGTTCTGATTGTTCTCTGTGAGGAAATCAAGTGACAATCATAGCAGGTAACTTAGGATAGTTTCTTCAGGGCCCAGGCAAAACCTAATACACAGTAATAGTCATTGTTAACTGCATCTTTGACAAGGATTAATCAGGTATCAAAGAGGTCTATAAATTGGGAGAAATTATGATCAAACAGAAACACAGACCACAGATATTTAATTAATGCTCAATTATTTATGAGTTTAACTTTGGTTAACCTAATTTTCCTTCTTCTAGACAATTTCCAATTCATCTCCACAAAGAGACCAGAATAATCACCTTCCAATACAAGATTTATTGTGTTCCTTTAATTTAAAGCATACAGTGACTTCTACATTCACTCCACCAAGTTTTGCCAGGACAGAAAAGGAGATGTGATATTTTGTCTTGAATTGGATATGCCACCATACTTGACTTAGCTCATCCTACTGGAAGCACTTTGAGATTCTACAGTCTTGTCTTACATCCTCTACGGAATCAAGCCAAGGGAATCACACACAGTTACAGCTGGAAAAACATTTGTTCTGGGTTAACACTTTTAGCCTTTACCACCAAGACTTTATCACCAAGATCTATCTTTACAGTCTCTAAACGGGAGACCTTCTTGCCTTCCCTTTTCATATTGACTAGGAAGGTAAAGGGAAGAACTGAGAAGTACCCAAAGTCAGCTAGCAGCCAGCACAGATAAATCATCTGTGGAGATATTGTTTCTTTCAAAAGATATAAACATAAGAGCAAGTCCTAGTGTTTGAAACAACTGTGCATAATAAAATTCCATGAAAACCTAGAAATTCCGATGCAGATCAGTAACATATTGGTTAAATAAGCTGTTATGTTCATGCAATGGACGAGTGTACATACATTAAGAAGAACGAGATACTCTTTTCTATGAGATTCTCTTTTCACTGAATTCATCAGTGCTGCAAAAACAATGTTACATAATACTTTTTCTTTAACATTACATCAGGCATCCTCATCTGGTCCTGCATTTATTGCCAGTGTTACTAAAGTCTATCACTTACCTCTTTCTCTTTTAGACATATAATTTCTTCTTATTTTGGAAGCATTCATCAATCCCTATTTTACCCTTTCTTTTAAATTACAAATGAATATTGAATTTTATAAAATATCTTTTGGAGGATATTTCAAGTGATTGTATACTTTTGCTCTCCTTTGACCTTGTTATATGGTAAATTATATTTTGTTATTTTATATTATGTTATTTATTATATATTGTATTATGTTTACTAATTATATTTATTATATTATAGTTACATTATTTTTAAGGTAGCATTTCATTTTAGATAGACAAAACAACGGAATAGGAAGCGTCTTAAAATTAGATGCGAGAGCATAAGGGAATTGAGATTAAAATAAAATTCATGTTTTGGATCAGTAGCAAAAATTATTCAACAAAAGTGGGAAAATATGGCTATCATTACTAAATTCTAGATAGAGCAACTAGTTAAGAGTTAAAAAATAATGAAAATGTAAAAGTATCAGAAACCTGGGAGACTTGAAATAAATTATTCATGAGGAATACCTTTCTAAGATACAAAAAAAAAGGATACATTTAATTATATAAGAATTAAAAGTTTCCTCATGGCAAAATGCACTACAAAGGTCAGAAAACAAGCAAAAGAAATTGGGAAATATATTTAGAAATGGATATGCTTCTTTACAACTTTTGAGAGAAGCACATGTTTCTTTTTCCTTTAACCTGTTATGTGGGTATTAATCTATAATGTAAGTGCATGGTTCCTTTCCTTTAACCTGTAATGTGAGATTTAATCTATATGGTAAGTGCATGGTTCCTTTCCTTTCATCTGTAATGTGAGTGTCAACATGGGGCACTGCTTCCAAGCACAGACTTTGGATGTTCCTGTACTGGTCCCGTCACTGACCATCCACAAAAACTTACAAATGTTGCTTTACTTTCCTGGGGGTTAGAGTCTTAGCTAAGAAATGGAAGCAAAATAGAACTTTCCCCCAGGGATGATAGAAGGTTTAAAGGAGTAAATATGTAAGTGACTTAGCACAGTGCCTAGTACAAGAGAGATCAATATAAGTACTTACCAATTTTTTAAAGAGACACATGAAAGAAATAAAATGTGGTGATTTCAATCTATTGATATATATTCTTGACATTAAACTACCTTTTCATTCATTGGATGACCTAACTTGCTCATGCTTTTTCTTACTCTAGTGAACTTGGGTAGCTAATAGCATAGTTTAAAATTTTTGCTTTTATATTTACAAGTAAATTTGACCTGTAATTTTCTTTTTCCTTACAGTTTTAATCTATTTTCAGTATTAGGATTATATAGACTTCATAAGATGAATAAAGGAGCATTCTTCCTTTGCTACTCTCTAGAAGTTCTTCTTTGTTAATATTGACGTTATCTGTTTAATAGAAGTTGGATAGAATTCACCTCCCAAATGATCTGGCCGGGTCTGGTATTTTCTTGGTGAACGATTGTAAACTATTGACTTAATTCCTTTACTGGTGCAAGAACTCCAGCTACAAATTTCCGCTTGTGTCAGTTTTGGTAAACTTTAGGAGCTAGGAAATTGTCCACTTTACAGAAATGTTCAAATTTACTGGCATTTCATATATTCTCTGTTTGTACTCTATGCTATAATATTGTCCTGATTCTTTCTGTATAGTATTTACTTACGTTTTTGTTTTGCTTAATCAAATTGTGTTTTTCTAAATCTTTTCAAAGAATACTCTTTTGACTTACTAAATCACCTCAATTTTATACTTTTTTCTGTTTTATTAAGTTCTGCTCATATCTTTATTGTCTATTTTTTCTATGTTCTCAGGGTTTATTGTTTTACTCTTCTGATGTCAATTAAAACACTTGGTTATTAATTTTAATAAATCTTTTTAGTTATAAATAGTTGAACTTTTTGAAGATTCCAGCTTAGTTGTACTTATCTAAGGGTCAGCTCCTCCTCATAGTTGCTGGCCTAAGGTTTAGTTCACCCTATAGCAATGTATATATTGACATTTTTTCCCCTCGACTTTCTGTGTTTTGCTACTTCTCACTTTTCTTTGCAGAGAAGCCCTTTGAAATACCCTTAACTTATTTTACAGCCAATAAGTCTTTAAAATACTGTGTATTTTTTAAGATAAATCAACTTATGTAATTAGGCAGGAAATCTGATCTGCCATATTTTAAAAAACAGCATAATTTCACTCTTCTCCACGATTAATCTGCTGTATTACACGACCTTCGAGTTTTTAGCTTTATCAATGACATGTACTTTAAAAATGTTTGAAAGATCCTACCCAGTCTTTTAAAACATCCTTGCTCCTTGTTTCAGTTCTAGTTTTATGTATATTTTCTGCCTGGCACCTGATTATTCCAACATCTGATGATTGGCCTTGGGAATCTAATTCTGGTATTGATTGTTTTTGCTGATTCTATCCACTTGTAGCTGATTTCTTCATGATTGTGTAAATTTAGATCATGAGTTCACCTTTAGCTAAACTTTATCTGTGGGAACGCTATAGGCCTGTGTTGAAGGTCTACCTCTCCAGAAAGGGTTTAGTTTGGTGTTTGGAATACCACCGATTGGGGAGCATTTTAAGTTCATTTCTTAGCTTCTCTTTGCAAGACCGCAAATAAATTTGCAACCCAAACACTGTGAACACAGATCTGCGGTTCAGAATTCTCAAGATTTCCTACCTGTTTCCTACCCAGAGCAGAGGCCAAGAGAATTTGCTCTTAGTCTCCCTTTGCCAGCAGATATTTTTTTCTCCTGGCACACCCTTTCATTAAAGGTGAAGCCAGGGATAGATAGCTTTAGTTCTAACTTCCCATCTAGTAGGGATGGAGTCTTACCTCCTGCCTCCCATGTGGTCATGGCCATTTAAAAACAAGTCTCTATACCAGGTGTGTCATTCAACTACGGCCTGTATTCCAAATCCAGACAGCTGCCTATTTTTTATGGCCTATGAGCTATGAATAATTTTCACATTTTAACTGGTAGCATTTTAATGGTTACCTAAGTACCTAAATAATATCCTCAATTTTGCCTCTTTGGTCTACAAAGCCTAAAATATTTGCCATTTGGCTCCATAAAAACAGGATTTCCAGCTTCTGTTCTAAGCTATCAAGATCTTCAATCCACTCTTAATAGAGCTATAACTCTCACACATGGACCACCCTTCCTTCATGGGTCCTGGAAATTTCGACTGCACACTTCCAAAATCAACCACTCACTTAAAAATAAGTTGTGTACATTTAACCTAGCATACCTAACCCTTTGCTTTTAGGAGAGTTTTTCAAGTAATCTTGCCCACCGTATTCTTCAGAACTTCATTAATAATGGCAAAAAATTGGGCTTACCTGGTGGTGCAGTGGTTGAGAGTCCACCTGCCGATGCAGGGGACACGGGTTTGTGCCCCGGTCCGGGAAGATCCCACATGCTGCGGAGCGGCTGGGCCCGTGAGCCATGGCCGCTGAGCCTGCGCTCCGCAATGGGAGAGGCCACAACAGTGAGAGGCCCGCATACCATAAAAAAAAAAAAGGCAAAAAATTAAAACATTCAACAAAAATGGGAATTGTTCATAACAATTGTAGAAGCACATACAGTAGAAAACTATAAACTGTTACTGAAACAGTGAGACACACATTTTTATTCTTAGAGAACTATGTTTATTTAGGTCCCTTTTGTTTAAATAAGTATATTTCTGTGTATGTATGTATACAGTCATGTATTTATATACACATACATTATTTGTATGATATATTTATATAAACATGAAATACATACCTATACACATATCTTTGATTTAAATTTGTATACATATACAGGAATATCATTATATATTTTATATACATTGAACTGAAAACTGGTAGTATACATATATATCGTGTATAAATGTGTGTCTACGTGCATGTGTAGAAAAGCAGGTTGAGAGATATGGAAGCATGAGTTAGACAGGGTTCAAGATTTTAAAAGTAGTCGTGTGTAGGTAGTGAGGTTAAGGCCCATTGGATTGAAAATATTGCATATTTTTACATCAATTGTTATGATGACCAGATTCCTATGTAAATAAAATTATAAATAGCTATACATACTCGTATCTGTAATGTATAACTAAAAGATATATAGTTTTACATATGTATTATATTTATATTATATAATACAATTATCTTATACTAATACATTATACATTGTGTTCTATAGAATATATTAACTATAGTGTATTATATCAGATAATAATAATTATATATTTATATATTATGATATAGCTGTTTTATAATCAATATTACAGGATATATCATATTAATATTACGAACATATTAACCATATAAATACATTTCATTACTCATGTATGTTGTATATAATATATGCTAGGCAAAAATATATATTAATATAATACATAATTGTTATACATTAATATAAATAATAGTATATTACATTTATACGTCAATATAATATTTAATATTGGTATATTTATATTATTTTTAATATATACATAGCTAATGCTCTTTAAAGCCATCTACTACAAGTAGAATAAGACCAGGAGTATGGCCAAAGCAAATTGTAAAAATATTAGATTACTTATATTCATTTATATGTCATTTTCCTGGAATCTGCCTCTGGCTATTACAGAGGACACACAGCAAAATCAACAAAAAGTGCCCAGGACATAGGATCCTTTCTTCATTGGAACGGAACCTCAAAGGAAACACAGTGCTATTCAGTCCCCCTTCAAAGAGCCAAGAGCAAACCTTGAAGCACCCAGTAAAAGCCAATTCAAACAAAAAAGCTTTTCCACTTAAACTGGAAAAAGTTAAGTTCCCAAGAGACCCCCTACATCAACCACTGAAGCTCATTTGGCAGTAAAAACAATAATGTTCACCGAACAACAAGAAACGCAAAACAATAGTTGTTTTACCAAAAACACAAAAAAGCAGCTAATTAGTGTCTTTCCTGTTTGAAAGAAGGGGGTGGGAAGTGGGCAGGAGACCTGATAGGAAAGATTAAAAGAAAAGGAAAAGGAAAATAACAGTTTCCAGTTTGACACTCAAGCTGTCTTCTGCATCCATTTCGTCAAGGCCACCAAGTCAATGTGGAGGCTTTTTCCTCCTTCCTTTTCTTTTCATGAGACTGATCACAACCAGCACTGCAGATTCCATCGAATTAAGGAATGCTGTTGCCTACATCTGTGAATGAGCTGTGAGTAAAGTACTGAAGTAGAGGACACCTAAAGTGAAACATCTTCATGAATGTCCACGTGGCTGAGCAGCAAGTTAACCTTTCACAGATGTGCTAAAGAAGAAGAGTTGGGTTTTATTTTATTTACTTTTCCCTGAACTGTGCTGAATGACTATCATCGACAAGTTCAGGCTACTTTTTGCTGAGGATCAATGCACTGGGAGAGCTGAGAGAACACTGAACAGTAGAGCTGTCTTTTTCTTGACCAGTTCACCTTAGTTTCCCATACTCTAAGTCTTTCCCTAATTCTTTCTCCTTTTTATTGTAGTAAAATGAACATAACACAAAATCCACCATTTTGATCATTTTACAATTCACTGTACCATCCAGTGGAATTTACTACTGTCACAATGTTGTGCAACTATCACCACTGTCCAACTACAAAACATTTTCATCACCCCAAGAGGAAACATACACCCATTTTGAGGAGTCATTCCCTATTTCCCTCTCTTCCAAACCCCTGGAAACCACTAATGTATAATAGTTTCCGTGTGTATGGATTTGCCACTGCTGGACATTTCATATAAATGGAACCATACAATATAGAGCCTTTCGTGCCTGACTTCTTTCACTTAGTTGCATCCATGATGTAGCATGTATCAGTAATCCATTCACTTTTATGGCTGAATTCCCTGATCCTGTTTTCTTCATACTGTTTGAATGCAAAACTTAAAATAAGTTGAGAGTGAAGCTCTGTTTTAAGGGCACATCTACGAGGCCAATTCTTTTAAAAAAGGTGAAAATGGAGATATTGTTGTGAAATGATAATCGTTGAGAAGCCTCAGCCAATTTGATAATGAAAAGTTTGGGAAATGTTGCAAAAAATTATCTGCTTTATATTAAAAGCCTTTTAAGCAAGGATTCAGGAGATTGTCTTTTTCTTGCAGGTAACTTAAATGAGTCAGAAGGAAATAACTGCGCTTTAAAACAGATTTTGAAAGGATTCTATTTATTCTTAATAGACGAATGGGAGTACAGGTAGTTCACATCCAATATGGACTCCCTGTGCAAACACCGTTTATCGTTTTAGCCACCACTATCGAATTATATTTCTTGAGAGTAAGGCAGCTCAATTCCTGCATATTACTTTTTTTCCTGCATATTACTTTTTAAAATTCATCTATCAAATCCATTAATATAGTATAAACAAGAGATGTTCATGTTTCAGTGCAGTTCAAATATCAGGTATAAAGAACCACCAGTAAGAAAAAGAATCCTATATCTCTTGCCAGAATGTGTTCAGCTCTAGGGTGCTTTGCTAGCTGAAACACATTTTCCTTGTCAAGAGGATAGAGGTTGTTTAAGAGGGATGAGAGTCAAAAAATGTTAACTACGTGTATGTGTTAAGAACAGTGCTAGGTTATCTCATATTCTACATCAGTCAAGGCTCTCCATTTTACATATGTGAAAAGCGAAGTTAAAAGTGTTTTAGTAGGGCTTCCCTGGTGGCGCAGGGGTTAAGAATCTGCCTGCCAGTGCAGGGGACGCGGGTTTGAGCCCTGGTCCGGGAAGCTCCCACATGCCACGGAGCAACTAAGATCATGCGCCACAACTACTGAGCCTGCACTCTAGAGCCCGTGAACCACAACTACTGAAGACCACACACCTAGACCCCGCGCTCAGCAACAAAGAGAAGCCACCACAATGAGAAGCCCACGCACCGTAACAAAGAGTAGCACCCGCTCACTACAACTAGAGAAAGCCTGCGCATAGCAAGGAAGAGCCAATGCAGCCAAAAATAAATAAATAAATCTACTTTTTAAAAAAAAAGGGTTTTAGTAACTTACTAAAAGGCACATAATTAGTAAAGCTGAGCAAGAATTCAATCCCAAATCTGTCACACTGAAGTTTAAGCTAATACTTGAGATTAATAAAAACAGCACTAAATTAAAAGTTCAGAGATATTTTTAATTTCATACTCTTTCACTAACGCTCTTTGGAGATAAATCATTTCTTTTATATGGGCCTTAGTTTTCACAACTATAATAGTTGGAAGCTTGACTAGATGATCTGTATGTAGTCTTCCAATTCTAAAATGTTCCACTCATTTGGATTCCTACAATAATTGCCCTTGCAATACATGCATGCTGCCACCAAGTAGCCGTAGAGATTATTAGTTCCTTTTATATCCCTAGTGGGGAGTGCATTTTGACATCAGACTTACCGGTCAATAGTACAACCTGTTACTATAACTATAAAATAACAAAATAATCTGGTATTATTTCCTGTAAAGCAGAAGCTTTACATTGTCTGTGAATCATATCAGAATCACCTGTAGGTTTGTTTGGTTGTGTTTTAACACCTTTATTGGAGTATAATTGCTTTACAATGGTGTGTTAGTTTCTGCTTTATAACACCTGTAGGTTTTTAAACATAGAGGAAATCCATAACCCATTGAATGAGAATCTTCAGAGACAGGACATGGGCATCTGGATTTTTGGGCTCCCATCATCCATGTATTTTATTTTATTTTATTTTTTGCCTATGTACAATATTTGCCACATCCTCTTGAATCTTTAAATGTTTCTTTTTGTTTTAAAATTTTAGAATATTCCATAATCTTCACCTACTTTTCATAAGGTGTTATCTGTTATGTTTATTCGATCTTGTGCTTCTCCTGGTTGTCTTCTTTTTTTCCTTTTTTTTGGGGGGGGGCCCTGCCTCATGGCTTGCAGGATCTTAGTTCCCTGACCGGGAATTGGACCCCAGGGCCCCAGCAGTGAAAGCGCCAAGTTCTAACCACTGGACCACCAGGGAAGTCCCAAGACTTCTGTTTTAAATGACTTTTTTCCCACTCTAATTCATTCCTGGGATCAGTTTCATGTTTGAACATTAAACCAACCTTGCATTACTAGAATAAAGCTACTTTGATTGTGATATATGATTGTTTTACATACCATAGATACGGTTTGTGCTTCCGTTTACACATTTTGCATGCATGTTCAAAAGAGAAACTGGCCTGTGATTCTATTCTTGTAATATTCTTTTTAGTTTTGATCTGAAGCTTATGTTGGCCTTATAAATATTTTGAGCAATATATACTTTTCTGTCTCCTGGAAGATTTTTATGTAAGATTACCAATATTTCTTCCCTAAATATTTGGAAGAATTTACTTGGAAAGCCATTTATCCCTGGAAATCATTTTCTGTAAAGGTACTTAATTATACAAACAACTTTTGCAGTAGATATAGGTTTTTTAGATATTTTTTCTTTCTTGGGTTAGTCTTGTTAGCTTGCATTTTTAAAGAATTTGTCATTTTCAATGAATTTTCAAATTTATAAATATAAAATTATCATAAGTTTAACAGCTTTATTGGGATGGAATTTACATACCATAATTTCAACACTTTAATGTATACAATTCAGTGGTTCTGAGTGTAACCACTAAAAGACTTGTAAGCAAGCACAACAATCCAATTGTAGATTTCTGTCCCCCCACAAAAAACCCATTACACATTAACAAGCTTTTTTCAATCTCCTCAGCCCTCTCAGCCCTAGGCAACCACTCATCTACTTCCTGTCTCTACAGATTTGCTATTCTGGGCATTTCATATAAATGGGACCATACAATATGTGATCTTTTGTGAGTGGCTGCTTTTACTTTACATAATGCTTTCATGGTTCATCCATGTTGTAACATGGATCAGTAGATCATTCCTTTCTATAGCTGAATGCTATTCTATTGTATGGATATTCCACATTTTGGTTATTCATTTATCCGGTTGTCATTTGAATTATTTCCACCTTTTGTTTTTAGAAATATGCTTCTATGAACATTCACGTACAAGCTTTTGTGCAGACATAAGTTTTTATTTCTCTTAGGTATATATTTAGTAGTGGAACTGCTGGGTCATAGGGTAACTCTATGTTTAACACTTGCAGGAACTCTCAAGCTGTTTTGTAAAATGGCCGCACCATTTTACATTCCCACCAGCAATGTATGTGGGTTTCAATCTCTTCTCTTACAGCCTAACATGTCATCTATGCTGGAAAACGTTTCACATGTAGTTGAGCAGAATGAGTATTTTACTGTTTGGTTGAGTGTTCTGTAAACATTTATTAGGTCTTGTTAATTCATAGTCTTGTCCAAGTCTTCTATATCGTTGTTGATCTTCTGCCTAACTGTTCTATCCATTATTGACTGTGGAGTACTGAAGCCTCTACCTAATGTTGTGTAATTACCTATTTCTTCCTTCAGTTCTTCATGGATTTTGGTATTTTCTTCTTCATGGATTTTGGTTTTACCTTATTCAGGGCAAATATGTTAAAAATTTTTGTATCTTCCCTCTCTTTATCATAAAATGTCCCTTTTCATATCTAGTAACTTTTTTGTTTGTTTTAAAGTCTATTATTTCTGGTATTAGTATAGCCACTTCAGCAATGCTTACGGTCGCTATTTGCATGATGTATAGCTTTTCATCCTTTTACTTTGTACACATTAGACTTTTGAATCCAAGGAGTGTCTCCTATAGAAAACATGTTTTAATACCCAGTTCGACAATATCTGCCTTTTGATTGTATTGTTTAATTCATTTACATTTAGTTTTATTATTGATATGGTAGGATTTATTTATGTCTATCATTTTACCTTTGGTTTTCTACATGTCTCATGATTTTGTTTTTTTGTTATTGTTGTTGTTCCTCCAGTTTCCTTTTATAGTAAGTAGATATTTTCTACTGTAACATGCAATTCCTTTAATGATTTTTAACCACATTGTTTGACTAATGGCTGCACTAGTGCTTATGTAATACATCTCAGAATCTCTTCAAATTTTTACTAGGTTCATTCCAGATAGAAACAGAAACTGTACTTTTATAGAGCTGTATGCCTTCCCCTCTTTTTTGTTTTTATTACATTTATATATGTTACATACTTAACAACATATTATTATAATTATTACTTCTCACAAGCTTATTTTTTCAAGGAGCTTAGAGAAGAAAGTTGAGCAAATAAATATTTTTGAGTTTGTCGGGTTAATCTATTTACCATTTCTGGTTCTCTTCCTTTCTTCCTGCGGAATCAGCTTATGATCTACTGTCATTTTTATTCTAACACAGCTTTGTTCTCACTGCCTTCGTTGTGCCATATCATCAAATATATGATATTTCTTTATGTTATATAGAGAACAATCCAAATATAGTCATATTGTTTAGGCACTTACTTTTTAAATTAGTTAAGAGAAAAAAGGAGAAGAAATTTGAAATTACAGTATCTTTTATAATTCCCTACACAACTGCTCTAGTCAGCATTCTTTGTTTTGTTTTTATGGTTTGAGTTACTGTCTGCTATCATTTGAAGAACTTCCACTAGTATTACTTCTGAAGCCCGTCTGCTAACAATGAACTTACTCAGTTTCTGTTTCTGTTTCTGAGTTATGGTGAAGTATTGATGATAAGTTGTGGAGTGGTAGGAAAAACTAAAATGTGATGTGCTGTATGATGTATGCTTCACTGAAGTGTCTTGGTAAAATTGTAATGATTTATGATAGAAATCACATAAAGCAAGCATCACAATTCTCCAGGAATATTCTGTAGAATGCTAATGTTAATGATGAATATGTGATCCCAAATCTTTCACTTGTATTGACCTTATCTCATTAATTCTTCTCCCAACAATGCCATAACTAGAGTTGAGTTCTAAAGTGTACCTTCCTCTTTTCCAATAGAAATGGTCCCACAATTTCAGAAAGTTCTCAAACGTGAAAAAGTGCACACGGCGTTTATCACGTTTGCAAATGCCAATGAAAATGCTAAGGTAACACTGTCCAAAATGCAATATTCTTCTGTGAGGGCACCCAACTTTAAACAAATACACATATTCTAAATACAGCTTAGATCTGTGACATGTTTTGGCCAATGAAGTGTGAGCAGACATGATGGCCTTCAACGAGCAGCAGAGGCCTTAAATGGGCTTGTGCGCTTGGGCTCACCTCTTATGTTTCAGTGAACTTTGTGAGAAGACAGGGCCTGGGAGCTGCGGCCTCACAGTTGGGCTCCAGAGGAAGATGTGTGTTACAGACCTCAAACTGACCCAAAACACGGAGCAAAACCAGCCATCTAGAGGTCTAAAAGAGAGCCACTGCAGCTAGCCAATAGGTGCAAGAAAAATAAATTCTTGTTTATGGAACTGAGTTTTGGGTCGATTTGTTCCAAAGCATTATCACAGCAAGAGCTGACTAACACAACATCCTCCAAATCATTGTTATGTAAATGGCTGCCACCATGCCTACAAGTAAGGCAATTGTGTACTCAAATTGTGAGAATTCTTGAACTCTTGGTGCCTCTCCAACACAATGTACATGGCTAAATTTCCACAAATAATTTCACTAATATACCACAAAGATCTAAGCTTTAATTAAATTTAATGCAAAGTTCATTCTTTTCATTTTCTGCTTCTACATAGTTAAAATGCTTTTTATCAATGTAAAATGGCTCTTACCTTTTGGCTTCTGTTGTGAGAGTCTTTTGAACTCTGAAACACTGCAGAATATCACCTATATATGGAATCTAAAACATACAACATTCGACCGAATATAACAAAAAAAAAGGAGAGTCGCCGATATAGAGAACAAACTAATGGTTACCAGTGCAGAGGGGGAGGAGGGGGCAATACAGCGGTGGGGAAGTGAGAGATGTAAACTACTGGGTGTACGACAGGCTCAAGAATGTATTGTACAACACAGGGAATATAGCCAATATTTTGTAATAACTGTAAATGTAGAGTAACCTTTAAAAAGTATATAAAAATTTTTTTAAAAAGAAATCATACTTAAAATTCGAAACAATTTAAATGTCCATCCACAGGAAAATGCACATATAAATTATTGTATTTCCCTATATGGGAATCCTACGTAGCGAGGAAAGTACATGAACTAGACAGAACTTTACGTGTCAGCATGGATGAACCTAGCAAAGATAACACTAAATAAAGCAAGTAACAAGAGAAAACAAAATAGAATATGATATGCAGCTTAAAAATATTTAAAAATGTAGCCTACATAGAAAGACATCCATGCCAGTGATGGAGACCAAGTTCAGAAGAGTGGTTACCCAGGGTCAGCTGGGGAGTGGCTGTGTTTGGGAAAGTGGTCACACCAGAGACTCTTCAACAGGAATGGTAATGTTTCACTTCACACGCTGGCTGGAGGACGGAGGAGTGTCTGTGATGTTATAATGTGAGCACGCTGCATGTAAAAGCCATTGCTGACCACATCTAGGGGATCTGATGCGCGGGAGCTGGTAGTGGGTGGAGGCATCCAGAAGGTGGTGGTAGAAGAGGAACGTTGTACACGTAACGCCTAAGGCCTGAACAGAGGACGACCACTGCTCTAGAAACTGGACACAAATCCAACTTCTACGGCCAATCTTAGAAGACAAACTGAGGCATATTTAAAATTTTAACACTTTATGTGCGCAAAAATAGATTCAACTCACGCACCACAAAGCGGAAGAGGTGAGGAGCACTCCAGCCACAGGAGCTGCAGAGATGTTTATTTTAAAAGGGCAGAAGCAAAGCAAGGAAACGAGTGATTTGCTATGGCTTTAACGCCTAGTTGGTGGTTTGTGACTGGGTGTCCTCAGCGGTGTTCGTCACCCTGAGGCGCCGACAGGCTTAGATTTTGGTTGGTTTAAGTAGGCGGCCGCATCGCTAGAGCCACCGCAGGCTAACGGCCTCCTTGCAGGGTTAATTTACTAACACCAATTGTCTGAGTCCTTCCTCTTACTCAGTCACTTCACTTCCTACGCCTCACTTTCTCTTCTGTAAAGTGGATATTCAGTAGTAAATTCTCTGTGGAGGTGTCAGGACAAAACAAAGTGATTATTAGGAACCACGATCATGTCCTGAATGCACGGAACACGTCACCGTTTGCCAACCACCGTGTCAAGTCAGCAGAAACGACAGAAATTAAGAGCTCTCCGCAGAAATTCACACACCCGTGCACCAGGTAAGGGACCACAGGCAGACGTTCACTCAGCCTTTCCTGTGTCCCTCACGGAGTTCACGCTCTCTCCTGGGCGGGGCGAGCAGAGACACTTTGAGGGAGTTTAACTACTTTTAAAATGCGCTGATACAACCATGTCTCACTTTTGTTTGGATCAGTCAGCAAACGCTTTTTGGAAACCCCAAATTCTCCACACCTCCTACCTTTCGCGCTGCCCTAGTCTCGAAGCTGCCGACACCGCTCCTCAGGCCGCGTCGTCCGGGGAGGCGGGTCTGCGTGCTGCTCCTCAAGCCGCGTCGTCAAGGGAGGCGGGTCTGCGTGCGGACGCACGGCGAGCGCGCGGAAGTCCTCGAGCCCCGCCCCCACGGGCCCGCCCGGAGGCTTAAACCGCAACCCCGCGGCTCGGGAGGGCGTTGATGCCCGCGCAACACCAGGCCGCGCGTGGGCTCCGGAGCGCGGCAAGGAGGGCTCGGCCTAGGTGGGGCCCGTGGCCCTATGTCTTCTGGCTGCGACGCCGGTCCTGCGCACGGTGCGGGGCCGCAGCCGCCGGGCGGTGGGCGCCCGAGGGGCCGGGAGGCGAGCCGGGACCCACAGGAGGGTGTGGGCATCCTGTCTGCAGCCAGCGTCCCCGAGGCCGCGCTCAGGCCGTGAACACTCGGTGAAGCTGCGCCCGGACAGCGCGGCCGACTCCTTCTCGCGCTCTGAGGACCTGTGCGCGCTGCAGGACTCGGTGCCTCTGCCCTCCGTGCGGGCTTCCCTGAGGGAGGGCCTGCTGGACTTAACGCCGACTGCCGCCGCGGGTAGACTGGGCGCCGCTCCTGAGCACCCTCTGCCCCTGATCTGTATCCAGAGCTTCTTCCAGCCACGGCTTGTCGAGACAGGTTTGTACTTCCCGCTTCCAGGGGCCCTCGTGTGGGCGCTGAGAAGCGGGGTTTTAAATGGTTAAAGGTGGAGGGTGGGCACTAGAACCGGTGCCCAGTGCCCGGGTGTGCGTGCACTGGACGGGGCGTGCGGCCTAGGACTCCTGCCAGCTCGGTGACCCCGGCCGAGTGCCTTAAGGCTTCAAGGTCTCAGTGTTCTCATCTGTAGCATGGGCTTAACAGGACCCAGCCTCTGTGGCGGTTACAAGGATTCACTGTGTTAATGCTTCTAGACTCTACAAAGTAGAACACTTAGCACAGTTTGGAGCATCGTTAATTGTTGCATAGATGTTACCTGGTCTGTTGAATGACTTTGCCTGGTACACACCAAAGCGATTAGGAAATGGATATATCCCAGCTTCATTTCCTTTCCATTCAAACAGGGCTCAGGAAAAAAAAATTTTTTTTCAACAGGTGTATCATATATAGTGGAAAGAGCACCGGTGTCAAGGCAGCTTAGGGTTTGAATTCCAGGGCTGATGCTCTCTGTGGCCTGGACAGGTTTCTTTTGCACTACAATCCCCACACTTGTAAAATGACATTAAAAATCACTCTTTCTGTGGGTTCTTAGAATTAATTAAGCAGGTTATGTGTGTAAAGTATCCTGGCACTTGAATGAGCTGTCAGAACCAAGGGCTGCTGGAGACGATGCTTCTGCCCTAGGTAATCGTCCCTTCTGCTGGGCAGCAAGTAAACACAAGCACAGGAGTCAGTGCTCTGGAAGAGTGAGTTCTGCTGCTACAGAGCACAGAACCTCTTTTTTCTTTGATTTAATTTTTATTCTATATTGGAGGATAGTTGATTTACAATGTTGTGTTAGTTTCAGGTGTACAGTAAAGTGATTCAGTTATACATATATCCATTCCTTTTCAGATTCTTTTCCCGTACATTTTGTTACAGGATATGGAGTAGAGGTCCCTGTGCTATGCAGTAGGTCCTTGTTGATGATTTTATATATAGTCGTGTGTATATGTTAATGCCAAACTCCTAATGTATCCCTCCCCGCCATCTTTCCCCTTTGCAGAGCACAGAAACTTGGAAGGGAAAGTTCAGGGTAGGATTCTTGGAGGAAGTGCCATCCTTTCTAAGGATATGTAGAAGCTCCTGGGGTGGCAGGAGAGAGCAGTGTGTGTTGAAGTTTGAGAAATGTAAGAAAATATGGCAAAACTAATGTACAGGACTGGAACTCAGGGTTTGGGAGAGAAATGAGGGTTGATACTGAAAACTTAGTGGGGCCCAACAGAAAGGCGCCTTGTTTGTCCTGTCAGAAGTTTGGATGTTTATCCTGAAGGCTGCAGGAAACACCAAAGAACAGTGAAATGGATTTCTGGTTTAGAGGCTCACTTGGACCTCCATGTGGAAGGCAGTTGATTGGGTGCTGGGTGAATTGTAATCTAAGGGTCCCACTTAAGTTATAAAAGGTGGGACCGGGTTTTGCAGATCTGAGAGAGAATGGGTGAGGCCTGGTGAGCAGTTAGAAAAGGGAGGGCAGCAAGCGTGGGTGACAGTTCACAGCTGCATCTTTTTGAGAGATACAGAGCACAGTAGAAAGGGATTGGGGGTGGCGAGAGGATCTTCCTTCATCTTCAGTGCTTTAGAGGGGCCTGGTAGACAGGTCTGGGCCCAAGGTACAGATGTGGGCTTTTGGGAGGACAGGTGTTTGAAGGCATGGTAGAGACTTAGGTTATCCACAAGAATATGCAAAGAATCATAGGTCTGAGAGTTTTTTTAAGTGAGTATATTTGAGGATGTTTATAAGCTGAGAGAAAGTAGCCAACAGAGGAAGGGTGTAAAGATCTAGGAGAGGAAGTGATTGTTCATTTGTTTTCGAAAAGCTGAATACTTATCATGTGCCTGGCCCTTTTCTAGCACCTGGGGTTCACACCATCTGTTATCTCTTCTGCAACGACAGTTCAGCTCATCCCCTGGTGAAGAGAAGTCAGATTATTCTTTGCATCCCATTCAGGTATAAGAAGTGTTCTGTACCTCTGAAGGGACTTTACTTAACCAGAGTAGTAAGTTAGAAATCAAAAGAAATTAGAGCTGGAAGGGACCTGAAAGGCCACGGTACTTAATTTTGCCTAATATTTTACATTGAATGTAAGAAAAATTTATTGTAGAGCCCATTCTCTTCAGAGTTCCTTCACTGAACTTTCTTTATGTCTTCCATCCAATGGGCCCAGCTTGTAGATTTTGGCCTTCTCCTAAATTTGCTTCTTCATCCATATTACATTTTGCCCAGACTGTGGCAGAAACTCCTGGGTGGTTTTGCGGCCCCTGGTTCAGTTCCTCTAAGTTCATCTGCCTACTCGTGTTGAGTGATCTTCTACCATAAAAAGATGTGCTTAAAATAATGCTGCTACTGGCTTGCCCACACAGAGTTAGTGCATACTAGCCGCCCAGCGTGTGCTCTGCACAGAGGCGTGTAGTCTGAACTGTGTTTGGCCAAGCCTCATAGGGCTCTTTGCCCTGAAGAAGGGGAGCTTTTTGTGATCACTCCCTTAATCTAATTGGTCCTTCAGCAGCGGGGTGCCTTTTTCTAATCAGCGGAGGCACCCTTACTCAGCCAGTGGTAGCCCCAGGCCTCATCACCTGTGGGGTACAAGCCATGCTCTCTCCCAGGCTTGCTTCGGCCAACATCTCTATTTTCATTTCTGTCTCTACTTGTACTTGGACCCCTGGCCCGTAGTCATCCCCACCTGCAGCATTTACAGTGCCCAGCAGGAGTCAGGCTTGAGTATGTTTTCACAGATGTTCCCTCTGCAGTTAATGCACCTCCTACTCCAACTCTGCATAGCCTCATCTTTCTAGATTGTACTTCAGGGTTACCATGAAGCCATCACTTAGACATAACTTTTTGCCTCCATAGGAACCTCTGCGTATAAAGGTTACGTTTATTTATCTCACGTGATTGAAATTTTGAGTTTTTATACATGTCCCTCTTTAATGAAGGCTTTAAGGGCAGGAGTCGTTTCTAATCCTTAGCACAGAGCAGATGCTTTTGTTTTTATTTAGATGCTTTTTAATGATGATAAAATGTATGGTTTAAATCACTCATTTTACAATAATTTTGCTTTAGGTTGTGACAGAAATGAAGTTTACAGAAGTCGTGTTCCTGCGATATGGAATAAAGATGTGACCTTCCAGTTGTGTAAAGCTCATAAATGCTGTGTAAGTGCGTCGGGTGTGCTAAGGAATGTGGAGCTAAGTGGGCTAGTTGTGAGAGAGAGAGACTTAACTATGTTAACAAAGGTAAGCCTTCATTGTGTCCTCCCAACATTTGATAGTTGCTTTTAGGGTGCTTTTGGGGCCAACGAAACCAAAAAAAGTTTAAACTGTTCCTCCCCATTAAAGGGATTGAATAATTGGCTTCTTTGGTGCACCTGTGTCCTGTGAATTCTCCAGTTGGAGATGGAGGTTTAGAAAGTGAGTTTCAGTCTTGTTTAAGTCTCTTCCCATCGGACTGGTCTCGTGATTTCCTACACACCATGTCTGTCTACCTTTTTCCGTCTACCTTTTCTTGGTGTTGTTCATGCCTGGATTGTCTCCTGTACCTGCTCAAACCTTGGTCCATTCTCATTTGTACCATGGAAGTTTGTCATGCTGGATACTGTCAGAATTAATCTTATTTAAGTTTGTGTTAAGCCACAAACCACATGTTTTATATATTTTCTGTTTTTTGTGTTTGTTTATATTTTTATGGTTTCTCTTCAAGAAATATTATGGGAAGGGAAATAGCAAGATGTAAAGAGCAAAAAAGTTGAGCTTCCCTGGTGGCGCAGTGGTTGGGAGTCTGCCTTCCGATGCAGGGGACGTGGGCTCATGCCCTGGTCCGGGAGGATCCCGCATGCCGCAGGGTGGCTGGGCCCGTGAGCCGTGGCTGCTGGGCCTGTGCGTCCGGAGCCTGTGCTCCGCAACGGGAGGGGACACAACGGTGAGAGGCCCGCGTACTGCAAAAAAAAAAAAAAAAAAAAGCAAAAAAGTCATCTATCTGCAATCATAATTATAATGCACTGTGGTATGTGTTTAAATAGGAAATACATGTAACGTCCCATAGGAGCAGCAAATTTAGTGGTGTCGGTGAGGGTGTGTCATGGAAGTAATCACAAAGCAGGTGACTCTTGATTAGGGTCCTGAAACATAAGTGTGCCTTCCCTGTGTCCAGTAGTGGTCTGAAGGGGTAAGGAAGCCTGCCTTTCAATTTGAGGGAACAGAGGGTTTGTGGTCCTCCCTCTTCTATTGCTCTAATATACTGCATAGCAGCTAATAAAATACTGGGTTTATAGTTGACATTTACATCGCTGATTGATCATCAAGATTGGCACGTATTATTGGAAATGAAAATCGGAAGTCTTACGCTCTTTAGGTTTTTCTTTTTTTTCCTTTGTCTCAAAAGTATGTAGTACTTTACTGAGTGGTTGGGAAGAAAGTTTGCAGTATCCAGTGTATTCAGTTTTAGTACTGAATAGAATTAAACTGTTGCTGTAAACTGGAATAACACTTTGTTACTGACAAGTTTTAGAATGCATCAGTTCATCAGTTACCTGTTTGGGAAGATTGTAGTTAATGATTTTAAGAATGTGGCTGTAAACCTCCAATTGACTCAAGAAAAGCAAATAAGGCAAGATTGACAAATGTATAGGCTCTTCATCTTATTGTGTGTGTGGTTTTTTTTTTTCCTTTTAGTTACTTGTCAAGGTATAAAGAACTCTATCACTCTTAAGACAGTAAACTTCACGGGGTATAATTTGACATGGCAGGGAGCAGATTACATGGCCAAGATCTTAAAGGTGATTTTATGTTTAAACTTTCATGAAAACATATGTGATTGAAGCACATTAACATATTGATACAGATGGCAGTTAATTTTTGTCTTTTAATACATGTGAGTGCATCTTTTGTTTTGTAGAAAGAATATGACCAAATGGGGATGTGAATTGCTGTTGCATAAACTATAGTGTTGAATCCCCAGTCTTTGCACTTTAACAACTCTGTGGTTTCCTATCTTCTTCCTGAGACACTTAATCTGAGGTCCATCCTCCTCATACAGGGTGGTAAATTAGAGAATGATTAATATCACCATTTAAAGAAGTGAGACTGAAATCTCAAGCATCCTGAACATAGGAACTGAAGGGGCCTCTCAGCAGTTCAGAGAGTTATTACCAAGCCAGCCGGCTGAATTCTGTTCAGTTTTCTCCATAGCAGAGCCCTCCAGGTCCTTGTTTTGAGCTTATTTATTTTCATACACAATTCTATATGGATACTGTACATAATACTAAATAGTTGTATTAAGTGGGTTTAACTGGTGATGTATTTACATCAAGATCTAACTTTGTTTTGTTGATATCTTTTTAGGGGCTTTCCATTCATCAAAGCTCGTGATGTATGTAATCAGTTGCTGGTGTTTAGCGATCATATTATGATATATAGGGCTTGAACTGGGAAAGGTAGATGGTCATTCTTGCTTTTTAAACGGACAGAGTCTTACAAGAAGCATTTCTCTCTCTGAAATAAATCATGTAAGACATGTTTGGTCGCTCTCCCAATGCAACGGTGTAGTTGTGTGGATTTGGCACACAACTGGCAGCCTTGTGGTTGTCTGTAAACAAGGAAGCCTGTTGTCCAGTCGGCAAATCAGCTGTTACCCGTGAAATGAACTTGACTGCCATTTCTGACCCCTCACATGGAGCTCTCATACTCAAGAACGTTCATATGTTTGCAAGAAACGTTGTTTGCAGGCTATGTGTACAAACTCCTGATCTGAAAGCCAATATAAAGCAACATCTCCCAAACCTCTGCTCTCTCACCAAGGCCACACACATTCCCTAGATTATGGCCTCATGGCAAGCTAATACTGTGAGTATCAGATTCTCCTTCCCAGTGGTTCTGGGAGACTGCATAGTTGCTCTGTGAAAGGCACCACTGCTGAGGTTGAGAGAAGAGCATCTTGGGTGTCAGTCCTGCCCTTGCATGCCCAGAGAGAGGGGTGTGTACCGCGTTCTCCTGTTAGGGTTTTCCTATGCTGCAGGGTTTGCTGCTTGTTGTCAAAATGATGTCCTAGTGACTTGTCTTCTGCGTGGTTATATAATCCCAGCACACTTCTTTATGATCTGTAGACTTTTATGGGGTTGTGGCCAGGTCAGGTTTTAAATGATTGGAAATGTCCAGTTGAACAGCATTGCAGTGGCAGTGAATCTTGATGGGAGAATTGTATTACTGTTACCCTAGTTTTGGCTTAAGGGTGATGAGAAGATGAAATTTCTGATGGGTTAGTTTTAGTTATGTATGTGTATGTGATTTACTTTTATAAATTCTAACATCTATTATTCCCAGCTTAGATATGTTGACTTTCTGATTATTCTTCTGATTCTTTATCAGTCCCTTTACTGATGTATTTTCCTCTGTAAAACTACATTTTCTTCCAGACTGTTTGTGTCTGATGGTGAAGAATAAATTTTTCATTTGCAGTATAAAGTTGATCTGAGAAAAAATGTCTACCTTGGATCTTCACTTGGCTTCTGTGAAAGAAACTTAATAAAATGATATGGGCAATTCCCATTACTAATCCTAACCATGTACAACAGAGGTCTGTACAGTAACATAGCCAAGATAAGTTCCTGTAATTTTACTTAGTCATTGCCTCTTTTAGACCATGGAGCAGTGAGAGACGTTTATAAATAATGATACCTCAGATCACTTTTGTTAAATGTCCTCTAATATTTGGATATTTGGTATCTGGCTTGTGTTGTCTTTTATACAATCTTGTCTTCTTTCTTTGCACTTTAGTTTAACAACTCTGTGGTTTCCTGTCTTCTTCTTGTGACACTCAGGTCCATCAGAATTTCCTGTGACTGTGACAGTAGAGAGTCCTTCCTCCTCAGAAATCGAAGAGGTTGATGATTCCTCAGAAAGTGTTCAGGAAGAGCCAGAGAAAATCAGTTTGAAACAAGAAGCATTGCAGGTACAAAGTTATCACTTTAAAGCTATAGAGAAGATTATTTTTCAAACAGCAGCCTGATTGCAACACGCCACAGCTTATGTGAGGGTTCTGTTTTCTCCTCCCATCTTCATTGTGTGGGACTCGAGGGACATTGTTCCAGCTAATGATTAAGAACTCTCCAGACAATAGGGGCTTCTTAGACAATGGGTGAATTTCCAGGATGTCCGGCCCCCTTCCGAGAAGGAGGGAGATAACAAAATGTAAAAAAGGTGTCTGTCAAAGACCAATCAGGCAGCTGGGGAGAAGGAGGGAGATAACAACATGTAAAAAAGGTGTCTGTCAAAGACCAATCAGGCAGCTGGGGACAAGTTCCCTCTCTGGTCCGAGCCTAAGCCGGGACCAATCAGCAGGAGAACACAACCAAATCTATAATTTACATACGGGGAAATGGGAACCTATAAAACTGACATATTCGCGCCCAAAAGGGTTCCTTCTTCGACCTCCTGCGTGAGGACCAAGGAACCCCGGTGCACCGGCCTTCAATAAACCTCTTGCGTTTTGCATCGACTTCCGACTCTTGTTTCCTGGGCGAGTCGAAACTCCTAGGAGACCGCGCAGGTCTAACAATTGTATCCCCTTGAATGGTTCCTTAAGCTTAGACCAAGGTGAATGGTGGACATTTGAACTCTAAGAAATAAAAATCAAAACACGTCGTTAGTAATATATTTTCCTTTCCTTAGAACCTTAGTATATTAGATTTAGGGAGAACCGCAGTGATCATAAGATAAAGAAATTGAGTTCTGAATGAATCTAGTCAGCTGATTCAGGGTTCTTGTTTTACAGATGAGAAAATTGACAGTTCTAGTTGAACTCTGTTTTAATAAGAGGAAAATATGGCCTCATTTTAAATAAAAGTAAAGTTGAAAAAAGTTTTGATTTTGATATTCTCCTTTCCTAAAATAAAAAATATCAAGAAGCTACATTATATTACCAAACAAACCTGACCTCTAATGTCATTCCATACTTTTGTTTGTATGGACAGAAAAGAAAAATTGATTTTCATAAGAAATTTTTGCACCTCAAAAATAATATATTTATTTTATTTCAACTTTAATGCAGAGCTGAACATTTCTAGTAAATAAAGGAACACCATTTGGGGGGGACCTTGTCTTTGTGCTACAAAGTCCATGTTTAATTTTTAAAAATTATTTAATATGATTTTCTTTTCGTATGAAACTTGACCGGTTTCAGAACTAATTATCCCATTATTGTAGGACTATGGGAATTAACTCTTTGATTTTCAAAAGAGAAAGTTAGATTTTTATTTTTTTAATTAAAATTAATGATAATATAGAGAAATTTTAAGAAAAGAACTTAGAAAATTATGAAATGTTAGAGTAGGAGAAATCTATAGTTCATGTAGAGTTACCCCCTTTCGTTTTATAAATGAGCACCTACAATTTGTAGCATGTAGTGGTTTATTAGTAAATGGCAGAGTATGAGAAGACCCTAGAGCATCTACCCGCATTGCTTGTCATTTTAGATGTGTTGTATTCATTTCCTCCACGAGTAGACCAGGAGATTGTATTTCTAAAAGCAATGATAGACACTGGGGAAGACCAAGAAGTTTAAACACTGGGACCACAGAATAGCAGATTCAGAAGGCACTGAGAACCCTTTTAGCTCTTCTCCCTTTGATGAGACACTACAATGATGGTATCAAAGTGTTTAAGTATATAAGCCCACAACAATCAAGAGATTTCAACATAGTTTTGAAAGACGGAAGACAAGTGGAAGAGTGTGAAACTGAAGCAGTAGAACAGAGGAAAAGCATCACCTAGAATATGCACAGCGACCACCTGCAACTGAGGAGGATTCTGACCCCACCTGCAGAAGTAGCCCCATGCTCAGATGGGCATGTAGGAGAGAGGGTGGAGTTAGTTAAAAGTGTGACTGAAATAGGGGAGCTCATTGAAGGGTTGTGTTTGGAGGAGTGGACTCCCAGCCCCACCCTCACACTCCTGAAATGAGATGATTTCATTTTGAAAACAGTGAAACTGGCGAGAACTAGGGCAGCTAGTGTGAGTTTTTACACCCTAGAAAATTGTGTTTGGGGGAGATCCTATTGCAGTTACTCCCCGCTTTTTCCTGCATAAGAAACCAATCAGTCATTGACTTCAGGGAGCTTTCTGCACTCATTCTTAAATAGAAAATAACTGTCATTTGCCTGATAGTTGAGTAAAGCTTACAACATGAGAGAGGGGGAAAAAAGAGTGAAAACATATCCTGGTAGGACCAGGGACAATTTAGGGAACAAAATAATTTAAGAAAAATCCCTAATTAGTATCCTGAGAGAGGTTTAAAACGAGCTAGCAACTATAAAATAAGACTAGGGTGTTAATTAAAAAGAGAATGGTCAGAAAGCAAGAGAGGTCTCTTGAAAATGAAAATAAGGTTGCTGAAATAAATTCAGGAGGAATTTTAAAAATTTCTCAGTATATGAAAAAGAAAGACACAGTGGAAAATGTGATAGCAATATGTTAGAGAGGTTGCATCTGGGAGATCCCACATGTTACTATTAGAAACTCCAGACCCAGAAAAAAAATGGAGGGAAGCTATCAAAGGGCAACAAAATTCCCCACAGCTGAAAGTAGACATCAGGCCTCAGACTGAAAATAGTTACTCAATTTTTGAGCAAGATAAACAGGAATAGACTCATACCTAGGCATCCTTCACTGTGAAACATTAAAATACTGAAAAAATAAATTAACATACAATAAAATACTGAGAGGATACATCCATTCCAGAGAGAAAAGTACTGGTCACCTAAAAAAAAAATGTTAAAATCTGACTTTATCATACTTGTCATCAGCACCATGGATCCTGGAAGGCATTAGAAAGATACCTCCAAAGTTTTTCAGGCACATAATTTTCACCCTAGGGGTTTGTATCCAGCCAAACTATCAGTCATAAGTGGAGGCTGAAGAAGATATTTTGTACACAAAGATATTTGAAAAATTGACCTCCTGTGCTACACCTTAAGCTATTTATAGAAATAATCCAGCAATATGAGGCAATAAACCAAGAAGTAGGGTAATAGGGGATTCAGTGCAGAGAGCAGATAGTCTAGATTGGAGAGGCTTCTATTGATTGTGTGATTGAGAGCTTAGAAACACCTTGAGGCATATTGTACTTACTAGCTATTAGGCACTGTTGGAAGGGAGGAGGGAGAAGAAGAGGAGAAGGAACTTGAACTCCAGAGGAGAAAAGGCTAAACGGACATAAACCTGAAGCAAACTAAGCTATGGTTGATTTTTAACCACTTAAACTTGACACTATGGATGAATCCACTTAAACTTGACACTATAGATGTCCCCCTTTTCAGTGACACACAGGGGTAATGACCACCTATCTAATTTGTTGTCCACACCAGAACACTTCAATAGTGTAAGGAGGTGTTCTAATGCTGTAACATCAGGACAACAGGTATAAACTGGAACAGCCCAAGGCAGCTTGGGGTATGTGGTCACCCTGCACAAGGGCAGTGACACTGACACAGTATGGAACGAGGTGTAGTCTATACACAGAGACAGTACATCTGCAGTGGGCAGTATTAATGTAATTGTAATAATGGCAATACTGTCTCGGTTTGCCGGTTTTATTGTCAACTTGCATGTAATAACAAATAACTAACCTATACTTAGTATGTATTTGTATTAACTTGGTATGTACTGAAATGTATTGTGTACTAGTATGTACTTAGTATATATTAGGCTCTAAGTGTTTTTGCATATATTAACTCATTTAATCCTCTGAATAGCCTTATGAGGTTGGTGCTAATATCATTCCCACTTTTTTTTTTTTTTCTGTACGCGGGCCTCTCACTGTTGTGGCCTCTCCCGTTGTGGAGCACAGGCTCCGGACGCGCAGGCTCAGCGGCCATGGCTCACGGGCCCAGCCGCTCCACGGGAGGTAGCATCTTCCCGGACCGGGGCACGAACCCGTGTCCCCTGCATCGGCAGGCGGACTCTCAACCACCGCGCCACCAGGGAAGCTGCATTCCCTTTTGTGAAAAGGAAGCTAAAACAGGGAAGGAACTTGCCCAGGCTGTACCTAATTTAGGGTTGGATCGAGGCTTTGAGTTTAGGCTCTCTGCCTGTTCTCTTAAACCTTACTCCCTACTGACTCTCAAATAACAGAAGACTTAACTGCACATAGAACAGAATATAAGTTTCAACTTTGACAATGTAAAAGCTAGGTCTGGAAGGTAGACAGGAGGTAGAAAGAAGGAAAGATGGTATGAATGTCCTCATTTTACAAAGCGTGACGTTGAGAGAATTTATAGTTGATCAACAATTTAGGTTTTTAAGTATATCACTACAAGTCAAAGAGATCCTGAGCAGAAAACTAATGATGACATAACTTTACTAAGCAGTGTGGAAACAGTGTAAAGGAACTAAACCCTTACTTAGTAAAATAGAAAATGAACAGATAATGCCTCCAATTTAGTGAGAAAATAGTCATGTAAGAGTGTTACTTGGAAATGGAGAAGAATTCAAAATAACAATAGTTGGACCTCGCTGGTGGCGCAGTGGTTAAGAATCTGCCTGCCAAGGCAGGGGACACGGGTTCGAGCCCTGGTCCGGGAAGATGCCACGTGCCGCGGAGCAACGAAGCCAGTGTGCCACAACTACAGAGCCTGTGCTCTAGAGCCTGCAAGCCACAACTACCGAGCCCATGTGCCACAACTACTGAAGCCTGCGTGCCTAGATCCTGTGCTCCACGACAAGAGAAGCCACTGCAATGAAGAGTAGCCTCTGCTCGCCGCAGCTAGAGAAAACCTGCACGCAGCAACAAAGACCCAACACAGCCAAAAATAAATAAGTAATAATTTAAAAATAATAAAAAATAACAATAGTTGACGTAAACGTCATACAAAAGGAAATCCAAACAGCCAGTAAACAGAGAAAAGTGTACGACTTCATTAAGTAATATGAGAAAAGTGAGTCAAAACCAATGAAACTACATGCCAATCAGTTTGACAAATACATAAATAAAGTGTGGTAGTATCAGGTATTGTAGACCTGGAGTACTATGGGAATCTTCTACCCTGTTTATACTGGAGTACAAATCGACACAACTACTTTGGAAAGCATTTAGCACTCTCCATCAACTGAAGGTATATAAATAGCCTGTGAGCCAGCAGCCCTCACCCCCGCCCTGTGTAAATGCACTGGAATAACCGGTACAGCAGGATTCCTGTCCATGATTTGCATTAGCACAAACTGAAAACAAACCAAATGTCTATTAAGAGTCAAAAATTAAATAAATTTTGTGTATTCGTACAGTGGGAAAACTATCCAGCAATAAAATTGAATGAACTAGAGCTACAGGCTGCAATGTGGATGAATTTTTTAAACCAATGTTGAGAGAAAGAAATAAGATAGAAAAGACTTCATATACTATGATCCTCTACATAAAGGTAGATGTTGACAAAACTAAACTCTTTTGTTAGGGATGCATGCAGGTTAAAGGAAATGATTGTCAAGAAGTGAGGATGGTGTTTAACCTGAAAGAGGAAAGGAGATTGTGATGAGAAAAGGATATGGGGGGGCGGTTTTGAGATGCTGACAAGTATCAATACTTTCAGATTCGAGTAGTGGTTATGTAAGTATTCTTTTTTTATTTGTCACATTGACAATTTTGTCCTGAGCACTTCTCAGTACACATTATCGTATTTTACAATTAAAAGCCTGAGTAAAGAATCGGTCGCTTCTTGACTGCTGGATGTGGGAGTGGGATGAGACTATTTCATTTTAAGCCCTTCACTGCTGCTTGCGTTCACATGTTCATTCATTCAGCCTTAACTGAACATATGCTGTGTACCAAGCACTCTTCTAATTTTATATGTGTTTTAACGCATGTAATCCTCACAAGAGCTCTGTGATGTGGGAGCTTATCTCCATTTTATAGATGAGGAAGTTGAGGCCTAGAGTTATAGAACTTGTCCAAGGTTATATAGCTAATGGGTAGTGCCAGGCCCATTTGCCTCAGAGTCTGAATTTTTACAATACAATCTAAAAGAGAAATTTAATTACTAATTATAAGCAAAAAAATTGCACATTAAAGAAGATGACAAGTTTTCATCTATCCAGTTAGAGAAAAGCACACAGTCTGTCTTTCACACACGTACATCTTGTATTGGCAGGGATTTTCCTTATTAAGCAATTATTTATTGACCGTCTACGTTGTGCTAGGCACAG
Source organism: Globicephala melas (assembly GCF_963455315.2). Taxonomy (NCBI): domain Eukaryota; kingdom Metazoa; phylum Chordata; class Mammalia; order Artiodactyla; family Delphinidae; genus Globicephala; species Globicephala melas. Next base: position 150,086,690 of record NC_083316.1, on the reverse strand, counting down.
GTGCTGGGAATAAACACTTAATAAAATACACCCCCTATCTTCAGATAACTTGCACTCTAAGTGAGGAAATAAGCCAACAGTTATAGTAGAGGTTATATACCAAGTGATACATCGCTGATGAATGGCAGTATAAAATCTCAGACATCTTTTGGAAAGAAGTTTGGAGATAGGTATCTCAGAGCCTTAAAAATGTTCATTTGCTTTGACGTGAAACTCATTTTTATGGATTTATTGCAAGAACGTTATTCTCAATATGGAAAAAAGCCTTCATGCATAAAAACGGTTATTTTGTCTGATAATATTGAAAAGTTGGAAAGAATTTAAATGTGTAAAATGGTTAACCAGTAAAACCACTCAGTGGAATATTTTGTAGCCCACACAAAAAAATCAAGGTTATGAATCCCCTGATTATATGAGAAATGATTGATTTCAATGTTAAATGGAGAAAAGCTGAACATAAAATTTGATATCCAATACGATGGGAGCTTTGTCCCAGAAAAATCACCCTAGCCGGTGTACAGAAGGGAGGAAGGAGAGCAGATGACAGGAAGGAAAATTATTCCAAAGCCTTATCATTAGTCTTACTTAAGTAATAGAATATCAAGCAATTTTACTTTCTAACTTTTTTGGTTCCATATTTCCATGTAAGGGACATGAATTATGAATACTTTGTAGTAAGAGGACACAGTTTTTCTTTCTTTTTTTTTTCATTTTAACATCTTTATTGGAGTATAATTGCTATACAATGGTATGTTAGTTTCAGCTTCACAACAAAATGAATCAGTTATATATATACATATGTTCCCATATCTCTTCCCGCTTGCGTCTCCCTCCCTCCCACCCCTCCAGGCGGTCACAAAGCACCGAGCTGATCTCCCTGTGCTATGCGGCTGCTTCCCACTAGCTATCTACCTTACGTTTGGTAGTGTATATATGTCCATGCCTCTTTCTCGCTTTGTCACCGTTTACCCTTCCCCCTCCCCATAGCCTCAAGTCCATCCTCTAGTAAGTCTGTGTCTTTATTCCTGTTTCACCTCTAGGTTTTTCATGACATTTTTTTTCTTAAATTCCATATATATGTGTTAGCATACGGTATTTGTCTCTCTCTTTCTGACTTACTTCACTCTGTATGACAGACTCTAGGTCTATCCACCTCATTACAAATAGCTCAATTTCGTTTCTTTTTATGGCTGAGTAATATTCCATTGTATATATGTGCCACATCTTCTTTATCCATTCATCTGATGATGGACACTTAGGTTGTTTCCATCTCTGGGCTATTGTAAATAGAGCTGCAATGAACATTTTGGTACATGACTCTTTTTGAATTATGGTTTTCTCAGGGTATATGCCCAGTAGTGGGATTGCTGGGTCATATGGTAGTTCTATTTGTAGTTTTTTAAGGAACATCCATACTGTTCTCCACAGTGGCTGTATCAATTTACATTCCCACCAACAGTGTAAGAGGGTTCCCTTTTCTCCACACCCTCTCCAGCATTTATTGTTTCTAGATTTTTTGATGATGGCCATTCTGACTGGTGTGAGATGATATCTCATTGTAGTTTTGATTTGCATTTCTCTAATGATTAGTGATGTTGAGCATTCTTTCATGTGTTTGTTGGCACTCTGTATATCTTCTTTGGAGAAATGTCTATTTAGGTCTTCTGCCCATTTTTGGATTGGGTTGTTTGTTTTTTTGTTATTGAGCTGCATGAGCTGCTTATAAATTTTGGAGATTAATCCTTTGTCAGTTGCTTCATTTGCAAATATTTTCTCCCATTCTGAGGGTTGTCTTTTGGTCTTCTTTATGGTTTCCTTTGCTGCACAAAAGCTTTTAAGTTTCATTAGGTCCCATTTGTTTACTTTTGTTTTTATTTCCATTTCTCTAGGAGGTGGGTCAAAAAGGACCTTGCTGTGATTTATGTCATAGAGTGTCCTGCCTATGTTTTCCTCTAAGAGTTTGATAGTTTCTGGCCTTACATTTAGGTCTTTAATCCATTTTGAGCTTATTTTTGTGTATGGTGTTAGGGAGTGATCTAATCTCATACTTTTACATGTAGCTGTCCAGTTTTCCCAGCACCAGTTATTGAATAGGCTGTCCTTTCTCCACTGTACATTCCTGCCTCCTTTGTCAAAGATAAGGTGACCATATGTGCGTGGGTTTATCTCTAGGCTTTCTATCCTGTTCCATTGATCTATATTTCTGTTTTTGTGCCAGTACCATACTGTCTTGATTACTGTAGCTTTGTAGTATAGTCTGAAGTCAGGAAGCCTGATTCCTCCAGCTCCGTTTTTCGTTCTCAAGATTGCTTTGGCTATTCGGGGTCTTTTGTGTTTCCATACAAATTGTGAAATTTTTGGTTCTAGTTCTGTGAAAAATGCCAGTGGTAGTTTGATAGGGATTGCATTGAATCTGTAGATTGCTTTGGGTAGTAGAGTCATTTTCACAATGTTGATTCTTCCAATCCAAGAACATGGTATATCTTTCCATCTATTTGTATCATCTTTAATTTCTTTCATCAGTGTCTTATAATTTTCTGCATACAGGTCTTTTGTCTCCTTAGGTAGGTTTATTCCTAGATATTTTATTCTTTTTGTTGCAATGGTAAATGGGAGTGTTTTCTTGATTTCACTTTCAGACTTTTCATCATTAGTGTATAGGAATGCCAGAGATTTCTGTGCATTAATTTTGTATCCTGCTACTTTACCAAATTCATTGATCAGCTCTAGTAGTTTTCTGGTAGCATCTTTAGGATTCTCTATGTATAGTATCATGTCATCTGCAAACAGTGACAGCTTTACTTCTTCTTTTCCGATTTGGATTCCTTTTATTTCCTTTTCTTCTCTGATTGCTGTGGCTAAAACTTCCAAAACTATGTTGAATAAGAGTGGTGAGAGTGGGCAACCTTGTCTTGTTCCTGATCTTAGTGGAAATGCTTTCAGTTTTTCACCATTGAGGAAGATGTTGGCTGTGGGTTTGTCATATATGGCCTTTATTATGTTGAGGAAAGTTCCCTCTATGCCTACTTTCTGCAGGGTTTTTATCATAAATGGGTGTTGAATTTTGTCAAAAGCTTTCTCTGCATCTATTGAGATGATCATATGGTTTTTCTCCTTCAATTTGTTAATATGGTGTATCACGTTGATTGATTTGCTTATATTGAAGAATCCTTCCTTGCTGGAATAAACCCCACTTGATCATGGTGTATGATCCTTTTCATGTGCTGTTGGATTCTGTTTGCTAGTATTTTGTTGAGGATTTTTGCATCTATGTTCATCAGTGATATTGGCCTGTAGTTTTCTTTCTTTGTGACATCCTTGTCTGGTTTTGGTATCAGGGTGATGGTGGCCTCGTAGAATGAGTTGGGGAGTGTTCCTCCCTCTGCTATATTTTGGAAGAGTCTGAGAAGGATAGGTGATAGCTCTTCTCTAAATGTTTGATAGAATTCGCCTGTGAAGCCATCTGGTCCTGGGCTTTTGCTTGTTGGAAGATTTTTAATCACAGTTTCAATTTCAGTGCTTGTGATTGGTCTGTTCATATTTTCTATTTCTTCCTGATTCAGTCTTGGCAGGTTGTGCCTTTCTAAGAATTTGTCCATTTCTTCCAGGTTGTCCATTTTATTGGCATAGAGTTGCTTGTAGTAATCTCTCATGATCCTTTGTATTTCTGCAGTGTCAGTTGTTACTTCTCCTTTTTCATTTCTAATTCTATTGATTTGAGTCTTCTCCCTTTTTTTCTTGATGAGTCTGGCTAATGGTTTATCAATTTTGTTTATCCTTTCAGAGAACCAGCTTTTAGTTTTATTGATCTTTGCTATCGTTTCCTTCATTTCTTTTTCATTTATTTCTGATCTGATTTTTATGATTTCTTTCCTTCTGCTAACTTTGGGGTTTTTTTGTTCTTCTTTCTCTAATTGCTTTAGGTGCAAGGTTAGGTTGTTTATTCGAGATGTTTCCTGCTTCTTAAGGTAGGATTGTATTGCTATAAACTTCCCTCTTAGAACTGCTTTTGCTGCATCCCATAGATTTTGAGTCGTCGTGTCTCCATTGTCATTTGTTTCTAGGTATTTTTTGATTTCCTCTTTGATTTCTTCAGTGATCACTTCGTTATTAAGTAGTGTATTGTTTAGCCTCCGTGTGTTTGTATTTTTTACAGATCTTCCTGTAATTGATATCGAGTCTCATAGCGTTGTGGTCGGAAAAGATACTTGATACAATTTCAATTTTCTTAAATTTACCAAGGCTTGATTTGTGACCCAAGATATGATCTATCCTGGAGAATGTTCCATGAGCACTTGAGAAAAATGTGTATTCTGTTGTTTTTGGATGGAATGTCCTATAAATATCAATTAACTCTATCTCGTTTAATGTATCATTTAAAGCTTGTGTTTCCTTATTTATTTTCATTTTGGATGATCTGTCCATTGGTGAAAGTGGGGTGTTAAAGTCCCCTACTATGAATGTGTTACTGTCGATTTCCCCTTTTATGGCTGTCAGTATTTGCCTTATGTATTGTGGTGCTCCTATGTTGGGTGCATAAATATTTACAATTGTTATATCTTCTTCTTGGATCGATCCCTTGATCATTATGTAGTGTCCTTCTTTGTCTCTTCTAATAGTCTTTGTTTTAAAGTCTATTTTGTCTGATGTGAGAATTGCTACTCCAGCTTTCTTTTGGTTTCCATTTGCATGAAATACCTTTTTCCATCCCCTTACTTTCAGTCTGTATGTGTCTCTAGGTCTGAAGTGGGTCTCTTGTAGACAGCAAATATATGCGTCTTGTTTTTGTATCTATTCAGCCAATCTGTGTCTTTTGGTGGGAGCATTTAGTCCATTTACATTTAAGGTAATTATCGATATGTGTGTTCCCATTCCCATTTTCTTAATTGTTTTGGGTTCGTTATTGTAGGTCTTTTCCTTCTTTTGTGTTTCTTGCCTAGAGAAGTTCCTGTAGCAGTTGTTGTAGAGCTGGTTTGGTGGTGCTGAACTCTCTCAGCTTTTGCTTGTCTGTAAAGGTTTTAATTTCTCCATCAAATCTGAATGAGATCCTTGCTGGGTAGAGTAATCTTGGTTGCAGGTTTTTCTCCTTCATCACTTTAAATATGTCCTGCCAGTCCCTTCTGGCTTGCAGAGTTTCTGCTGAAAGATCAGCTGTTAACCTTATGGGGATTCCCTTGTGTGTTATTTGTTGTTTTTCCCTTGCTGCTTTTAATATGTTTTCTTTGTATTTAATTTTTGACAGTTTGATTAATATGTGTCTTGGCATATTTCTCCTTGGACTTATCCTGTATGGGACTCTCTGTGCTTCCTGGACTTGATTAACTATTTCCTTTCCCATATTAGGGAAGTTTTCAACTATAATCTCTTCAAATATTTTCTCAGTCCCTTTCTTTTTCTCTTCTTCTTCTGGAACCCCTATAATTCGAATGTTGGTGCGTTTAATGTTGTCCCAGAGGTCTCTGAGACTGTCCTCAGTTCTTTTCATTCTTTTTTCTTTATTCTGCTCTGCAGTAGTTATTTCCACTATTTTATCTTCCAGGTCACTTATCCGTTCTTCTGCCTCAGTTATTCTGCTATTGATCCCATCTAGAGTATTTTTCATTTCATTTATTATGTTGTTCATCATTGTTTGTTTCATCTTTAGTTCTTCTAGGTCCTTGTTAACTGATTCTTGCATTTTGTCTATTCTATTTCCAAGATTTTGGATCATCTTTACTATCATTATTCTGAATTCTTTTTCAGGTAGACTGCCTATTTCCTCTTCATTTGTTAGGTCTCATGGGTTTTTATCTTGCTCCTTCATCTGCTGTGTGTTTTTCTGTCTTTTCATTTTGCTTAACTTACTGTGTTTGGGGTCTCCTTTTTGCAGGCTGAAGGTTCGTAGTTCCTGTTGTTTTTTGTGTCTGTCCCCAGTGGCTAAGGTTGGTTCAGTGGGTTGTGTAGGCTTCCTGGTGGAGGGTACTAGTTCCTGTGTTCTGGTGGATGAGGCTGGATCTTGTCTTTCTGGTGGGCAGGTCCACGTCTGGTGGTGTGTTTTGGGGTGTCTGTAGACTTATTATGATTTTGGGGAGCCTCTCTGCTAATGGGTGGGGTTGTGTTCCTGTCTTGCTAGTTGTTTGGCATAGGATGTCCAGCACTGTAGCTTGCTGGTCGTTGAGTGAAGCTGGGTGCTGGCGTTGAGATGGAGATCTCTGGGAGATTTTCGCTGTTTGATATTATGTGCAGCTGGGAGGCCTCTTGTGGACCAGTGTCCTGAAGTTGGCTCTCCCACCTCAGAGGCACAGCACTAACTCCTGGCTGCAGCACCAAGAGCCTTTCATCCACAGGGCTCCTTAATTTGGGATGATTCGTTGTCTATTCAGGTATTCCACAGATGCAGGGTACATCAAGTTGATTGTGGAGCTTTAATCCGCTGCTTCTGAGGCTGCTGGGAGAGATTTCCCTTTCTCTTCTTTGTTCTCACAACTCCCAGGGGCTCAGCTTTGGATTTGGCCCCGCCTGTGCGTGTAGGTCGCCGGAGGGCGTCTGTTCTTTGCTCAGACAGGACGGGGTTAAAGGAGCCGCTGATTCGGAGGCTCTGGCTCACTCAGGCGGGGGGTGGGGGGGGTGTGTGGGGGGGGTGGGGGGTGGGTAGGGAGGGTCACGGAGTGTGGGGCGGGCCTGCGGCGGCAGAGGCCAACGTGACGTTGCTAGCCTGAGGCGCGCCGTATGTTCTCCCGGGGGAGTTGTCCCTGGATCCCGGGACCCCGGCAGTGGCGGGCTGCACAGGCTCCCCGGAAGGGGGTGTGGATAGTGACCTGTGCCCGCACACAGGCTTCTTGGTGGTGGCAGCAGCGGCCCTAGCGTCTCATGTCTGTCTCTGGGCTCCGCACTTTAAGCCGCGGCTCGCGCCCGTCTCCGGAGCTCTCCCAAGCAGCGTTCCTAATCCCCTCTCCTCGTGCACCAGGAAACAAAGAGGGAAGAAAAAGTCTCTTGCCTATTCGGCAGGTCCAGACTTTTCCCCGGACTCCTTTCCGGCTAGCCGTGGTGCACTAACGCCCTGCAGGCTGTGTTCACGCCGCCAACCTCAGTCCTCTCCCGGCCCCGCCCGCCCCGGCGGGTGAGCAGACAAGCCTCTCGGCTGGTGAGTGCCGGTCGGCCCGATCCTCTGTGTGGGAATCTCGCCGCTTTGCCCTCCGCACCCCTGTTGCTGTGCTCTCCTCCGCGGCTCCCAAGCTCCCCCACTCCGCCACCCGAAGTCTCCGCCCGCGAAGGGGCTCCTAGTGTGTGGACACTTTTCCTCCTTCACAGCTCTCTCCCGCTGGTGCAGGACCCGTCCCTATCCTTTTGTCTCTGTTTAGTTTTTTCTTTTGCCCTAACCAGGTACGTGGGGGGTTCCTTGCCTTTTGGGAGGTCTGAGGTCTTCTGCCAGCGTTCAGTAGGTGCTCCGTAGGAGTTGTTCCACGCATAGATGTATTTCTGATATATCTGTGGGGAAGAAGGTGATCTCCGCGTCTTACTCTTCCGCCATCTTCCCGGAAGTCCTCGAGGACACAGTTTTTCACAAAAATTTAATACTGTGTACTAATTCCCTCCATTAGAGGGAGAAACTATTCCATGTAACTGCACTTTGATGTGCTATTTAGAACTAGTCAGGATGTTTTACTCTACTTTCCTCTGACTGTGGTGAGGGTTTTTTTGTTTGTTTATTTGTTTAGAATTTCCTTAAAATCGGTTTTAGAAGATTTATTGAACCATTATATTGAAAGTAGAGGAATTTTGCAATTTTTTCCCCTTTTTCCCCATTGAAAACTTGGCTGGCTTTAGTAATGAAACGTTAAAGAATTTGAAGTTCTTAGACTGTCAATTTTTTAAACATGATCTGAATATAAAAGTATATGTTCATTGAGCAAATTTTTGAAAACAATGAACAACTCATTGAAGGAAATAAAAGCCACCTCTGCATGTACACACACCTAATCTGCTCTTTTGTCTTAAAGAAGTATCAAAAATATTTTGCCATGTCACTAAATACTCTTCTACATCAGAGAATTTGATTAAGCTTATGCACCATCTCCCAGGAAAAACGCACAGATAATTATGAATGTAGAACTCCTGAAGCCCATTCATTAACTCTGGTTGACACCTGTTGTCATTCTTTTCTTAGTGGCTTCATAGCGCATTCCTTCAGACGGTGAGCTGTTTTTGTTTAAACCAGTCCCAATTTGGAGGCTCTTAGCTTTCTTCTAGGGTTTGGTTATAAACAATCTTATGACATCATGTTGGTAGATAAGTCTTTGCCCACATCTTTGATTTCCTTAGGGTAAACTCCTGATGTAGGATTGTTGTTAGGTACCAAGAGCTACTCTCCAGAAAGTGATACCAGTTCCTCTCCCAATGATGGCATATAATAGAGTTCCTCATTCTTTAAGTGATTGTTCAGAGCAGTTAAAAGGTATAAATATACCGTACTGTTTTCATAAGTATAGGTATTCTGATTGTTTATCGCTGCCTAAGAAACCACCCCGAAACAGTGGCCTAAAACAATGACAGTCACTTATTTTGTTTACGAACCTGGAGGTTGAGTAGAATATTAATTCTTTTACTACACTCTTACTGACTGAAAACAGTATCTATTTGACTAGCTCACAGTTCTGCAGATCAGAAGTCCAGGCACAGCGTGACTGGGTTTCCTGCTCAGACACACGGGAACATGTGAGTTCCCTCCTGAGAGTGTTAAAGCATGTGAGATGTAAGTGTAAGACATTGAGCCCCAAACGTTGGATGTTCACCATAGTTTGTGTGGGTCACAGAGCTGAAATCAAGATGTCAGTCAGGCTGTGTTAGCATCCAGAGGCTCTGGGAAAGAATGCCTCCAGGCTTCTTCGGCTTGTTGGCATAATTCAGATTCTGCAGTTGCAGGACAGAGGTCCCCATTTCCTTGCTGCCTGTCAGTCGGGGGACAGTCTCAGCTCCTAGAGGCCTCTCGCTTGCCTTCCCTGCCGCAGCATTGGACTTCTTCAGAGCCAGCAATGGAGAGTCTCCCTCTTGTCCCTTTTGTACTTCAATTCAAGAAGAGTTCAGGTCCTTTTCATGGGGTGCCTGAGTAGGCCATATCCACCTAGAATAATCTCCCTATCTTAAAAAATCAACTGATTTTGAACCTTAATTCCGTCTGCAAAATCCCTTCACTACAGCTAGATTTAGAGTTTGATTGGATAAGTGGAAGGTTTGTGTACTTCAGTAAGTAGGAGTCTTAGGGGCTCTGTTAGAATTCTGCCTATTGCAAGCAGTGTCCCCACTTCAAGGACCGAAGTGTCTTAGTTCCTAAAACTCCTAAGAGAGTTTATCAGTGTTCATTTTATTTCAGTGACCTTGGTGAATGGGAAGACTACCACCTCTGTGAGCAGGAATGGCACCCAGCGTCCTGAGTCCACAGTGTGGCTCTGCTACTTAGTGGTGTGACCTTGGCTGTGCTGCTCTACTTACTCTACTTCTCTGCCTCTGTTTCCCTCATCTGTAAAATAACATGGAGTTAGTGATCGTTCTTTCCTCGTAGGGTTTTTTGTTTTATAAATTTATTTTATTTATTTATTTTGGGCCGCGTTGGGTCTTCGTTGCTGCTCGGGTGCTTTCTCCAGTTGCGTCGAGCCGGGGGCTACTCTTCGTTGCGGCGCGATGGCTTCCCTTATTGCGGAGCACAGGCTCTAGCGCGCAGGCTTCAGTAGTTGTGGCACGTGGGTTCTAGAGCATAGGCTCAGTAGTCGTGGCGCACGGGCTTAGTTGCTCCGCGGCATGTGGGTTCTTCCCGGCCTAGGGCTCGAACTTGTGTCCCCTGCACTGGCAGGCGGATTCTTAACCACTGTGCCAGCAGGGAAGCCCCCTCTTAGTGTTTTGATGATTAGATTATTTGATACCCAGGGAACTCCAGGAACAGTGCTTGACTGTAAATTGCTTTAAAAGTGATTACTTTTTAAAAACATGCTTTTGAATCTGCAATTATGCAATTCAGGTATGTTAAGCATGTTCATTAATAGGACTTCCTGCTATAAAGAGACCCACAAATAAAAATAGAATTTTTCTTTCTTGGTCTTCTTATTTCTGACTTACTATGTTATACGCATATGCCTTTTATGGTGGGCTGCCACAAACTTATGTTGGAAAGAGTGGAATTTAAATAAATTTTTACTATGCTAATTTGATAGATTTTGATAATTCATTTCACTAGCATGGTATGATATTACCAGTAGCAGACTAAAATCTGAGTTCACTTCTGGCTCTGCCCCTAAATCCTGATGAGTCCTATAGCTGGAAAGGCTTTTGGCTATTATACTACGAATTAGTTATAACATTTACTCTGTTTGTTTAGGAAAACCTGGAGGAGTGCCTAAAGCAGTTAAAGGAGGAAAGAGTAATAAGACTGAAGGCTGATAAATGAGTCAGTGAGGTAAACAAGTTTCTTCTTCTGCTTTTGAGAGTGTTTTGGTTTTATTTTGATTTGATTTTAAGCCATATACACATAATTTGTAAGCTTTAAAACTGTAATATGTTGCAAATTGGTTGTATCATATGGACTTTTGCATTTACTGGTATTTAGTGATCATATGATCTATATTCCAGAAAGCATGTTTTTAAAAATGTGAAAATCTGGTTTTGTGTGTGTGTGTGTGTGTGCGCTTTTATATGACATTAGCATATTTCCTGTTCATGATTCTTTGATTCAAGAAGGCACTTTTTGTGCATATATTGTATATACAGTAACATAAAAGACATGATGAGACTGTCCTGGCAGTGAATTAGCAAAGTGAATCATTTAAATAAATTTAAGATATTGGAAAACTTCTAAGAGTGCAATGAAAGATAAAAATATATACCATGAGGGGGCTTCCCTGGTGGCGCAGTAGTTGGGAGTCCGCCTGCCGATGAAGGGGACGCGGGTTCGTGCCCCGGTTGGGAGGATCCCGCGTGCCGTGCAGCAGCTGGGCCCGCGCGTCCGGAGCCTGTGTTCCGCAGCGGGAGAGGCCACAGCAGTGAGACGCCCGCGTACAGAAAAAAAAAAAAAAAAGAAAAACAAACCATATATATATATGTGTATATATATATATATATATATATATATATACCATGAGAATTACATTAGGTAATGTGCATGAAAGCAGGGCATAATCTAAAAAGTTCTATCTAAATATAATTTATCACAGGGTGAGTGTAGGGAGGAATTTTTGAAAGTGCATCCATTGGATTGGCGGACACTCATTCAATAAACGTTGAGCACCTGCTCATGTAAGGCAAAAGGGGCATCATGAACATTAACGGCCTTTCTGAGAAATACTAGAGTTGAGCTTACAGGGGCTTTTAAGTGCATAGATGATGAGCGGAAGGGGAAGAGTTCACGGGGGTGAATATTTTCAAGAAGCCAAAGAAAATATTGGTGATCGTACATTTAATAAATTGGGTATGATTTAGGACTTTTAAACGTAAGCATTAGATATTTTGCTCACTAAAGTTAATTCTTAACATTCAGCAGAGTTGTAATATGTTTTGTTCAGATCAGATTCTATAATTCACTTTCCAATTTAAGAGAAACTTAAAGCAGGTAATTTTCTGATGTGGAATGAGGCTCCGTTATGAATTGAACCAGTTAGAAATGTGATCTTTTGTGAAAGATCATTAATAAAACGGTAACTTTGGTTTATTTATATACCACCTGAGCGTTATATAGGAAACTTTATTGGGTGCCTATGGGTTTTGGTTACTATGTGATATGGTCTCTGTATTTACTGGTGGAGAGTTAGGTTAATTACAGATTAATTACATTTTGAGTGTTTTAGTTTTGTTCCTTGAAACTAGGCAAGACTACTTTTGATGACAATGAGAAAAAATCATGTCAGACATTTTCCGTCTTCTTTTATAGCTGGAACGTGAAAATGCCCAGTTAAGAAATATAAATTTCTGTTTGTCTGAAGCCCTTCATGCCCACTCATTGACAAGCATGATCCTGGATGATGAAGGTGTTTTGGGCAGCATTGGGAATTCTTTTCACAAGTTCCATGCTTTCTTGGATCTCCTTAAAGATGCTGGGTTAGTTCATTTCTCTTCATGGCGTTCTTCTCTTTGCGACTATAATGGTAGTTTGCTGAGGAACTGGAGCAATTTTCATCACTTCTGTGGCCATATTTAGTGTAATTATAGGTAATATAGTTGACTTTTTAAATTGAGGAATTAAATTTTTTAAGAAATGCAAATAGGGAAGCCTGCTTTGGTAGAGTGGGGAGCCCAGTATAAAAGAGTAACCTGTAGACAGAGTAATTAGTAGGTATAGTTTTTTGTAAGGACTAAATTGAAGGCAGTTTTCATTGAAAATATTTGGGAATGCATAAGAATTGTCTTATCTTTCACTTATTTTGCTTGTTTGATAAGTTTGAATTAAAGTTATTTTTAAAAATTAAAAGATTATTATTATTAATCTGCATGGGAGATATAGGTCAGTGGTTCTCAGCCGTGAGCGATTTTGCTGAAAGAGGGAAGTGGAGCTTGATAGTTGATGGAGTAGTGTTTTGTCAGTGAATGAGTTGGTGTTGGTGTTGGGAAGGAAGGAACAAACACATTCTTGGAAACTGGAGGAAAGGTGGGAAAGAAGCGTGGGAATAGAGGTGTGAGAGGTAGTGGACGAGGTGCATGGTAGATGTTGAAATTGCTAGTGAGACAGTGTTTAAAATGGAACGGTAATAGGTAAGGAGATGGGATGTGTCCTAGAGGATGAATCTGGAAAGGGCTGAGAATTTGGGGGGGAGAGAGGCTTGTAGTCTGGAGTAGGATGTTAGCTTTTAAGATTTTAGAAGTATTTCATGATTGTAGGTCTGGGGAGATCTAAACTGCTCTTCTGTGATTATAATAACCTTTGTCTTTTCTCCTTTCCTCCTCTGGTCCAGGCTTGGGCAGCTGGCCACAATGGCTGGTATAGAGCAGTCAGATTTTCATTTACTAGGTCGTCCCCAGATGAATTCTACTGTTAGTAGTCTACCTAAAGAAGAAAAGAAGCCACTTGAAGAAGAAAAATCAGAATCAAAGCAGAGTGCCCCACCAACGCAAAATCTCCAAGTAAGTGGAGAGGACAGCACTTAAGGATTCTAAGAGTGATTAGCAAAAAGGAAATGACCAAGTCAGGGAGAAAACAATAATGATCAGTCTCTAGTAGTTCACATGCTCAGGAGCTAGAAGATTCTGGAGTCCTTTCCAAATCTGAGATTAGTAAATGTGTGCCCATTTCATGACACTGTATTGTTGTAAATAAGGAGACTGGAAGTTCTTCAGAAAATTTATGAGTTAAAGCAAACTATCCTTATTAGAGAAAATATTCCAGATTTTAAATTGTATAAATGTCTATTCTATTCATATTTTATCTAGGTTTCTATTTGTATGCAGTCAGCTTACAATGAAGGAACACTAATGAAGGTACACATACTGATATAATTTTTAAAATAAGTAATCCAGACATAGCTAATAGGTAACATATGACAGTGAATCACCTGGTTATGGGAATGGGAGGGGAAAACCTGTCAGCTTTTCCTCTAGCCTTGCTTGGAGCCCCCATCAGCCAATCTCAGACTGGTCTTGGGAACTGACAGCTTGAGAACACAGTCTGGTCACAAACTATATTATATACTGTTTACATGTGTCTGGAGGATAGAAAAGAAATTAATTATCTTACAGAATAGGGTTTTATTTTTAGTGAGGGAAAGGTAATGGGTAATAACTACCCCTGTCACCAAAGTCTGAAAATGTAGTGGACATAGCCTTGGATATAGCTAGGTTAAGCTGAGAATCACTTGGCAGGATATAATTAGAGAAAAACTGGCTCTGAAATCTTCTGAAGAATCAATTGACTGTGTTAATAATAAGATCACAGAGTAACATTGAAATTTTGAACTCTACTTTTTAATGGTTGGCTTTGTTCATCACTGAATTTTTGTCTTGTCTTTTGTTTTTTCCCCTGGTTTCAGAAAATTGCAGGTGATGCTAGGATTCCTTTGCCTCTCGACTCCTTCCATGTCCCAGTCTCTACTCAGGAGGCCTTAGAAACTTCCAAAGACAACCTGGGGGTCGCAGTCACAGAGCAGCGGCAGGAGTCTTTTGAAGATTTCATTGCTAGAACATGTTCTCCTTCAGCAGACGTCATTTCTGGAACTGGAAGTGAAAGAAAAGAAGAGGAATTATCTAGAAATAGCAGGTCTTCTTCAGAGAAAATGACCAAAGCAGGTGAATATACCCAAAACTACTCTCCTAAGAAACAACCTGGGAAGAACCTGCATTCCTGCTCTGACTCACCTGTAAAGCAGAAAAGCAAAGGAATTGGGCAAAATAATTCTTTGCTTAATGAACCAATTAGAAGTGAGTCTTCGAAAAAGCACATTTCTGTTAAGAAAGACAGTAGAATAGTGACTGTTTCATCAAAGACAACTAAAAGTAAACTCAGTCTACTAGAACATTCTGAAAGTGATACTCTTGGATCTGATTGTGAATTTCAAGAAAGCATCCATACTCTATCACGCCTAACATAGGTCTAAATCTTTTAAAATCTTTTAAAATTATGCTTTTGCCTTCAAATTTTAATAAATTACTTATGTTTTTATTATAGCATATGGTGTTTTAAAATACTTGACTGGAAGCCATTAGAGAAAGATTTATCTATTCTTTTTTATTATAATGAAAGTTTTGGTGTATTTTTCCTTGTGACAGTTTGCACCATTCATTCAGCTAGTGTTTACTGAGGGCTTCATATGTACAGTACTTTTCTGGGTGCTATTGCTTTCAGCAGTGAACAAAATAAAGCCTTTACTCTCCTGGAACTAACACTCTGTGGTGGGAGAAAACATAGACAACAAAACAGGGTAAGGGGTAAAAAGAGATGGGAATAATAAATGGAATACTTTTACCATTTGGTTAAATGTCAAACTATTATAAATCACATGGCCAGAAGCCATTGACATATTTTAATTCACAATAACCAGAGAGCCTCAAACATTTACCAAGGCACTTAACCGTGTTTATGGATTACAGCAACGCTATGAGGTTGGGAACTGTTACCATCCCCATTTATAGATGAGGAGTCTGAGGAGACATTATGTGAGTTGCCCAGAATTACACAGCTGTGAGTAAGTGGGAAGCTGCGATTTAACCCGAACCCATGCTCTTTTTTTTTTAATGTATGGACTTTATTATGTTTCCTTTGTTTCTGATTTATGTGATTTTTTTCTTTAAAGTTTTCTTGGATGTCGACCATTTTTAAAGTGTTTATTGCATTTGTTACAGTACTGCTTCTGTTTTATATTTTGGTTTTTTGGCCACAAGGCATGTGGGATCTTAGCTCCCTGACCAGGGATCGAACCCTCACCACCTCCATTGGAAGGCAAAGTCTTAACCACTGGACCACCAGGGAAGTCCCCTTTATGTGATTATTTTTCTGGCAATTGTTTTTTAATTTTATTTTTTATTGACGTACAGTTGAATTACAGTGTTGTGTTAATTACTGTTGTACAGGAAAGTAACTAAATTATACATTTATAGACATTCTTCTTCATATTCTTTTCCATTATGGTTTATCACAGGATATTGAATATAGTTCCCTGTGCTCTACAGTAGGACCTTTCTGGGTTTTTTTAAATACATCCACTTTTTTTAAAATAAATATATTTATTATTTTTTTTAATTTTTGGCTGCGTTGGGCCTTCGTTGCTGCACGCAGGCTTTCTCTAGTTGCGGTGCACGGGCTTCTCATTGTGGTGGCTTCTCTTGTTGCAGAGCACGGGCTCTAGGTGCATGGACTTCAGTAGTTGTGGCATCGGGCTTAGTTGCTCTCTGGTATGTGGGATCTTCCCGGACCAGGGCTCGAACCCGTGTCCCCTGCATTGGCAGGCGTATTCTTAACCACTGCGCCACCAGGGAAGTCCCATGTAGGACCTTTTTTTTATCCATCCTGTATATACAGCAGTTTGCATCTGCTACTCCCAAACTCCCAGTCCAACCTTCTCCCACCCCCTCCCCCTTGGCAACCACCAGTCTATTCTCTATGTCCTTGGTTATGTTTCAGTTTCACAGATAGGCAGAACCCAGGCTCTTAATTACTTTGTTACTCTGTTTCCTTGTTGTTAAGAGAAGAAGGGTTTAAGGAAGGCACCGAGAGAGAAGCCAGTGAGCACTAGAGATGCAAAAGAGTGGGGCTGTCAGAAAGCACACCTGTCTCCTTCCCCCATCTGAGCAGAATTTTTAAACGGCAAAGTATGTAAGAGTATGTGATGACACATCTCTGGATTCAATTATGTCTCCCTGGTAAAACATGCACAGATAAGTCTTTAGTTCAATCAGACTGAAAGGTGAGATCAGAGAAAAGCTGGAGTGTCAGATTTCTTCTAAAAGGTCCTGCCTAATTGTTACTAATAGGGCTACTACAGTACTAGTTAGTTCATTCGTCATGGATTGGGTGTTAGAGGAGTGGAACAACGAGCAAGATGTAGCGTTGGCCCTTTAGCAGTGGAGTGAGAGGGAAGACGCACAGCAGATGTCTCATCCTGCACGTGACATGCTGTGACGGGCATATTCAGGGCGTTTGGTCAGTGTTTGTGGAAGAAGAGGGGGAGCTGTGAGGCATAGAAAAGTCATCTAAAGAGGCAATCCCTAAGCTAAATCTTAAAGGACTCCTGAGAAACTGGTGAGTCAGCAGTGAAAGGCAAGGACACTCAAGGCAGAGTGGACAGCGGAAGTCCAGAGTCGTGAGTGTGCGAGGGGTGTGTTATGGAGCCACAGGCACAGGCTCTGGAGGATCAGTGCAGTGTCCCCAGGCAGTGGCAAGTGCCCCTAAAGGAGGCCGCGAGGAGGAGGAGAGCGGCTCTTTACCACCCATGTGCGTGGAGCTGTTTCCTCAGAAAATAGCCAAGAATGGAAAGGACAAGTTCAGGTGGCATTTTAGACCACTGACGTCAGTATGGATGAGGAATCTGAAGAAACCTGGAGACAATTATGCCCCACTCTTCTGAGGAGCAGCGTTTTTTATTTTCAAGAGGGACTTTCACGCTGCCACCTCCTCTCCTGTCCCTACTGAAAGCTTTATAGGCCGGCAGAAGGGAGAACCTGGCTTAAGTAAAGTTAATCAGGTTTCTTTACTGTACAGCTCCTCGGGGCTGCTGTAGGCTAGTGTTCATTCTGGATCATCACAGCAGGCGCATGGTACACAGCCATCCTCAAAGCTATTTGACTCTAGCGTCCTCTTTAATAGAAGTGTCTAACAACTGGTTCCACCAAACAGCAATTTGATAACTTTTGGACCATGTAATAGCAAGAAGAAAGGGGTCTGAAATAAGGTATAGATGAAGGGAGGAAATAAGTTCTAATTTTATTTAGGAAATTACAAGCAAGACTTGATCTTGGGAAGTAAGGAAGAAGTAGGAGGCGGAGGCTGGACCCCCATCTGTGTGACTAAGTTTGGGTGGTGGTATCATTGAGTTTGGAAATAGGGGATAAAGAACTGAATTGGGGAAAAGACTTTACTTCTGGACATGTTGAATTTTAAAGCACCTGTAGAATTCAGGAGAAAAACTGGTAGATAACTAGAGATGCACATGAAGACATGGAAAGATAAAAATTTGAATGTCATCAGCACATATCAGCAGTCATCAAAATCATGAACATGGATGAGATTTCAGAGAATTGTGAGTACTGACAACGTTTAAGTAATAAGCAGAGAAAGAATTCTGGGAAGGAGAGAGGTGATAGAGTTTCAAGAAGGAGGAAATAGATGACAGCGTCATCCTTCAGAGAATGTGAGTGTCCATTGGATTTGGGCAGTTAGGTCCCCAGTGACCTTAGAGCAGTTCAGTGAAGTGGTGGACAAGAAGCCAGACTGCAATAAATTGAGGGCATAGGGCTGCCTGTGGGGGCCAGGCGGGCCTAGTGAAGACAGTGGGAATAGGCTGCTCTGAAGGAGTTTGGATGAAAAGAGAAAATAATTAGCAAAAAATTTTTTAGAATGAGAAGGACTTATATTTTATATGTTGAAATTAAGGAACTGATAAAGGAGATCCTGAAGATGTAGCTAATAATTTAGAGAATTGGGGAAACATGGACATATGAATAAGAAAAAAACCTTACACAGTATATAAAAATCACTTGTATCCTTCGAGTTGGATGGATACTGGTAAGTTTGGGAGGAAATAAAGGTAAGAAGAGATAGAAGTTAATTGAGTTTATACTGATAGCCTCAGTTTCCTTTGACCCAGATTTTTCAGAGACACATATATACACATACATAATTAGTTTTAAAATTCTTTCATAGTTACATGTTTTATTAATCACTTCTGAGAAAAGTCATTGATTTTCATTTTGTACAGCATTATCTTGTAAGGACAAGATACAGTGACAACTTCCAAGCTTTTTGCATATCAGAGCTGGAACTGAAAGTATCTCTATAATTGAATTTTCACTTATGTGTAATAAGTTTATCCTTAGGAGGATACTTTCATAGTGTTTGATCACAGGTGAGTTTGGGCATTGCCATCACTCAATAATGTTAAGCATCTGTCAGGTTCTCTCCTATACTATATATTAATTTTTTCTCCGTGAAGCAAATATTAATTGGCGGCCTGTGGGAACAAGATACACCTAGGTCCTCTTTCCTTGGAATATTCACAAAAGCCTCTGAAACTAAATTTCCAAGTCAGGCCACACTAACGCCTGGCATAATAAGTTTTCATCGTTAACAGTTTTTTTTGTGTGTTTGTGGGGTTTTTTTGTTTTTATTTTTTTGAAGCGAGGATAAGACACTGTCTTAACTCAGTAGTTGTCCATTCATTAATAAGTCAAAGAAGACACTGATGAAGCATGGTATTTTGAATATCCTTTCCACAGAATAGGTAATGGGCCATCCTGAAACTCTGCTGAGATGCTTATCATTTTCAGATTTTGGAGTGGCAGAGAAAACCCTATTACACCTTGAATTATCACTAGAAACATGAATTCAGCCAAATAAAAACAGTGCCTCTGCCTACTGAGGTTGTCAATTTCCATCTTAACAAAAGTGAACATTTCTCCTTTAGATTAAAATCAAGAAAATCCCCTCTGTCCAGGATGCAATAATGGGGTGCAAGAAAGAGGAAAACTGAAGCTACTCCCTCTTTACACCTGAACAGTGAATTCATTCTGATATCAAATATTTGTTATGATTCTGCTATGACCAGGTGCTTTATTGTTTAGAGATCAAGTTACTGTTCATTCTTGGTAAGTAAGAAAAATCCATGTTTTAGGACTCTGAATAGTACCTTTATATATTTTATATATATATTAAAAATAAATATATATATTATATATAATATATATTCCACCTATTCAACAAAATTGTAATTTTCATCATCTCTTACGAATGATGAACTGTATTTACTCTTTGGAAAGGGCTTATAGGGCATTAAAGTCTCCATATACTTTCTATATAAGACCATGGAAACCAAATTCTCAACTGGGAGCAAACTTAGGTTTTGCTATGAAGGTTTATGCTTGCCTGGCCTTAGAGTGGTAGGCCAGGAACTCAAGGTGGAGTTTTTTTCCTCTAAGTTACTTTCATTGATGCCACCCTGAAAAAATTTGGAGGGAGTATTTTTTGAAATAGCTTTAGCTCAGTAACCCTTTAAAAATGCTTCAGGGTATGGGGAACATAACTGTCAAAATGTTCAAGCAACTCTTGTTGATTTAAGTGTAATTGATCAGGAGCAATACAGGAAGGAGCTGGGTACAAAAGACAAAAGGCCCGAGGCTATTTCATGTATTGTTTTTGGCTTATTGTACAAGAGAAATTCTCATACACTGGAGCAGCCAAGGTCCCCTACTGTTCTCTCCTTTTAGTAGACATAAAAGAGAGCTAGTTTCTCAATAGAAGCATTCTATCCTTAAGTGGGTACACAGTGATATTCTAATGGTCTCTGGAGCAGAGAATAATTCCGTGGCAGCTCTGACCTCCAGTCACCGGGTTCTCTGTAACTTAAGTCTTTCATGGCCAAGGACTATAATCATTATTTCCATTTATATTTAGCATCTCAAAAATTGAAAGGATTCCATGAACAACAAAACAGTAAGTGGTTTCATGAAGTGTTTTAGTATGGATAAAATAATAAACTATAAAAATACAAATCATCAGTACAGCTTTATCTTCCCGGAGAACTATATTCAGAAATTAATGTAACCATCTAAGGTGCGCATGTGTGTTTTTTCACCCATGATCATGTTTGTGTGTGTGTGTGTGCATTCCACTGCTACAGGAGACATGCAAAATAATATCAGATTTGTTACTATATGAAGTACTGGTTTCTCCCAAGAACTGTGTGCTCGCAGGGTTTGTTCAGGAAGGTGAGTGCCCTACCACCACATCGCAGTCATATCTCATCACCTTCGGCAGGAATAATTTACAATTTAACCTTACATGCAGGCGTATTAAATTAGTATTACTCATCAGAACTTGCTTATTAATAAAACAAGCTGAATTAGGCACTGGAGAATCATATTTGGAAATTCAATGACAATTTTACATTTTTAATAAAGGCTCAGAAATATTATTGCAGAGCAGGTGGTACAGAAAACTGTGGTCACATTTGACATTCATTAATAATTGAAATGTGGAAGTAACAGGTGAAAATTGATATTGATTTCTTTCCTCTAATATTTGGAAGAGTTCTAAAAGATAAATAAAATGAGATAACAAGACATCTCAAGTCTCACTGATTTCTTTGATCACCTCCTCCCCACATATCACTCCTTTGCCTACCATGTTTTGAATAATTCAATGCCCATAGTCTTTCCAGTTCAGTGCATTATAAAACACACTCAAGCTGGGTTTCAATCATATTAGACTGAAAGCTGAACTTTTTATGAAGGATTATTTAAAACCAAATGCGTCTTGAGCCCAACAGCCTTTGAAACCAAACGATCCTGGGAGTTCAGTAAGGAAATGTCAACACTGTGGAGAACTTTTGGATTCAGAAAATTCAGTAATCCTATTTGATGTATGTTAACCATATCAATATTAACAACCTTCTGCTTGATTTCAGCACTGATTTGAGAACTGAGTTACTACTGGTCTTGTATTTTAACTAGTTGTGAAAGCACTGAGAGAGTTGTTCTTGGGTTGAACTTGACCTGCCTCTGGGAATGCTCTCTGTTCTATCCATCTTGAAAAGCTTTATTCAAGTGCATTTCTCTGCCTTCCTTCTTCTCATCTGCACCCCTTGGGAAAACGAAAGATGCTCAAATATAGATGTGAACACTGCAGATGCTCTGTTTGGCAATGGTGTCTTTCAGCTTCCCAATAAAAAATTATATTGCTGACCACCCATTTGACTGAAAAGTGACTCATTTTACTGACACATATCTGGCTTCAGAGGCCAAAAGAAATAGGTCATTTCAAATTTCCTTTTTAAGTCATAGCTTTGTGTTGCAACACTACTTGTTCAACAGTTAGATCATGAAGGTTCCTTCCGATGACCTCCAAATAATTAATCAAAATGTTCTTGAATAGGCTATATAAAAAGCAAGCAGAATATTCCTAATTATCAATCTTTCTCTTGAGTCATATAGTTCTTGTAATTTCAAGGAAGAGAAACTCAAATGTAAAGTGTTACAATAGCCAAGCATACCAGCACTGTTATCTAACCATTCAGCAATTTTCTCTGCCAAGTCACTTTGAACCTTAGACTACTGAGAACGTCCTTTTAATTAATTTTTAAGGTTCTCCTCTTTTGAGTTAAAAAATGGTCACAATTTTATAAGTAAAATTAAAGAAAAAATAAAATAGAACATCTGAGATATTTCCATTAGGCATTATATATATAATTTTAATATATATACATATATAAATGCACTGGGATAAATCTCCATCTTCTGTGTCAGTCGGACATAGGTCCGTTTTCTTAGGAATAGGGAATTCCTTTCACAATGGAAGTGGGGAAATTGGCTGGACCATCCGTCTTGAAAATAATTCCATGAAGCCGCCATTTAACGTTGTCTGGATCTTGGTTCCTTCTAGCAATCTACTACTCCAACAGTGTGTAATTCATCAAATTCAGGTCTTTCTGAAGCCAGGCTAGAAATACAGAGTGAGCTGGACGACTGAGGTAACCGACCAGAAAGGAGGAGGAAGAGGAGCAAAACAATTTCCCAGTTTCATTTTTTCCCATATTCTCTGTACTTTACAAGGGAAAAAATATTGGGGTCTGAGTTCCTCTCATTCTTAGCCATTGTTGGTTCAAAGTCTGAGAAAAAAAAAAGAAAAGGTAAAAATGAAAATATGGAGTCCAGAATTCCGTTAGCTCTCTTACATGCAATATCACAACTTCAAAGGCCTTCCAAAATGAAGAGATAAACTTTTAAAAATATAGCCCAATCTTTTCAATCTAAACAAGTAAACACTAAAAATATATTTTAGAAATCCAGCAAACACACTCACCACAGTCAAAGCAAAGGAAGGCTTATGGCTTACCAAATGACAGTGACTGTCTACAAGAGAGAGAAAGAGAATACTCCAAAATTCTATCTGACCTGGCAGAGCTCAGCACAGCTACTATCCTTCTTTCCTAAAATCAAGGCATAAAGAAATTGAATACAACTTGCCAAAATGTCATCTGCTGCCTCCAGAAGCAGATTAAAGAAGGGAGTGTCCAGAAATCAGGATGAAGAAAACTGGTTAGAGAAGACCCTTCTCCTATCAGTGGACCACCAGGGTTTATCTGTGTCATAAAGTGATAATAGGCCTTTTTGTCATCTTCTTTTTATAATTTATACATTTAAATTTCAGTTAACATTTTAAAAATATCCAATCAGAATGACAGGCATTTCCAGAAGTATCAGTTTTCTTCATCCTCACCCTTTTACAAATGTGAAAACTGAGGCCAGTATAGCTGTCAAGGAATTTTCCTAAATCATTGAAGCTGTAAATTTGGGACCTAAGTCTAAATCAGTTTCTCATTTTATCTTGGCGTACTACTTAAAATTCTGTTTAGGGACATGAGGAGGGGGAAGGGTAAGCTGGGACGAAGTGAGAGAGTGGCATGGACATATATACACTACCAAATGTAAAATAGATAGCTAGTGGGAAGCAGCCCCATAGCACAGGGAGATCAGCTCAGGGCTTTGTGAACACCTAGAGGGCTGGGATAGGGAGGGTGGGAAGGAGACCCAAAAAGGAGGGGATATGGGGATATATATATACGTATAGCTGATGCACTGTTATACAGCAGAGACTAACACAACATTGTAAAGCAATTATACTCCAATAAAGATGTTAAAAAAATATATAAGAAAGATATACTATAAAATAGATACAGTGATAATATATCTGAGAGGTGGAATTATGGCTGCTTTTTAATCTATTTCTGGATTATTTGATTACATGATTTCTCTATAAAGAATATGAATCTCTTGTGTAATAAAAGTTACTCAAAACTAAAAACAAAACAAAACAATTCTGTTTAGGAAGAGAGGACAGAATGAAGGTTTGAGCATAGAAATCATCTAGAAATCATTGAAGGTACTGGGCCTGTAGTGCAGTTTCATTTGTAGTGGGTTTGGCTTATATTTAGTTTAATTTCTATACAACTATCAAAGAAGGAGAAAGAAGTTGGGTAATATTCGCATTTGCAACTAATCAAAGCAGAATTGCTTTTAGCTTTAAGAAAAAGATCGTTTTGTGATCTCAGATGAACATCTTTATTCTCAAATGGATCATAAGTAACATTTATTAGCTAAGATTATTTGCAATAAACAAGACTGTTTACTGTTTACCACCTAGTAGATGACTATTTGTAAGTCTCACTGAGTATGCTAAAAGCTTATACTGAGCTCTCATTTTACCAGAGTGAATTTAAATTAACTGCAGCAGCCAGAATTAATGAAACCGGGTAAATGATGCAAAGATATTCCACAGGGTATTCTGCTTTAATTAGAGATAGAAAATGTGAGTCATTAGAGGTTTTTAAAAATGTTGCATTCTATTACTTTCTCATATTTTAAATCTCGGAATATAGATGAAAACTAAAACATGTTAGCCACCTTAGTTCAGTTTTTAATGTATATCAGCTCTGAATTTATATTGAGTGAATAGTAAAGAGCCTGAATGAAGAACATAATCTGGAGACATTCAGGTACAAGTAATAAACTTTATTAGAAGTTGAGTATCTGTTAATTAGCAGGCAGCTATATAACTTAACTATAAAGCCACTACAATTCAAACACTGTAGCATTACTACATGAATGAGCACATATACAAAATAAACAGAAAAGAATATCCACAAATAGTTCTAAGTATGTCTGGGAAGTTTGATTGTGACAAAGTCAAGGTATAATCTTCAAAATTGATGCCTAGAAAACTACACACCCATTGAAAACTCACACTACATACCAAAGTAAATTACACCAGTTGCACATGTAAGAAGCTTGCAAGTTGCCACTTTACCCTAACACGATGCGTCTTTTACAAATGCTTTCTCCCACACTGTGGCTTGTCTTTTCATTATCTTGATAGTGATTTTCACAGAGCAGAAATTTTCTATTTTAATGAAGTCTAACTTATCAATTCTTTCTTTCATGGAGTGTGCCTTTGGTGTTATATTTTAAAAGTCATTGCCATATCCAAGGTCATCTAGGTTTTCTCCTATGTTATCTTCTGGGAGTTTTACAGTTTTGTGTTTTACATTTAGATTTGTGGTTCATTTTGAGTTAATTTTTATGAAGGATATAAAGTCTGTGTCTAGATTGGGTTTTTTTGTTTGTTTGTTTTTACTGTGGACATCCAGTTGTTTCAGCACTATTTGATGAAAAGACTATCTTTGCTCCATTGTATTGCCTTTGTTCTTTTGCCAAAGACCAGTTGATTGTATTTATGTGGGTCTATTTTGGGGCTCTTTATTCTGTTCCATTGATCTAGTTGTTCTTTCACCAATACCACCCTGTCTTGATTACTGCACCTTCATAATAAGTCTTCAAGCTGGGTAGAGTATTTCCTTCAACTTTGTCCTTCTTCAGTGAGGTGATAGCTATTCTGGGTCTCTTGCCTCTTCATATGGACTTCAGAATCAGTTTGCTAATATCCATAAAATAACTTGCTGGGGTTTTCATTGGGATCGCACTGAATTTCTATAGATTAAGTCAGAAAGAACTGACATTTTGATAATACTGAGTCTTCCTATTCATGAACATACAATATCTCTCCATCTATTTAGTTATTCTTTGACTTCATTCATCACAGTTTTGTAGTTTTCCTCCTATACAGGTTGTACTTATTTTATTAGGTTTATACTGAAGTATTACATTTTTGGCAATGCTAATGTCAATAGTGTTTGGTGTTTTTTTTAACCTATTCCACTTGTTCATTATTGGTATATAGGAAAGCAATTGCCTTTTGTATATTAACCTTGGATCCTGCAACCTTGCTATAATCACTTATTAGTTACAGGAGTTTTGGGTCAACTCTTTACGATTTTCTACATAGATGATCATGTCACCTGTGAACAAAGACAGCTTTATGTCTTCCTTCTCAATCTGTAAACATTTTATTTCCTTTTCTTGCCTTATTGCATTAGCAAGGACTTGCAGCGCAATACTGAAAAGTTATCATAAAGGAGGACATCCTTGCCTTGTGCTTAATCTTAGTGGGAAAGCATTGAGTTTCTCTCCAGTAAGTATGATGATAGCTATTGGTTTTCTTGTAGATCGTATTTATCAAGTTAAGAAAGTCCCTCTCTATTCCTAGTTTACTGAGAGTTTTTCTCATGAGTGCACGCTGGATTTTGTCAAATTCTTCTTCCGCATGTATTTATATGTTTTTATCCCCTTTTTTTGTCTTGGTTGGATTATATTAATTAATTTTCAAATGTTGAACCAGCCTTACATACCTGACACAAATCCCGTCTGGTCATGGTATATAATTGTTTTATACTTTTTTGGCTTCAATTTGCTAACATTTTGTTGAGAATCTCTGACACAATTTTTATCACATTTCTACTATAAAAGGTTTGATTGTGACAAAATCAAGGTATAATCTAGGTATAATCAAGGTAAATTCTAATGAATTTAAGCTATTAATTAGTCTTATCAAATTGTGCTTTTCATTCAAAGATACACCATAGCAGAACCCTGAGGGAATGGATGGTGAATGGTAAGCGCTGAATTTACACTTCTTTTATTCTTTATACCCTGAACCTGTCTCTCAACAAGTGTTTACAGTTGGTGTTTATTTTTTTGGAGATTAGACATAGCTCACTCCATTCATTCATTCAACAGATTCTACAGCAGAAGGGAGGCTTCTAAGGAGGTAGGGTGTATTAGTGGGGCTGCAGGTTATTACAGGGAATCCAAGCAAGGCCTCATAATGGAGATGGTGATATTTGAGAAAAGACCTAAAAAAGTGAGTGGATGAGTACTGTAGGTAGTAAAGACAACAGCAATTCAGGTAAAGGGAACAGCAAGTGAAAATGTCTGCCTACTATACTTGTTGAACATCAAGGACTAAAGAGTATAAGGTGTTTGGAAAAGAGTGAGCAAGGAGTAGAGGTGGAGGACATGAGATCAAATATATAATGTGGAGGGTAAACATGTAGCAACTTTCCAGCATTTTAAGAACTTCAGCTTCAACTATGATGAAGGGGAAGACACTGAAGTCACATAATTCTTCTGACTTACATTCTCGAAGGGTTCTCTGGCCACTGTGTTAAGGACAGATTTCAGAGGGATAATAATTAAGATGACAGACAACGAAATCTTAATCCTGAGTGGTAACAGTGGAAAAATCGAGAAACTGTCAAATTCTGGTTCTATCTCAAAGATACGGCTGACACATTGTGCTTCTGTACTGGATGTGAAAGGAGAGGGGAAGAAAAAAGTCAAAGATGAATCACGTTTTGTAACTGAGCACCAGGAAGAATGGAGCTGCCCTTCTCTGTTTTGGGAAGTCTACAGGAAAAGCATGAGTGACTATGTGTGTATTTGATTGCAAGGTATATTAAGTTTGGGATGTTGATTAAATGACAAAACAGAGATATTCTGTTAGTAACCACTCTTGTTAAGTGGACCCAATCCGTAAAGGACAACCATCAACCTACCTAATCTGCTCCATTTGAAGACCCATAAAGGACTTTGGGGCATTAGCGTGAAGAGGGCTTCCTTTTGCGTTTGTGTGTATGTGTGTCATTTGCTTTGACACTGTGGTTACGCTAAAGTGGCACTATTCTGGGCTTTCATCTTTGACAATATTTTTCTCACCAGGAAGCTTTTCTATTGGGTTGACACCAAATGAGTATTTGCCTGATTCTTCCTGTCCTGATTCTTTAACTATTTTCCTCGTTTGGACAGCCACAATTTGGTTAGTATTTGTTAATTTCACCCTTCAATGTGGACACACTTGAAGCGAAGTGAACTCCCACCGCACTGATGGTAGACTCCATCTGAGCATGCTCAAAAGGGCACAGAAGGTTGTCCACGGGGAGGGTACTATCAGAGCCTGATTGACAGTATCTGTGTTGTAGACTAACTTAAGGGCAAACACATATGGTTCTTATGCTTTGCTCCTCCTGATAATAGGCAATGGCAGGCTCTGGATCACAATGTTTGAACCCAGCCCAAATAGTTTTGCACTATATGTGGCATGACTATGATAAGGGATATGTATCTTATCTAGCTTGTATCTTCTTTTCTATGCTACACAAATACAAGGTTGTCACTTTCTGAGACAATAAACTTTCTCTGGCTGTGACAGATTCAAAGCAGATGCCAAGTTAGAAACATTTCTGAATTAGGTGATTCGGGTTCCTTGACCAGGTTAATAAAACAAAACTGTTTTTCTTCTTGGTTTCACATTTAAACAATATGTGTTAGTCTAAACTATATCACCCAAAAATCGAACTACTAAAATAACTGGCCCTTATCATTATTATTTTGATATAATAAATAATAGAGGGATATTGTTTTACTAATAATTACTAGCATTTAGTAACGACAAGCCAAACATTAAGCCTTTAGGAAATTTGTGAACTCCTTCATTTCTTACAATAACTCTGTCAGATTGGTACCAGTATTTATCACCATTGATGAAGAAACTCAGTTTCAGAGGAAGACACTGAGACACAGAGAGGTTGAATGTAACTTGTCCATAATTGCCCTAGCTGCTATGCTGGTCTGCTTCATCAACCACTATCACCACTATCACATTTACTTAATTGGACTTTAGATTCAGATAAACAATTTTTCCTGGTTGCAGGGAGATCATTTAACAAGCCCAGATTGCAATGCTTGAAATGCAAGTCTGAGCCCAAATCTTAGAACCCTAAACCATGTGATCACTAAAAATACTGAGTATCTATTCTGCGCCTTATGAGTTTGCATTTAAAATAACAGGTCCTATTAGGAATAAGTGTACGAATGGCATTCTAGGAGGGAATATATCCAACAGGTATTTTAAATTCCTTTAGTGGCAGTGAAAAAGTATGAAGGCATTTCCTGCAATACTAAATGAGCTGATTTGGTTTTGGTGGGTGAACACTGAACTTTGTTTACAAAACTTAACCTGAAAGTATTTTCTAAGTATTCTGCTATTACTCAAAGTTAGCCTTGTTATCTCCTTTAACAAACAAGAATGGTAAGACACAGTCTCAGTTAGTATAGTATGGATAAATCATTGGGTAAACTTGTACCTTAACGAGTGTCTTCAATTTGGGGAAGACATGAATTCACAATTGCCATTCTCTATGCATATTATTGCCATCTAAAGTAATTCCAGCAAAAGAAAGCTATAGTTAGGTAGATCCTTTCATAAAGTGATGCAGTCACTCAGGAATACTTTATAACCTAAACCTACTGGACAGTCAGTAACCAATGAATTATCCTAATGCTGATTCATCTGAGAGGTCCTTTATTCCAATGACTTTCGCTGCTATCGTTCTCTTTTCCTTTTGGGATTAAGAACTACGCATAAAGTCTTAGTTACTCTAAGGTTCACCTTGTACCTCTCCTGTCATACAACTTGTCACTTTCCCCACCATCTGCCACCAAATGCCAAAAAGAAATCTGAGTACTCTGCGGTCATGGCACAGGTATTTCTAAAGAGAGGAACACCTGTTCAAAAATCACTAACCCGAGAATAAATATATGGGGAAATGAACTGGGGGCATGAGTGGAATCAACTGAAACTGTGAGAGGTCAGCAGGGCAGATATGTGTGTCTGTATGTGCCTTAAAGAATAATGTTCTCTATGAGAAAAAATGCTTTATTGCCCCACACTTTAATCCAATTAATATCTGGGAATATATTTCAAGACAACTTGCATATATGTGTATGTACATAATGTTAGCATTGTATATTATTTGTGTTATGTTCTCCCTTCTATTCATGGTAATATGTTGCCTTTGAAGCAAAGAAGATGGTATAAGGCAGGTTCGAGGGGTGGGTTAGAGAGAGCCTGATGGCCCACCAAATCTTTTAAGCTCCACTCTGTGCCACTCACGTGCTACAAAAGCATTTATTTCAGTGTGAGGTGAGATGTAAGTGCTACTTTAAGAATTTAACTGCACCAAAATGGCCTGGGGACCAGGATGCTAGTCTACTGTTATAGGGGAAAAAAGCCAACATAAAATGGTGCATTAGTCTGTTTGGGCTGCCATAATAGAATACTAGAGACTGGAGGCTTGAACAACAGAAATTTCCTTTCTCGCAGTTCTGGAATTCTGCAGTCTAAAATTAAGATGCCAGCAGAGTTGCTTTCTTCTGAGGCCTCTCTTCCTGGCTTGCAGACAGCTGCCTTCTCACTGAGTCCTCACATGGTCTTACCTGTGTGTGTGCATGGACAGAGAGAGGCCGCTGATGTCTCGATCTTCTTATAAGGACACGAGTCCAGTCTGATTAGGGCTTCACCAGTATGACTTTATTTAACCTTAATTACCTCCTTAAAGACCCTATTTCCTAATACAGTCACATTAGAGGTGAGGGCTTTAACTCAGGAATTGGCGGGGGCGGGGGGGTTACAATTCAGTTCCCAATAAACTGTGTGAACTGGGACCGAAGCATGTGATCACAATGGAAATGCAAGGGCAGGACAAGAGGGACTTTGGAAGGACAAAGAGGAGTTATTTGTGAAGGGTAGAGAGGACTCAAAGACAGCACTAATGTTACCAACCCAAGCACACGGGAGCTGGAGACGCCTTCCGGAAGAGCCCCTCGCAGGGCTTTATATGCCATTACCCTCCTCCCCATCACTCTCTCCTGCAGGGTGACTCATGCATTTTCCAATGTAAGAGCAGCCTGTCTTTTATCAAATGAGAATCGTTAGGACCAAGTATAAAGAGTTTTTAGGATGGTGCAATAGACTATAACTAAGGAAAATGGGATGGCATTAAATGAAGGGGATTTAGACTTCAGCAAAAAAAAAAAAGACCGTAATATTGAACTCTGTTAGACAGGATAATATTCAGCTTCCCAAAGGAAGAGCTGACACATTCATTCAGCGATCCAAAACCAGTTTCAAAATTGCACTCAAGTGTGTTCGGCAAACCACTGTCAGAAGCTGTGAAGCCTCTTCCCTTTTTCATCTACCTCCCAAGGTACCTGAGATCCAATGTCACCGGCCAGACCATCGTAACGTCCCATCTGACTAGCAGTCGTGCTAGCCCTTAATCATTTCCATTAAATGTTTGTGCCATCAGAAACCTGAAGATCGTTCACAAGCTGGCTTTGATTGCACTCCCCAGAAGCAGACCTGAGACGAGGATTCATGCACATGTTTCCAGGGAGACTGGCAAACGGAGGGGGGAAGCAGAACAGAGACGAGATGAAGCCACGCAAAGACACACACCCAGCAGGTCCTGCAGAGGGTAGTTTCACCACTCTGAAGTGCAAATGGTGCCTCAGAGCTGAGGCCAAGGAGCTGGGCTTTCCTACCCCCTCATCTACCCATCACTGGCTAAGGGCTACACCAGAGTGATTTCCAGGCACCACAGTCAACCTTCAGGCACTTCCGTTTCTCCAGGTGTTCAGACAAACTCCAGTAGCCCAAGCGCAGTTTTCCCAAAAAGAGTCCCAGGTACCTACCGTGGCAGTGAAAGCACATCAAAGCCAGTGGGAACATAAAAACTGTAAAAAGGAATTCAAGGGAATCTGGCCAAACACACACACCCTAATTGCACAATTCTACTAAAATATAGGCAAAGGAAAAATTCATGAGTGGGCACAAAGATTTAACTGGGTATGTTTGTTGCAGTGCTGTTTTAAATGAATGTGTCAATTAGGATGCTTTTGGTTTCAGGAAAGAGGAACCTCAACTCAAACTGGGCTCAGTAAAACAGGGAGTCTGCTGGTTCACCCACTGATAGGTTCAGTCGTAGTTCGAGTTTCCACCATGGTTCTACCTGGGCTTCTCTGCCAGTTCTCCCAGCTCTGCCTTCCTCCATGTGCAGACTTTGTTCTTAACTTGGCTTCCACGTGCCTTTTTTTTTTAATGGCTGCAGCTGTTAGAGGAGAGGAATTTTTTTCCCCTTTTCCTAGCCACAGAACACATAGACCATAGTACTGAGCTTCATTCCAGCGGAATTAACTGTGGTTCCGTGCTTGCTCCCGAGCAGTCCCTGTGGCAAGAGGGCATGGGGCCACCTTGGGTTAGTTTACACCAAGCAGGGCTGATTTGGGGCGGGGAGGGAGAAGGGAAATCCTACCCTGACCGTGCAGCTGACAGGCAGCGGACAAGGGGAAGTTCTAAATAGCCACTAGAGCCAGGCAAACTGAAGATAACCTAAAATATCTGTAAACTGGACACTGGTTTTACCATTTATCTTCATTCAGTGGAATACCACACATCCATTTAAAGCACATAACAAAACAAAAAGATGTTGAAAATATACTTTATATAGAAAGAGTAGATTATAAAACTCTTGGAAAGACATACACCCATTCATTAACAGCCATTATCTCTATGTGGTGGCATTCTGTTTGGTTTTAAGATTTTCATGTTGAAGTTTTACTTACCCATATTCATATTTTCCAAAATTTTATAATAAAATATTTTTCTTTGTAACAAGAAAAATATCCATTCCACTACCTTCATGCTTTTTAAGGGGCTGCATTTTTCTTATCTGCTTTTCCCATTAAACTTCCAAAGTAGGTAGTGTAGCATCTATTCTTTTTTTAATAAAAGAAATAGGTCCAACAAAATTGCATGACATGCCCAAGTTCTCACAGCAAGTTATTATAGGAGTTGATGTTAAAAATCAAGGAATCTCGGTTTCTATGGCAATTCTGTTCCAGTTCTCCATGTTCAGTGATTCCTTTCCCTGAGCTGATAAGGAATAATCACACTCTTGACACCTTTGTTCCAAACAAAATCAGCGCTGACAAAGGGACTTCTCCACTCGGCACCAAAAAGGTTCAACATTTCCAAGAAATGCCAGTTCCTTTCGTGTCACCCCAAAAGCAGTCTAGTGGACCCAGCCCTGATGAACAGGATTATTAGTGACACACAGTGAATGGGGTTCTCCGGCCAGCCCCCATTAGTAGCGCATGGCTAACTGCTGACTGCTAGGGCCAGTGCTGTTGGAATGGGAAACCTGACTCTATGTCCATGGGTTAGTTTGTACTTTGTTAACTGTCAGTGCTGGTGTCACAGAGGATTGATCCAACCATCGGGGCGCAGGGACTTCTCCCAGTTCACAGGCCCGAAGATGCACTGGGCTGTCTTTCCAACCTCTCCATCAATAGCAGTGCCAAGCCCTCCCTTGGGAAAATAACGTTAATAGAAAGATCAAAATACCAGATCCATGTCCTTAGTGAACCATGCCACGTGGGATTTGGTTAAATAATCGTCACACCCGCACCCTCATTACCAGCACCAAATCTCTCAGAACCACTACAAATCATCTCATTTTATCCTTCATGTATTTTCTATGAAATATCAGTCTTATTCTAAATTTAGGCCATTATTTGAGACTACCCAGGCCATACGGAACCCTGAATTCTGAAGACAAATGAAAAACATAAGGTCTCCCTAAGGCCTAATGTAAAACTTCAAACTTCTGTGGCTCCAACATCTGCCGACTTCCCGGAGGACATTTGCCTGGTATACGTCTGCACTGTGTACTGTGACATTTTCTTCATCTATGGTGACATCGAGTGTGGGGCTCATCCCCTTCTGGACCCATGGGAAGAGTACATCCTTGCTTCTTTTACCTTTGGGTCCCGTGACTAGTTCTGGCCAACTGGTTCTAAGGTGCAGTGATATGTGTCATTTCTGGGCCAAAGCACTTGACAGTGAGACCCTCCACTCGCCTCCACGTACATCATCGATCACAGAAGTATGTGTTGAGATGGGGGGGCCATGAGGTTGAAGCAGCCTTTACCATTTAGCCAACCCTTGGAAGAGTCTCTCAGACCCACAGCCAACATTAGGTGAATGAAAAATAAATGTGTATGTTTCAAAGACACTTAAATCCTGTGTTGATTGTTACAATAACACAACTAGCCTACCTTGGCTAATACACATGCTTATTATGGGGTCAGCCACAGTGCTGGGCACTTCACAGGCATTATCTCACTTACTGTTCAAAAGTAAGATTGATTCTATTATGATTCCACTTCACTGATGGAGAAACAGAAAGGTTAAGTAACTTATCCAAGATCACACAGCAACTAAGTGATGCAACTGTATTAGACTCCTAAACGTACACTCATAACCACCACATTGCTAAAGAAGACAAAGGTGAGCTCATAATAATGAGCTGAGTCAGAAGAAGGAGAGAAGCAGGGAGCAAGAGAGCCTTAAGGGCTAGGATTGAGAAAAATTTGAGGATTAGGAGAAAAGTAGGCACCTTAGAGAAAGGCCTAAGGCATCAACTCCCAAAATAACGTTTGGCAATTTAACTACATCAGAATTATTAGAGGTTTAAAAACTACAAATATATAAATAAACTAACAAACAGTTAACTGAATTACATTTGTGTAAATGGAACATGTCACAATCAAGATGAGTATAGCAAAGTTTCACCTATATTAAATGCTGAGAACAATTGCCTGTTTTCCTATCAGGTGGAACACACAGTGAATGGGGTGTTCACACACACAATGTGTGAACACACAGTGAATGAGCCATTTTTCCTCACAAAATACTTTACTTCCAATGGCTACTCAGATGCCAGTCTTCATATAAACCCAACAAAAATTTTAGGAGAATAAATTCTATTGACCATTCATTTGTTTAGAATATAACCAGACTTGGCATTCCATTGGACAGTAAATCAAAGAACCCAAAGCAATAACATTGAACCAGAGTCATTGTGGCTTGCCTTAGATGCAGACACATATATTGCCACTTTTAAGAAAATTTTCAAGCTGTGATTATAAATAGACATCTCCAGAAGTTAGTAAAAAAAATCTAAATTCAAAATTTCAAGCAATAAGCATAAAAGATGATTCTTCAGTAAATTAAAATTCATTTTCTCACAACGTTAGAAAACATCTACTTATACATGTACACATTTGTGCATATAACATTTTATTATGCTTTAAGGAAAGCCTATTAGAAGAATCAATATAAATGTATCACGTCTTAATATCCCCAAAGTTTAACTCCACCTAAATACTGACAATGAAAAATATCAATTTTAATTTAACCCGTAACTATAGGTTTACTTTAGAATCTATGGAACTGTTTTATTTTCTTAACTTGTCAGAATCCACCTGCCCTCCACTCCTGCATTTAGTTCCTGGTTTCAATTTCCATCATTTCTGCCCTGTAGTCTTCATGTTTTTTCAGTTAGACTCTGGACTAAATATCAGCAGAGGACAGAGACACCCCCCCCCCCCACAACGAGAGGAGGTGTCATTTACATTCTTTATTGAGATGTGCCTGTAAACTCATAAAAAATATCCAAGGAATAAACAAAAACTGAAAGAAGGTTGTCACCTAATGAGACCTTCTCCTAAGATGGTGTCCACTGAGCACAAGGACTCTAAAATGATTCCAACCTTCACGTTTCACATATTGCCTTTTTAAAGCAATTTAAAGTACCCCCAAAAGATGTTTTAGAATGGGAGGAAAGCCAGTTGGAGGAGATACAGGAAAGAACAAATACCCATCACCCCGCTGTCCCACCTCTCCCCCGCACACGATTGCCACTCCAGTTTGACTTCTCAGGGATCCCAGCACAGCATGCCAGCACTTAGTCTCACCCTTTGGTAAATGCCCTTCCCAGATCCTTCTTCCTACCAGAACCTGCATATCCATTCTTCAGAGCCCAGTTCAAGTGCCACTTCCACCATGAAGCGCCCATGAAAGTTCAATCCACTGGGATCTTTTCTAAATTTCTATTGTTCCAATCTTCTTTTATCACACACTCAGGATGGGCTTGTTTTGGTCAACATTTCCATGTGATTAGTCCTCTTCCCCAACCTAGACAGTAACCTTCACACATTTTTATTTTCCAGAGTATCTAGCATGACACTGATCACTAGCAGAGGCTGAGTTTCAATGTGTTGTTTATCCACTAACACATTCTGTAGAACAATGTGACCTGAGAAAGGCAGCTCAAAAATCATGCCGTGACTGAATTTCATTATGGTGAGACTAGACGGAAGGCAAGGGCTTCACAGTTGTAGTAATACTGATTTTTTGGAAAACTTGGTTTCAGTAGTACTAGCTTTTGTCCATTAAGCAGCAACCACTGCTGAGCATGTCAGACAAAACTTCTGAGAACCCAACATTAATGCTCTTTCATGCGAAATTTTGAAATTCAATTTAGTTATGTTATAGAACAGGAATCACTGAAAACAAGCTGACTCTCCAACAATAGGGGAAGAGATGAGTGAAACGTAGGGTATCTTGCTGACGCCTCCCTTCCCGCCTTGGGTGGCAGCCATGCTGCTTCGGCATAACTTCCCCCACCCCCAATACAAGCCAGTCCAAATCATCTCATCCTCCCACCCTTTGATACAATGATTCTATCAGTTGTGGGCAAAAACCCAGCTAATCAGTTTGTGGCATTCCCTATCTGCACTGGCTGGTTTCGTCTAGTCCACTCAAAGTGAAGACAGAACTTTTGTTTGACAGCTGGGGGAGAAGACCTGTCTGGCAAGTCCAGTGCTATGGACTGAACTGCATCCCTCACCCCCAAATTCACATGAAGCCCTAACCTCCAATGGGATTACATTGGAAGATATGGCCTTCAGTTGGTTATTAGGTTTATAGGAGGTCATGAGGGTGGGGTGCCCTTAATGGGATTAGTGCCATTACAAGGACAGACACCAAAGAGCTTGCTTCCTCTCTCTCTCCACCCACAGGCAGCAAGAAAAGGCCATGTAAGGGCAAAGAGGAGGCAGCAGTCTGCACCCAAGGAGAGAGTCCTCACCAGATATTGACTCTGCTGGCACCTTGATCTTGGACTTGCAGTCTCTAGAGTGATGACAGATAAATTCCCATGGTTGTGGTATTTGGTTCTAGCAGCCGAAGGTGACCAGGATATCCGGTATGTAGGTGTGAAGCCTGAAACAGGAGGGGCCTTTTATATCCCCTGAAGAAAGCCAGCCTGAGGATGGAGCCTTCTGAAGAAGGGCAGACTTCTTGAGACAAAGAAATGCAAACAATGTCCTGATGACCTCACTCCTAATGCCACCTGAAGTTTGGGCTTCTTTTGCTTGCTAATAAAAGCCTAATGTGCACAAATTACACAGGCACAAGAATAAGGTTTAAAAGAGAATAAGGAAACATGAAAACATTGAATTTGCAGGGTAGGGAGGTTGGCAGTTTCTCTTTTATTCCAAATCAGTTCACCTCCATTAAGAGCTTACAAAGGGTCAGATAAATGCATTATCTCATTTAATCCCCATTTTACAAGGAGGTAACTCTAAGTGCAATTTTAATGTCTGTTCCATGAATTAATAATTGAACTGTTAAAAAATTACTTTATATGCTCCTAGAAACCATTCTCCTATAGAATAGCAACAGTATAGAAGTTGGTTCATACTGAAGAATCACTCTACATAATACCTGAAGGGCAGATGGAAAATCTCTTGTCCAAACAAGTTTACAAAGGAAAGATAGTGCCAGCTGAACCTCACATAAATATCATTTAATCCTGTCGTTTATTACAGTGAGACCAATATGGTTCATAAATAAGATGACCACAACACTAGGGACATGGTAAGGATTCAATAAATATTTGTTGAATTTTATAAACAACCATGAGGTTAACCCTCTGTCATGTATTTCATTCCTTTAATAGTGTTTATTCAAATGCTTCTGTTGAGATAGCATTTCCATACTAGTCTGTTCAAACTAAAACTAAGAATTACACTCACCTGAATCCACATCACACTGGCATCTTATTACCCTATCTGGAAGTCCTTGATATTTTAAAATGCTGTGCTCGATAGCTTCCATACGCCTCTCCAGACCCCCTCTCCAGCATTTCCACACTGTCACCTGTATGATCTATATTGACAAGTTCCAGTTGGGTTTGACCAACAGAGCGAACAGACAGTAGACAGGAGAACGAGGCTGGAACACTTATCCCCCTGGCTTTCCTTCTGCAGGGCCACCACAGGCTGGCAGTCTCCTGTCATTAGCCACTTCCATACAACCTGGTTCCACAAGTTGGTATCTCCACTGAGGGTAGTGCTAACAGAGCCCCACAAACAACCCACTGTTTCTAGCCCCAGCAGATGGCACAACTGCCTGTGATTCTGCTCCACACATAAATAATCCCTTTATCAAACTCACTACAAATTATCCAATTAGGGTATGACATTTGATTTCTCCAGGACCCTGACTGATATGTAGTGCCCAGGCAAATTTGTAATACAAGTTGAAATCACAAAGTATACACATGCTCTCTTAGCAAAATAAGACCTACAAGTTATGCAGATGTGGGAGATGTCTCATAAGTTGACTTAGTGGCCAAGTATTAAATACTACAGTAGAGATACCTAATTTTTTTTCAGATCTCCATAGAAACTAAAAGAGGGCAAAAAACATTTTAAGCCACCACCAGGTGTCAAGGCCACCTTGACTTCCTTTCTTTCCTCTACCATTCTTGGAATTCTAAGTCTCACCCCAACCCAAAAGTGAAAATAGGTAGGAGGAGGGGCACAGCTCTGATTTCTACCCAGCTTTGTAGGTCAAAGTATGGAGGAATCTGGGGAAAGCCACAGCTTGGTAAGAGAAGGGAGGTGGGAACTTCAGGAGAAAGGAAAGTATTAAAAGGACCTAGCCCCGAGGTTAGGGGCCATAGGCTATGGGAAAGAGGAAGTACGTCCATCATAGAACACCCAACACTGGCAGAAGGAACCTCTATGATACTAAACCAACATGGACGGTTGTGCAGTTGGTGGTTCCCACCACATAACTCCAAGGAGCACCGTATACTGTGTTATACAATGGAAAGGCCATATAAGCAGCAGTCCTGCTGAATCTCACTCAGATCCCAAGTTCCCACATGGTACCTTGGAGGGATTAACTAGACCAGATGTCATGCCCTACTTTTTAACCTCAAGCTTCTATCATTTGGATTCCATCACAATAAACATGAAGAACAGACAGAAACTTTGGGACATTCTGCATGTCTGCAACCTCAGCTTACTTCCAATCATCCAAAAGCTCACAAGATTCCTTCACATGAGCAATAAACAGGGAAAGGGGGCTACTCTAGGACTGGTCAGCAATGTGCCCTCAAAAGCGCTTAAAGGAAAAAAAAAAGCGCTTAAAGTATGTGTACATATATAATCTGAGTTGTCCGCCATCATGAAAACCTGGAACTCCAGCAGCTGCTGGAAAAATTCAAAAGATCTGGCAACGCTGGGTTCGCATTCCCAAAAAGCCACCATCACTGGGGCTGAATGACAGCCATGCCCTTAAACCAGGCCTTCCACCATCTGCCTTACTGACTTATGTTAAATCCTGGCTTCTGGAACCATCTAAGTGGGCCAAGCCTGAAAACTCAGACAAGGAGTTCCTGACCTCCGCTTCTCTGGTTAAAAACAAGACACTGGTTGTCACCAGCAACCTGTACGGCTCACTCCAATGAGGAGTCGAAATGATTGGACACTTGTGCCCGAGGGAGACAATCTGCTTCATCATAAGAAGTGGCATCAGCTCTACTGTCATTGATCAGCAAAGAGTAACTACCCAGATTATAGAAAGACTTTCAAGGACAACTGCACTTTCAGTTCCAGAGTCTCTCTCCATCTAGAGACATTTAGGAGAACTCCTTAACCTTTCAAGCAGCATGCTGTTTCAGGTTCTACTCTGTACTGTGTCAGGGACTGGGTCTCTGGCTATGCCACCCACCCCAATCCCATCCTGGTGAGATGGTGAGAACAGGTGCCCTCGCCTGCAGTTCAGCCCCTTTGCTTTGGGAGGTGCAGGTTTGCCCCCCCATTTGCCTGTCTTTGGAGCTTTACGTCACACTCCATTGGGCCTCTGATGAGAACAGAGGAGGAAAATACAGGAGTGTTTCATGAAACAAATGGGGAGCCACTCCATTTTCATCTCTGTCAGCCGTGCCACCGTGACCATGAGGAACAGAAACGAGTGCAGCCCTGAGGAAGGCTTGGCTAACTTCTCAGACCACAGCGTGTGGGAGCAGGGAGGAAGTCTTCTGTCCTGAACACTGCCAGCCCTCCATACCTAACGCACCTAAAACAGTCGGCACTTATCCCACCACGTCAGACTGCTGCGGGCAGAGCCACAAGCCCTTTTAGAGCTGGGACGTCAGTGGTCTCCCAAGTCACCTCGGAAAAGTTCTCTAAACATAGCACATGATTTTCAGGGTGGCTGCCACTTCCAAGGTTTCAAGGATTAAAGGGTGAGCTTTAACTTGGAAACCAGAGGATTCCATAGCCCTGAAATGGCACAGGATGAATGAGCAAGGAAAACCCTGTCTGTGGATACGCAGGACCTCATAACAAAACCTTTGTCCCTCAGCTGGACAATGAGGCACCACGTGGTCTGCACAGCAGGGTCCTGGCAGATACCTTGGTCTGGTGGGGATGCCACGAGCAGGGACTCCGAAAACAATGTAACTGAATTAGGTCTTCATTCATATGACAACTAGGGTAGTGATTTTTTTATTCAAAAGATAAAAACCGGGTTTTACTTCAATAACAGGTATGCTTGCTTTGTTGTTTGTTTACTTCTCTCCTATTAGAATCTTTGTGTACATGAGGTCTGGCGTTCATCATGGGCTTGTTCAGACCTATGTAGGATCTCCTGTGAATAGAAACAAAAAGCTACGTGTGGGCCCTAACAAATCAGAGGGTAATATGTTAACCAGATGCCACTTTCAAAGGGTCATTCCAAAGCTAAATGCGTTTTTGTGCACGAGGTTCTTTGGGCTGCCAAGAAAAGAGATATGCTGTGCATCTGGTCCTGTTAATAACTTCTTTGGTTTTCATTTGTGCTCCTACCTGCAGTAACACAAGCAGCTATGTAGCCTGCTTCACTCATTCATGCACGCACTTTAAGTTTACGTACGAAAGTAAACGCTGTACTCTCTCACTTTTTTCAAAGTCTACATTTAAATAGAAAGCAGGTGGCAGGGGATAAATGAAACCTCTTTTCCATCCTTGTTTACATCTAAGTCTGTAACTCCCTGTAATTCATCTTTTTCCGGGGAACTAACGTACAGCATGGTGACTATAGTTAACAGTGTGTTATATACTTCAAATGTGCAAAAAGAGTAGATCTCATGTGTTCTCACCACAAAAAAAAGGTAACTATGTGAGGTGAAAGAGGTTAATTAGCAGTTAACATCTGAGTTAGCAATAAAGTCAAGGGCAAGAACCCAGCATTTGCAGGAATCCTTATTCTTTAGCTAACACACATCCTTGCCTCACAACAGGAAGGTTCTCTTTCCCTCATCTACTTCTTTCAAATTGAGAAGGTGATTTAACGAATCAAATCCTACCTGTTATATAACAAGTATCCTGAAAAGCAAAGTAAGGTGTTGGAAAACACATGTGTTGTAAAGTGGTAACAAGTACAGCTTTAGACTCAGGCCGACTTAAGTTCAGTCTGGGGCTTCGACGTGTACTCCCTGCATGACTTAGGGTAATTGCGACCCCTCTAGATTTCAGTTCTCTCACCTGTAAAATGGGGTGATTCATACCTACGTCAGGAAATGTTGAGAGGACTGAATGAGATGAAGTCTGGAGACACTTAGCCAAGTACCCGGCATATTGTGAGTGCTGAGTAGACACTGGTTTTTGTTGGGGAGGGGGTCGTGGCTATTGACAGACCCCATTCTCACCACACTGAACACTAGCTGAGAGGCACCGTGTCCTCTGCCCCTCACCACAGTACCATCCACAGAGTGCAGACGCCATCAACACTTGCTGAACCGAACAGAAAGCACAGTGAGGACGGTAATCAAGTCATTCAGCAACTGTCTGTGAGGCACTTACTGTCTTCTACAGAACACCTTAAACTCTGGAGATAAAGCCGTAAAGGCAAACAGGTAAACTCCCTGTCTTCGGAGAGTTTACATCCTAGTGGTAGAAGGCAGATAATCAACAAGTAAAAAAATTACGTAATTTCCGATGCTGATAGAGCAATATGAACTATGAAACATTAAAGAGAATTATGGAGTGGAGAATAACTTGGAGTGGCGGATAACTTGGAGTGGGGAACACCTCTGTACAGAAACATTAATGAAATCATCTTTGAAGAAGTGGTGTTAACTCTGAGAATTGAACGGTAAAGAGCTAACCACGAGAAGATCTAGAGGCAGAGGATTTCTGGGAAGCAAATATAAAAACCCAAAGTCAGGTACAAGCTTTTAGTATTTGAACAACAGAAAAGCAGCCTGCATGGTAAGCATGTGAGTGTTTGGCGTGGGGTGGGGGACAGCAGAGCCAAGGACCTCACTATGGACAGCGAGGGTAGTTTGAATTGTTTTCTAGTTATGGTAGGAAGGAAGGCATCAGAAGTTTTCAGTATTTTCTCAGAAAAGATGCCTGCTTGGTACATGATTATGGGATGAAGCAAATGAGGCTGTTTGGGCTCCTGCATAATTATTTCATGCTAATACAGCAGGCAAGATTGTCAAAGCAGGTACCGCTCTGGTTGGTATTCAGAGTTGTTGTATCCAAGGAATGTATTTCCTCAGAAAAATAAAATCAAATCAGGACTTGCTTTTAACTTCAGAGAAGAGAAAATGAGATCAAACCTATCAATTCATTCAATGTCAGAAGGCTATAAAGATTTATGGGCACGGGGAGATCAGCTTGGTGCATTGTGACCACCTAGAGGGGTGGGATAGGGAGGGTGGGCGGGAGACGCAAGACGGAGGGGATATGGGGATATATGTATACGTACAGCTGACTCACTTTGTTATACAGCAGAACCTAACACACCATTGTAAAGCAATTATACTCCAATAAAGATGTTTAAAAAAAAGATTATGGAAGTGAGGTAGGGGAATCTTGCTTTGAAGCCCTTCTCAATCAGAAAAGTTTTTAACATCTTACCTCTGCAAGAGACCATTTTTCTCTTTATGTTGGAGTTCAAACACCCCATTTACCAGGATTCACACCCTAATCTCCAGGAAGTAAAATTTTATAGTGATTAATCTAAACCTCAAGAACCCAGAAAAATGAAAAATGCCTGGGAATGGGATTGTGCCATAGTAGTGCTGTACCATTCCATGTCTCATCAGGGAAACGGAAGCCACTGTAGGTATTGCAGACAGGAAAGCTAATACAGGAAACAGATATCTGGAAAGAGCCGGCAGAGAGAAAAGTGACCAGGTGAACTTAGCCACAGGCCAGTAATTGCAAGAAGCTGTTCCCATCCTAGGACT
This sequence comes from Globicephala melas, assembly GCF_963455315.2. NCBI lineage: Eukaryota > Metazoa > Chordata > Mammalia > Artiodactyla > Delphinidae > Globicephala > Globicephala melas. The sequence continues at coordinate 150,043,860 of NC_083316.1, read as the reverse complement.
GGAGGAACAAATGGAAAATGTTACTCAACGTCCACGATCCGTACACCATTGCCAGAACATTCCATGCTGGTGTTGTTGGGAGAACAGCCTGGGTTTCTTTGCAGAAAGTTGAGTCCAAACTTGTCCACAGCAGTCATGGTTGCTACTGGAACCAGAGTCTACAGGTGCTTTGTTGCTGGAATACCCACTGCCTGGGCAGGATGCCTAGAGTCTAGACTTGTCTACCACCACTGCCATCTCTGCTGCACCGCAGAAGCACATAAAATATCGTTTCCTTCCTCATGCCTCCTAATCTCCTACCAGTGCCTCCAATTTGTAGAAGGTAACTAGAAGCCATTGGGCAGGGGGATTCTAGAAATGTGGTTTTCTTGTAGCCTTGTAGCCTCCCACGATACACAGGAGAGCATGGAAGAGTGGAAATGGAGCCTGAAGCCAAGAGACTAGTAAGTAGCACTTCTCCTCTTGAGCTTCACTGTTAGAAGTCCTAGTAAACTAAGGCAAATAAAGGTTGCCTGGAGATGTTCTGAGAAGTGTTTGTGACTATAAAGAAGAAAAGGGAGAATCTGAAAATCTAGAGAAGGGAAGAGGATAAGCTTGCGAGACGAGCAAGAACTGTAGTGCTTCCTTTGCATACTGTCTCTTTCTTAAGCTACTTTCCTTTACCAATCAATCTATTGAAGAAACCAACCAAGCCTCATTCACTCTAAAGTGTAAATGACTGATAAGAGTTTCAAGAACAGCCAGTACAGCAGGCAGGAAAAACTTAGAAATATCAAGGAATAGTAGCACAATGAAAACTGACCTAAAACAGTTTCTCAGCCTCAGCACTACTGACATTTTAGGCCAGGGAATTATTTTTTGTGGGGAGCTGTCTTTTATACTATAGAACACTTAGCAACAGCCCTGATTGATATCATGCCCAACTTGTGACAATGAAGAATTTCTCTAGACATGGCCAAATGTTTTCAGGGAGCAAGTTCTAAAATCTCTTACAGAAACTTAAGTGGAGAATTAGAGTGTATGTAGGAATTGCCTAATGAGAGAGGAAGGGAGGGATTTCAGGCAGGAACAAAACATCAAATGCAAAGGTAAGAAAACGTAAAGCAGGAATGAGGCTGAAGTGTAGGGTGTAAAGAAGGGAATGGAGGGATGAAGCTGGGCGGCAGAAAGTGTTTTACTATGCCAGGCTACAAGTTTGAGCTTTAATTTCTAGACAATGGGGAGCCATTGAAGGATCAGGAGTAGGGCAATGATTTATTCAAATTTGAGATTAGAAGCATGTCTTTGGTGGCTGTGTGGATAACAGAATAAGGGTAGAGGAGATGAAGAGAAAGGAAGCCAGTTACCTATTTGTCATCATCCTGACCAGATGATAAGGATCGATATGAAGCCAAGATGAGTGATACTTAGGAGAGGGAATCAGTACAAGTTAGTGATTAAGTGAATGTGAACAGCAAGGAAAAGGAGTACAAGGATTGCAGATTGAAGGCTCGAAACAGGAAAATGAAGCAGGCTAAGAAATCGGTCTGTCGTTTAGGTTGCGCTTTTCCTTAGGTGACAGGTCCTACTTTGGATATGTAAGTTTGAGTTGTCTGTGGGACATCCAGGCCAAGATGTCTAGTGGGTAATTCTATATAGATAAGCCTGTTGCTGAGGAAAGGGATCTGGGCTAGATCTGCTTGAGGGTCTTCAGATTAGACAGCAATTGACACACCCACGAATTGCACCACGGAGGGAAAGCAGACAGCATGACAAAGACCTAAGGACAGACTTCAGGGGAATGTTAACATTTGAGGAAGGGAGAAGTCAAGGAAAAAAAAAAACCGTAAAATGATTCTGAAACCAGCAAAAGTTTGAGAGGAGAGAGTTCCCTGGCCGCCCAGTGGTTAGGACTCAGTGCTTCCACTGCAGGGGGCACAGGTTTGATCCCTGCTCAGGGAACTAAGATCCCGCATGCTGCACCTAACCCTCCGGTGACAATGGGTCTGGTATGCCTGACCCAAAGGCCGCTGAGGAAGGTTACGTAAGAGCACAAGAAAAAGCCCCTGGATGGCCACTGACTGGAGTCCAGCACCCCGCACGCTCCCCCTTTCTCCCTTGCCCACCCACTCCTATTACTGGGACACCCCTCTTGCTCTTTCCCAGGGAGCTTGGCTTGGGAGAGAGGGCTCGGGCTGGCCTTGGGTTCAAGCTCAGAGTGACAGTCTGGTGGGCAGGCAGGGTCATGACTCAGTTTTGTCTACTAGTGACAGACCAATGTGTCTAGGCCTGTTGGCCCCGCTCCCCCATCTGATTTGGGGGGGCGTCAACCTTATCGAGGTGTAACTTACACACAGTAAACTGCATCCATCAGACAACGGGGATGAGTTTTGACAGATACTTACACTCATGAAAAACCACCACCACAGTTAAACCGCACAATATTCCCACCCCACCCCCCAAATTTCCTCGTGCTCCTTTGCAGTCCTTCCCTCCCTCCACCCCCAGGCCACCATTGATCTGCTTTTGGTCCCTAAGGATTCCGCAAGCTGCGCGGCGCGGCCAAAAAAGAAGTTTGAGAGGAAAGGGGTGGTGAACTGTGCAGAGAAACCAAGCAAGGTAAGGACTAAAAATTAGTTCCACCATTGGATACCGTGATCAGGAGCCCCTGGTAACCTTTGTCAGGAAGGTCCAAGGATTTGATAGCACTAGTATTTCCATGACAAGACTGAGCATGTGTTTAGGCTGAGAGAATGGACCCAGAGAAGGAATGATTAATACCGGTCAGACCTTGAGGAAAAGTGTAGAAATGAAGGGTGCAAACAGTGGTAGGGCCAATCTGAAAGGAGGGCAGGACATCTCTGAGACAGGGGTTTGAAGATGACGTGTCCAAGTGACAGAGAATGTTCATACCTCTGAGAAACAGAAGGCAAGGTCACCTGCTAAGAATTAGATCAAATGAGGTCCTGCGAGAGGAAGAGCTACCCTGGGCATTCCAGGAGGGGGTAAACGTTTCTTATAACTATCACAGCAAGGGAGAGAAATCAAACACAAGAGAAGGTTGACCAGGCAGCCTTGATGACCCAACTGAGATCTGAACCCACTTGCTTCCAGAGGGGCCACTTTGTCGGGATGTGCAGTTTTCTGGGATGCACTCAACAGCTCAAGTTAGGAGTAGACTGAGTTTGGGTAGACCCTGACTGCACTGTCCAACAGAATATGGTAGAAATGATGCTATGTGAGCTTCTAGGTCAGGCCATTAGATGCTGGTAGCTTCTACTTCTGGTCTGTGGAATACTCTCTTAGAGCCTTGGGCAACGGTAGGAGAAGTTCAACTACCCTGCTGGAGGGACCACGTGGTGAAGCAGAGACCACACAGAGAGAGCAGGGGGCCAGCTGAGCCCCGCATCCATCTAGTCCCTTCCGTCAAGGGGCCAGGCATGAGAGCAAAACCCAACAGGACCCTCCAGACCAGTTTAGCACTGAATGACCCAGTCCGTGCAACATGCTGGGTCCTGCCCAAATTCCAGACCCACAAAACCATAACGGGAAATGATGAGAAGCTGTGGTCTCAGTGGAGCTGAAGACTTCAGAAGTAGGGCTGTCCCAGGTTTAGAGCAGCTTGGTGAGGCAGGTGGTGATAAGATCCTGGTAGTATTATAAACATCGGGGAGATATTGCTGACAGACTGGGGGAAGGGGGAAAAGCTTACCAGGTTCAGACTATTGCTAATCATTACTAGCAGTTCTTACTTTAAAAAACAGGATTCAAGGAGGAAAACTGTTCACCAGCAGTCACCTCAGCTGCCACTGTGATGCCTGGTGACACATAATTAGAAAACAAATTAGTTTAACAATATTCATTAGCAACTAATGAAACGGACAGTGTTTCCTAGTGAAAGCAGTTTGGGCTGCTCGTTGATTTTAAGTCATCTGCTCCCCCCTCGCCTTTCAGCTAGAGGCCGGGGGCTCCGGGGGAAGGATGGCAAATGGGTCATAAAGCACAGCACAGAGGGGCAGATGGTGGAGCGAACAAAAAGAACCAGAGGAGACAAACTCAGAGCAGGAGACGGGAGATTCCTGGGGGTCCTGGGAGGAGAGGAGAGATGAAGGAATGAGGGAAGGAGGTGCGTGTGACCCCGCCCTCCCAGCTGTCCTCAGACATCTAACTGCTGTCAGAAACAACACTTCCGTTTGCCTCGGGGAGGAAGCGGTGAACGGGGGGAGGGGTGGGGGGAATCCCTGCTAGCTTTAAGGCATTGTTTTCTTTTTCCTTAAAAAAAAAAATTATCCTAAGTAAGAATTTTAACGACATGCAGAAATCATAGCCGTCTCGCTGAATCGCTGTAGGACAGTTCTTCAATTATTCAGCTATCAAGGGCCTGCTAAACGTTCAATTAAGCATCCTCTGTCCCCTGTCCTGAACCATTAAGTTATGCACGTGCGCAGATAACGGGGCACACGGCAGCTGGAGGCATTAATCACGCAGCCCTCTCTCTGGGCTGCTGCTCTGTAGAAACTGCATCTGCCAACAGGCCGAGGAGCCACAATTCGACCTCGCCTGACGGAGTGAGAGGCACCGCCCAGCGCTCCGCGCTCCTGTTCGCTTGTAGACCCGGGAATGCCCGCGGCACTTGGAGATCCGCTGGCCCTCGTTCTCCCTCGCCCCGCCTCTCTTTTTAATACCGGCTCCTCCGATTGAAATGAAAAATTACCTGGAATTGTTATCATTTGCAAACAAAACCCGTCAGAAGACAAACCTGCTGTTTACAATGGATGTTTTCCTTGTTCCTCCCGTAGGGCTCCTTGGGGCACTTCTCGGATTTGTTTTTTTAACGAATTCTCGGTCTTTGAGGGGAGGCTGGGGCTTGGGCGAGGGAAGAAGCAAACAGACTTTTTTTTTTTTAACATCTTTATTGCAGTATAAGTGCTTTACAATGGTGTGTTAGTTTCTGCTGTATAACAAAGTGCATCAGCTATGCGTATACATATATCCCCATATCCTCTCCTTTTTGCGTCTCCCTCCCACCCTCCCTATCCCACCCCTCTAGGTGGACACACAGCCCCGAGTTGATCTCCCTGTGCTATGCGGCTGCTTCCCACTAGCTATCTATTTTACATTTGGGAGTGTGTATCAGTCCATGCCACTCTCTCACTTCGTCCCAGCTTCCCCTTCCCCCTCCCCATGTCAAGTCCATTCTCTACATCTGCGTCTTTATTCCTGTCCTGCCGCTAGGTTGTTCATAACCGTTTTTTTTTTGTTTTTTTTTTTAGATTCCATATATATGCGTTAGCATGTTCCCTCACGGCCTCCAGATTGCCGCCTGGGAGGCCAGACTGACTAGCCCCGCAAGGCTGTTTGCTGGAACACTGGCCAGCTTACCTGGGCTCTCCTGGCTGCCCTGCTTAGGCCAGCACCTCATCACAGGAGAAAAGGCGGGCAGAGACTAAGCCGGGGTCTCTCCCCGCAGTCAGGGGTTAATTAAATGAGCTGGGAGACACGCCATCGTCTTCTCAAGAACTTTCACTGTGCTTCCTCATGATTTAACACTCAATTTACAGCTTATGTCTTTTTTAAAATCCACGTTGTTAAGCATTTATATGGCGGTCTATTGTTTTGTCTGGGTTTTTTTTGTTTGTTTGTTTTACTCTTAGGGTGTGAAGATAACATTGACCGCTTTGTAGGATATGTATATGTGCTTATGTGCATACATGCAACTCTATATAGGAGTTGAGTTGGCCTATCTTCTTTTTATACCAAAACATTGATTTCCACCTGGTGTATCAAGAACCCTGTGGTTCTACAGTCCTTCTGGGTAAGTAGGAGGCCCACTGCGGGGGAGTCTCATGATCACCACCCTTGCCAACCCCCAAAAGCTGCAGGGGCACCGCTTAACACAGCACCTCAGTATGTGAAACAGGTCTTTTTAAAGTTTTTCTGTCTTAAAAAGAGTTTGGGAAACCACTGTTGTAAAATGAAGTCATAGAGACATTTAGACTTGGCCCCTGGCAACCTGCATTCCATCTCAGATCTGTTCTCCCCGTCTGCTAAATACAGAATCACTAAATCGCACACAGTCAATGGCACTGTTTCTTCGCCTTCCCTCGAAAGCTCTCCAACACTTTGAGGAAGTCTACATGTGTTTCTGAACAAGGAACCCAGAGAGGAAGGGAGGAGTGATGATCTGCCAATCATTGAAGCAGGCTGCCCTCCCCTACTGTCTCCACCAGCCCCCGTATCAGGCCAACTAGCTCTGAGCTGGGTCAGCACTCTCCTGACCTCCACGTGCAAAGGCAGCAGGTCTGTGCAGAGGGAGGGAGCCGGCCAGCTGGCGGGAAATCCGGAACCGGGGAACCGCCCAGCTTTTCTGAGTGCAGTCGGCTCAAGCAGCGAGTGGGCACACCGTGCTCTTTCCAAGCCTTCCAGGCCTGCCTGCTCCGTGCTGTCTTCTCCTAGACTTTCAAGCGGTGCTTCCTCCCAAGCCGGGGTGAACCCGACCACCAGGATTCAGGTCCTTCTTGCCTCATCTGGAACACTGGCCCCCTGAGCTCTGCCTCACCCTCCCCCCCTCCGTCTTTCCACAAACCCAGCAGTGCCTCCAATGCCCATCTGTGTGGCCTTCCCCCATTTACAAGTCGTGTGTGCATCTGACCAGTTCTTCCCGTCAAGCTGTGGTGTCATCACTCTGGGGAGCCTTCCCTGACCTTCCTCTCCTCCCCTCCCCACCCAACCCGTGCCAGGTGAGCGTAACTCACACCCTCTTCTGCACTCCCAGCCTCTTGTTACTTGCTTGTAGCTTTCACACTAGGAAGTCACTTATTCGCATGTCCTTCTGTCTCCATCAACAAACTCAAGATCTAGTTGCGGGCAGGTTCCAGCTCTACTCATTCCTAACTCTGTTGCCTAAGCCAGTGTTAGGCAATGTTAAGGATCCTCCAAACCATGAGTCTTAGGGATCCTGCTTAAAAAGCAGACTGATTCAGCAGGTCTGGGGTGGGGCCTGAGTGTCTGCATTTCTAACAGTCTCCCTGGGATGCCGATGCTACCCGTCAGTGGACCACGCTCCCAGTAGCCAGGCGCTAAATGACCTTCAAACCCAAACCCAGCCTCTATGTCATATTGCCAGTGCTTAGTACCCAACACAAGGTTTGAGTGACTACCTCCGCCGACCAGTTGTTAAATGACTAGGTCTGCCCACCAATTCTCCTGTCTAATAAGCCCACGGTAAGGCCTCAGTCACCACGGTAAAGCAGTCACAGCAAGGCTGCTTGTCACTAGAAACAAGTCAGGTGCGCAGACAAATGAATCATTAGCCCTTCTCATGTGAAGGCTCCCCTGGCTCACCTCTAGAGGCAGCTGAGTCCTCCCTCCCCGCTCCCTGAAAGCCCTCAGCCCTGTCACTCCCAGCAGGTCTAGCACACTTCGTTTTCTCTGTAGCACTGCTACTGCACTCAGTTTTGAAAACCATTCTATCCACGTGTCTCCTCCCTTGCTCATTGCCCACTTCCCACTGGAGGGCAAGGTCATGAGGGCACGTCTGTCTCTCGCTCCATCACCTCATCAGCACAGAGCACAGCACCTTGCATTTAGGCATCAGAAGTGCTGCCTGAACCACGGGGGCTCTTCTTCCTGTTATCAACACTGAATGACTCCAAGAGCCAAAAAGGCAGAGACCCCCATGGAAGACACCCTGTTTTCACCCTGGAGCAGAGGCAGGGTTTTATCTGGAGAGCACTCTGTCATTTTTTAACCTCAGTTGGTTTTTTAAATGTTGGCGTCCTCTGGCAATGCTGACTTGCATGAAAAGCACACATGTATCCTTCTTTTCTAATGATCTTTATTTCTGAGGACGTTAGTACCTCCTGTGCTGTTAACATGTACTCTGAGGCTGAGGAGCGCTTTCCATTTTCCTCCCAGTGCTTCAATCTTCTAAGGAAAGCTGTTGAACAAAGAGCCCATCCACGAAGCTTGGCTGGAGGGGAATAAAGCTAGAACATGATCTCACTAAAACAGCTTTGAAATTTAGAACAATACTTAACATTGCAGCCGAGGAGATTTGTATTTTCTGCCACTAAGAACTGGGTCTGGGTAAGAACACTGAAGGTTTTACTATTTTCCTTAAAAATTCAGCTACACAAATATCAGAAATTCTTTAGTTGGAGAAAATTGAGAAACAGGGTAGGAGGGACAAATATAGGCCTGTCCACCCTCCACTCTGAATTTCGAGCACTCTATTTTGTTCAGAAGTATTTTAGGAGTAACTGACAGGAACCCAATTCATACCACCTTAAGCTGAAACATGAAGGAATTGATTGGTTCATGTAATTGTCAAGTTCACAGAAAGATCTAGCATCAGGCTTAACTGGACCCGGGATCTCTACAAAGATCAGGTGTTAGAAGACCTGTAATTTTTTTTTTTTTTTTTTTTTTTGCGGTACGCGGGCCTCTCACCGTGGTGGCCTCTCCCGTTGCGGAGCACAGGCTCCGGACACGCAGGCTCAGCGGCCATGGCTCATGGGCCCAGCCGCTCCGTGGCATGTGGGATCCTCCCGGACCAGGGCACGAACCCGTGTCCCCTGCATCGGCAGGCGGACTCTCAACCACTGTGCCACCAGGGAAGCCCAAGATCTGTAATTTTCAAATGCTTCAGCACAGACATATGAAATCATGTCTATGTTGGTTAAGCTTCAACTCTAGGGACAATCTGTAGCCATTATACAAAAAAAGGGAAACATTATACAAAACAAGGGAACCTACAAGAGACAATTACACACAGTTCTATTATCCAAACCTCTGTCAACACCAAGGCTTTGCCAATTAGCAGTGAGTAAGAAGATAGCGGCTAATTAATTAACATGATGAATGGTCAAGGTATGTGGACTGGCAAATCTTTGAGATGTCCCTTCCCTTGCAAGAATAATGTTTGCTTATCATTTCTGCAAGACCTATGGCTTTTACCCCTGGCGATCCCCTCCCAGGGCTTCATCCCTAACCAGGCATGTGCCAAGCCATGGGTTTGGAAGACTTCTAGTTATTTATCCTGATCTTCACGGAAAAGAATCTTGCCTCTGGGATACCATCATCTCTGCCTCAAGCGAACCTTCCATGCAAAGACCTTGATGTGGCCACTCTGCAGACACAGGATGGACTCCCACCCAAAACTGGGTTCGGACGTCAAGACTGAAAAAATGGAGACTGGCCCGGGTTCTTACTGTGATTAGGAGGTGGGGATGGGGAGAGAGTTTGCACAAGGAAAGGGGTGTGTGGTTTGACTCCCGCCCCCTCACCAAAGGAAGGAGCACCCAGGCTTTCTGACCTGCTTACCCACACGTGGGACAGGAGGGGAAGAGGAAGGAAAGAGCCTTACAAGTTCTCAGCAAACATCAAAAAGGGAAGTCAGACTCTTTACTGCGGACCTAAAACAATCAGAATGTTTAAATTCATAAAGCTAATAGAGTAAATCAACCCACGCGGCTCCTGCTCGCACTTCAATGTACTTATTAGCTGTCTGTATACGTGAGAGAATTTGTGTGAGACCGGTTGTCCTTATCATCTGGAAACAGGTTAGAGAGCAGTCAGCCCTACCCACCTTAAACATTCTGCTGGTTAACATTACCAGTCAAACACCACCTAAGGGTTTCACACGACCCACTTGTTTCAGGTAAGGTTACAAGACCCCTGCTTTCCTTTATGTCACACCCACGCTCAGGCAGATTCTCTGCAAGTGCTGACACACTGTCCCGCAGCGACCCCAGCCAAGGGCCAGGCCTCTGTTCCAACCAATCCAGATACGGCTTGGGTCACGTACCTGAACTGGATCCAAGCTTCTGATGGACCAGGCCTCGTTCCCCTGCCCTGGCCTGAGGATCAGCTTTTATACGGCTTCTGAGCAAGGAACAGAGGGGCAAAAACGATAGCTGTCCACCTCACACCCTTCCCCAGTCGCAGAGAAAACAGGGTCCTCTCCGGCTACCACCTTTCCTTCTCAAACGGCAAATGCAAGATGGTATACCCAACAGTGCAACGTTATTCAGCCATAAAAGGGAATGAAGTACTGATACATACTTTTTAACAAAGATAAACCTTGGAACATTTGGCTAATCAAAAGAAGCCGGGCATCAGAAGACCACACGTGATTCCATTTATATGATGTGTCCAGAATAAGCAAACCCAGAGTCAGGAAGTAGATTGGCGGTTGCCAGGCAGTGGGGTGGAGGGGGATGGGGAGTGACTATAATGGGTACAGTGTTGCTTTTGGTGGTGATGAAAATGTTCTGGAATCAGAGTGATGGTTGTACTTATGAATATCCTTATATCAACCTTATGAATATCCTGAAACCACCAAATTTGTATACTTTAAAAAGTGAGTTTTATGCTTCCAGAATTGTACCTCAACCAATAAATAAATTGAAAATTTATACACACACACACACACACACACACACACACACACACACACACACACACATACATATAAAACAGGCAGCAAATGGGACCTTACAGATAAAATTACTCCTGGCAGAGAAGAGTTTGTGCTGCGCGGTTTGGATCCCCTCTCCCTCAGCCTCTAATGTGACCCAAGGACGCTTTAACTATCCAGTGGTAGTCTATCCATATTCTTGCTTCTCCCCCTAAGGCTTCCTTCCTTCAAATCACAATTTTCCAAGCTGGTCTTCTGCTGATCACCTTGAAGTTTGGCAACACTGCATGGATTAAACAAAGTCAAAAAACTTCCTTCTGCAGTACTTCTGGGGGGCCTCGCCGTGCTAATGAGCACTGTGGACCACTGAGAAGAAAATGGCACTCCTCACACTGGACTACCAAACAATTTGGTTCCCCTCCACCACCCCTGGAAGAAACAACTTCTGGAACGAATTCCATGCAAAGTGGTTTGAGAAAACACTGTTCTCCAGAACTAACTCGTTCTTCTTTTCTTTGGATGCGGGGAGATCTGTACATAACAGGTCTCATGAAAGCTTTTTCTTTTTTAATCTGCTCCAGGGTTTGATTCCTAACTTTGCCCTTATTTTGCTTGTGTGACCTTAAACAATTGCCTCAGTCTCTGAGATTGTTTTCCATCCATCAGATGGAGATAGTACCTACCTCTCAAGGTTGCTCGAGGAATCCAGTAAGAACAAACGTAAGATGCCTAGCACAGTACTTGGTACACAGTTGGCGCTTAATAAATGTGTGTCTTCTTTCTTTACCAAATATATTGACATCAAACCCTTCTGGAAGAAGTAGGCATATCTCTCTGTAACCCCCACAATGCTGGCACGTGCTGTGTCCATCATGGACTTGAAGTATTTGCTAAATGCACGGATGAACGGATCATCAATGCCCTGCTAGACCCCCGTCCCTGAGCCACACAAATCCAGGGTAGATGAACCATGACAACGGGACAGTCATAAAATGGGAAGAGTTCTGGCGCTTACAGCTTGATATCTAGAAGAATAATTTTCACCAACCCCCCTAATGGATATTTAAAGTGCAAGGCAGGGAGATGTAAGTGTTCCTAATCTTTGCTTAAGGACACTGATGACATGATGTTGCTTTTCTAGTGTAGGCAGATGGATGATCCTGACTCAGGAAGCATTAAAGCAGAGAGAAAAATCAGTACCCACAGAAAACCCAGCCCTTGGACCTTGGAACCAGGCCACGGGGGTTTGAATCAGAGTCCGGTCAAGCGTGACCTTGACCTCCTCACGTCTGGGTTCCCCGTCTCAGCACCTACTTGTAGGGCTGCGGTGAGGATTCGAGGTAACAAATGAGACGTGCTCAGAGCAATGCTGAGATCATAGTAAGCAAGCAACAAATAGGGACTGCTATTTTATTCACGGTAATTGACACTTATTAATGCCTCCTCATAAACCCTTTGCAGCCCTGTTCCAAAAGACTTTTCTCATCTAACTGCCCTCTAATCTCGCAGGTGAAACAGAAGAGACTCGGCCATGCAGAAGGAGTTACTGAAGAAACTTTATTCACAGAGAAAGTGTGAAAATGTCTTTTTATTGATATGAAAAGGGAATTTTAAGGCTGTGATACCAGCTCTTAATTCCTTAAAGGGAAGCAGTTACTATAATGATGTACTTGGACCCACACAGCGGCGAGTTAGCACCTTCCCTCTTCATTGGGGAACCATGAAATCTATTATGTTCCCTCAGGAGGGCAGTTTTCAATGAGAAATTGCTACATTTGTAAAGAACATATTGACCATGATGAAAAGATTTTATCCACATCTGCATGATGATGACAAAATTGTACATGACTAAAAGGTTTGGGCAGCCCAATTCTCAGGAACAAAACCTAGAAACAAATGTCATGGTACCCAAAAAATGCCTTGATGTGTCACAGGACACCAATCTAAGCCTTTAATTCACATTCTAGTGCAGATGGTCTCAAAGGTGTATTGGATCAGCATTTTGTTTTTTGTTTTTTTTAGCAGAACAGCCCTTTTCTCAAAATCATACATGGAACCCAAATATGTAAACAAAAAAATATATTGCTGGGCCAGTCTATGTTGAAAATCATAGGATGGCAGTTCTACCCAGCAGTGGTCCCCGAGCTTCGCAAAGAATTTTCCAGGCACCATGGGATCTCGTGAGCCCCCCTCATGAACTTTGATACTAAATTAGAGAAGATCAGGAAAAATGAAGGAGGGGGTATGGCAATAGAAGAGACTGTGCAATTATCTCCCAAAGACTGATCACACTCTAACGGGACTTTACAATTACTGGATCCTACCAAGTTCTAAACCACATTAGACTTAATAGCATTAATTTTTTTTCCTTCAACCTGGTAAGTGGGGCTCTTGAGGAATATCAGACCAACTCTAAGCAAATTTAAGAAACATTTTCTCTATACATTTCAGTAGTAGTTTCAGTAAATTTACAACCTGTATGCTAAGGATATTCTCATTCTAGACCTGGCTTTCTCAACCTCAGCACTATCTGCACTTGGGATTGGATAATTTGGGGGGGTCGGGGTAGGAGCTGTCCTCTTCATTCTAAGATGTGTACCTAGATGCCAGTAACAAGCCCCAAGTTATAACAACCTACAGCACTTCCATACGTTACCCAGTGTCCCTTGGGGGACACTATCCCCCACCCCGTGAGGATTCTGTTCCGGACTCAACACTTCCAGACCATTCCTCACAGTGGCAGGCAGGAGAAATTTAAAACGAATCTAATCAGGGGCCTCCCTGCTTTGAAGTCCTTCCTTTCCTTCCTTCAGCCACGTGGTAAACACTTGTGAGCACCTGCTGTGTGCACGAACTTGCGCTGCTCCACGTGGCCTGCAGAGGGCGCCCTTCCCGACCTGAGCCACCTCCACTGGCACTTCGACCCGCAGCCCTCCACCACCTGGCCATCAAGTAAACCTGGAGATCTGTTCATACTCTTGCGACTCTGTACTTGCTTTCCCCTGTGTCTGAAATTCCCTTTCTCAACACATCCATCTTCTTGGGAGTCTTTTTTTTTTTTTTAACCATTAAGCAAAGCTCCATCTACTGACATTCGGGGGATAAAGTTAGGAACACTACACGATCCCTGCTCTGCCAAGACTTAGCCACCAAATACAATCAAACACCTCTCTGAACCTATTGCAGTTGAGGGCTGATCATCTGCCTCTTCCTAGAGACTGAAACTACCTGAGGAGTTCTTATATGCTCAGCAACCACTGCAACTGTTAGAAGAGTAACTTTAGTAGGATAAGAGTTTCCTGTAGTTCATCAAAAATTTGAGGGCCACGCCAAAACTGTTAAATGCCACTAGAGAGGATGCAAAGCAGCGAAGCAATCCACAAAGGAACATTCAATAGGACAAGACACTACGACTTTTTATAATTCATTGTAAGAACAGCAAAACAGCAACAGATGTTTGAAGGGAAAAATGGGTAATCGACCAATTTCAGTTCTACTGATTTCAAGATTGCTGGAGAAAGAGAACCCTGGTAGAAGCTAATTTTGAGTCCTCTTTTCAAAACCTTTGCACCAGCCAAAAGCTGTTTATTAGGCTAAATCTCCGCTGGCTTCTCTAAATTTGTGTCCAGACAAATTGCAAATATCACACCATCCAGTGGTCACTGTGAGTCTGCTTTTCACAGGCTGATGGATTTTTATAATGTTCCAGGCAATTTCAAGTTGTCAGTAAGAACTAATTCTGTCTCGTTATTTCCTTCACTCTTGCCAGCTCCGTGACCACTTACTGGTTTTTTTTTCCTTCATGTTCATTTTCTCCTGCTAACTCTAAAGCCTTGTTTTCCCTCTCTAGCCCCATTCAAAGGTCTGAGGCTCTAATCATAGGAAGCCCTGAGCACAGTTAAAGGTAAAAGCATCAGCCCTTCTCAGGGGCTCCAAATTTGAACCCTAAAGCCCCATACCCCATAAAACCTCCTGCCAAACCTATTACAGCCTGCAAAGCTGTATTACATCAACAGTCCAACAACTCTGTAGCCGAAGCCCTCTCTCGAGGTGATATTAAACCGACTTGTCAGTCTGTATTCGTGGAGTTACACACACTCAACTTACACGGCTGGGGAATAGAAACTGGCTCTGGCACGGCTGTGTATCATCATACAATCTAAAATAGGAATCATTTGTGAACTTCTTCACTCAGAATCCATATGGTGGTGAAGCCTCAAAGTCGTGAGATCTCAACCAGCATATTTCATAGTAGCCAAATTATTAAACATAGTCCTAGGAGGACTTACAGACTCAGAATCAAATTCTTGCCATTAAGCAGAAACATAGGCAATTACTTCCTTGGTATCACACATACTTCTTAGGCAGTAGAAACTGCTGTAAGACCTGTACTCAAAATAAACATGAGTTGCATAGCATGCCAAGTGTTAGAAATAAAAGGCTCTAGTGTCAGGGAGAATCCCACAGAGAAGATGAGAAAAGAGCTGTGCCTTGCACAGGGAGGGCCCTGAAAGGTACCCAGAGAAGAGGAACAGATCGGAAGAGGGAAGGCTGCACAACACTTTCTAGAGTGGTCCAGACACAGCCAAGAGTGCTGGGGGTATCAGTAGGCCTCAGGAAGAGGCAGGGTGGATACAGATGAGGCTGTAGCAGACTAGGAAAGAGTCTTGATTATCCTGAAGATGTCAGAAATTTAATAGGAAGATGATGTATCTGTTTCAGAAACTGGCCAAGATGGCCTTAATCCCCTCAAGCTGACTAAACTTGAGACAGGATTCTCCCTGACTTCCCTTTTCTTAAAGCATTTTCTTTAGGAAATGTGTAAATTCTCTCTGCCCCCTTTAAAAAGCACATACATCTTTTTAAGAGCCTCTTGGTTTTCAGCCCAGGACTGTTTTTTCCACGTCCTGGGAAACTTCTCTTGAAATACAATTCAAGGGGACAGCACCTTCATCACCCGGTTTCTATGAAAGGGGAAAGGGTAGGAGCCTAACCTCAGTGGGCACCTTGCTCCAAGTTGTAAAACTCCCTCCTATCACTGAGATATGAGAAGTTTACTTTTCCTTGGGGTAAAACCAATCAGCAAACGTGGATGGCCTACAGCTCCCTGTCACTACAGCCCTTAGAACCCTACCACCCTCTGCTTCAGCTGAGTTGGGCTCAGACTGAGATCTGGCCTCTCTTCCCTATTGCAATAGCTTGAATAAAATCTTCCTTGCCCATTTAATTTTGCTCAGTATAATTTTTGCTGTGACAAAATACTCTCTTGGACCCACTTTCCCCTTCCCTTACCTCCCCATTTGTCTTCCCTTTTACAGCAAAACTCCTTCCAGGACTTGTCTAGACTAGGTGTTCTCAGCCACTCTCACTGCACTTAGTACGATGGATTTGCTGACTGCCTCTTCAGCCTGTAGGTCGACCAAGAACTCCAGATGTGCATTACGAGGGGTTATATGTAAGTGACTACTAAACATCTCCACTTACATGTCTAACAAGCATCTCAAGCTTGTCCAAGACTGAGCTCCTGTCTGCACCCCCCAACCTGCTCTTCCCAGAATCTTCCCCATCATATAAAAGGCAAGTCCATCCTTCTAGCTGCATAGTTTAAAAAAAGCTTACAATCACCCTTGATCCTACATTTTCACATAACTATGTCCAATTTGTCATGATATCCTGTCACTACTTTCAAAATACATCTGGAGGGACTTCCCTGGTGGTCCAGTGGTTAAGAATCCGTCTTGCAATGCAGAGGACGTCAGTTTGATCCCTGGTCGGGGAACTAAGATCCCACATGCTGTGGGGCAGCTAAGCCCGCGTGCCACAACTAATGAGACTGCGGGCCACAACTAAAGAGAAGCCCGCGCACTGCAACCAAGAGCCCACATGCCGCAACAAAAGATCCCGCGTGCCACAACTAAGACCCAATGCAGCCAAAAAATAAATAACTATTTTTAAACACTACATCTGGAATCCAGTCAATTCTCACTTCTCCCCCTGCAACCACCCAGGGTCCAAGCCATCATCTCTTGCCTGGATTACTGCAGTGACCTGCGACTAGGTCTCCTCTACTTCCCTTCCGGCACCACCTCCGTAATCGACTCTCACCGCAGCAAGCATCATTCTAAAATATATGTCCGTTAACGTCACTCCCCTGCTCAGAACCTCCGTGACACGTCCCACCTCCGTCAGCACAGCCACGTCCCTGCAGGGGTCCAGCAGGCATCACATGACTGGTCTCCACTCCTCAGCTGACCACAGGCCCCACTACTTCCTCTCCTCCCTCCACTCCATGATTCTCTCCTTCTCATTCTTTCACAAATCTTCTCCCACTTCAGAACCTTTATACATGCTGTTCCCTCTCCCTGGAGAGCTTTTCCTTGGGCCTCCACCTCAATGTTATGTTTGCAGAAACGCCCGCCCTGAAACTCTATTCAAAGTTGTATGTCTTCTCCCTTCCTTGATTAGTTTTTATCCAAAACTTTTACTCTCTACTATACTGCATATTTCTCTCTGTATTTTTTTGTT
This sequence comes from Globicephala melas, assembly GCF_963455315.2. Lineage (NCBI taxonomy): Eukaryota > Metazoa > Chordata > Mammalia > Artiodactyla > Delphinidae > Globicephala > Globicephala melas. The sequence goes on along the minus strand of NC_083316.1, from coordinate 150,026,936 downwards.
TGCTACTACATTGCTCCCTTGACTAGAATATAAGCTCCATGAGGGCAGGATACTGTTGTATCCCCAGCAACTAGAACAGTGCCAGCATCCAGCATGTGCTCAGCCATGAGTGAACGGAGGTAACATGTAAGATGAATCAAAGAAGGTGGGGAATAAGGGGATGTGGGGATACCAGAAATAAGGCTACTGCAGAGGTCCAAACAAGCAAGAAAAGGGGTCCTGAACAAAAGCTGTGACAGATGGAATGGAAATATAGATACACAACCTGTTCCTCTGAGAGGGGGATGTCATAGGAGGGATTCCCAAACTTAATTGGGCATGGAACCCTTCTAGGTGGAAGGGACTCACAGGCCTACAAGTTTCACGGAACCTAAGGTAGGAAACCCAGGATTCGAAGTTCTCTAAAGTTGCTCCCCCAGCACTGGAGTCCAATGATCCTGTGTCAAAAGTCAGACAACTCAGTACATTTAGGCCATGTGTTCTCGGTTACATAATAGTCACAATAATGGAAACCCATCTGTGATGTGGGCATCTAATCTCAAAGACGAGTATTAAGGGCTTCCCTGGTGGCACAGTGGTTGCGAGTCCGCCTGCCGATGCAGGGGACACGGGTTCGTGCCCCGGTCCGGGAAGATTCCACATGCCGCGGAGCGGCTGGGCCCGTGAGCCATGGCCGCTGAGCCTGCGCGTCCGGAGCCTGTGCTCCGCAACGGGAGAGGCTGCAACAGTGAGAGGCCCGCGTACTGCAAAAAAAAAAAAAAAAAAAGACGAGTATTAAAATGCTACATCACTTAGAATCCTTCCAGTCTCCAGTAACAGAACCAGATTAACACATGTGATAAAGACATCTAACCGTCTCATGGAACAGGAAACATGGGAGCAGGCAGTCCAGTTGTGGTGACAGCCTGCCAGTCAGGCTTTACCCGGTTTCTCTGATTTTCATATATTTTTTAAACTTAGGGTTGTAAATTGGCTGCTACTGCTCCAGATATTGTATCATCACAATAGCATTCCACCTTGGGAAGAAGGAGGGGCATAAGGCTATTTCATTATGTTCTGCCTTTATATGGGAATTTTTTTTTTTTTTTTTTGGCCGCGTTGGGTCTTCATTGCTACGTGCGGGCTTTCTCTAGTTGCGGCAAGCAGGGGTTACTCTTCACTGCGCTGTGCAGACTTATTATTGCGGTGGCTTCTCTTGCTGCGGAGCATAGGCTCTAGGCACACGGGCTCAGTAGTTGTGGCACACGGGCTCAGTAGTTGTGGCACACGGGCTCAGTAGTTGTTGTGGTGCACGGGCTTAGTTGCTCCACGGCATGTGGGATCCTCCTGGACCAGGGCTCGAACCCGTGTCCCCTGCATTGGCAGGAGGATTCTCAACCACTGTGCCACCAGGGAAGTCCTATATGGGAAAGTTAAAAAAAATATTTCCTAGAAACCACCAGACTCGTTGGCCAGTGTCACATTGACACTTAGAGTTGTAAAGGAGGATGGGTTTGGGTTTGTGTTTGGGAATGGGTTTATTACAACTGGCCCAGACCTCCATGCTTCATCCCTTAGGGTTAAAAGAGGGGCCCCTGTTCCCTAAGATCAAGGGTTCTCCACCCTACCTGAACAAAAGAGCAGTCTCTTAAAGGGAAAGAAGTGGGGATAGCGGGCAATGAACAATGGGCCACGGCTGCTGGTGATTGTGTCTGTTAGCTTTAAGGCCACCACACCAGTCCCAGCAGTTGCTAACAGCACATGGGATGCCTATCACCCAACAACCTTGACTGACTAGCAGTGGCACCCTGGAAACGCTGTGTTGGGAAGCACCTACCAATGAAGTACTCGTAGGACCTCAGGAAAGAAGAGCTGTACTGTGCAGCACCGGCTATGACCCAAAGAGCCAAGGAGGGAGCAAGCAGCATGGTATCTGTACCGCAGATCTTTTCTTGTGGCTGGAAAGCCCCAGCCTGTGATGTCAATTCCTGTTTTCTTCCCTCTAGAAGATCAGTCCCAACCGCACTACCCCTGCTTCTGCTTCCTCTGAGTCTGAATGTCATCTGCCCACACTGAGGAGGAAAGGAGGAAGCCCAGGAGAGGCGTAGGCAGGAGGAATCCCACATTCCTCCTGACATCTGACTGAAGCACAGGTAAAGTGAGCCTTATGCTGTCCTTACCGAGTTCTGAGTGTGAGGGACTGTACTGCAACCCCAGAATAAGCGCTGGAGGTAAACCAACTTGCAAACTTTGTATCTGAAAAATCGCCTCAAATCTGAAATCACCAGTATTTCTGCACCATTTTTAGTATCTATTTCTATGAACCAGTTTCAAAAGCACCATCAGCAACAGGTCTAGAGCGTTCATTTCCGAACCTGAATACTTTTAAGCAAACTTTTCATCTTCCTTAGCTAGATGGAAGCAGGAAAAACATTTCATTTATTAAAAGGGCTCAGGAAAAACATTTCATTTATTAAAAGGGCTGCATTACAAAGGTTTCCCCAAGAGAACACAAGCTCCTCGAGAGCAGGGATTTGGGGCTGGTTTGCTCAGTGTCCCCAGCATCTACCCCAGGTGTCCTTACATCAAAGCATTCAATAAATATTTGTTGAATTAACGCCATTGGATAACTGTCCTTCTTGTGCTGTATGATATGAACTGCATGACTTTCTCCCTGAGGATTAAGATATTGATGGAGCACACTTCAAGATCCATGGCATGCCCTAGATGAGAGATAGGGATGTGTAGGAGGAAATCTTGCCAGCCAAAGCTATCTATCCATTCAGTCTTAAGTGGAAACTCAAAAGACATGCACCACGGAAGCTAGTTGCAGGCCCAAAGTGACAGCTCTCCTTAAAAGGAACTGTGTCATGCTAGGAAGTCACTTAACAATCACAGCAGACACGTATATAAGTGTCAGGCCCTATTCCAAGGGCTTTATATAGATGACCTCACTTCATCTTCACAACAAGGCTATAAAGCAGATTCTGTTACCATCGTGTCCCTTTAACCGATGAGCAAACTGAGGCACTGAGTTAAATCACCAACCCAGTGTCCCATACAGAGCATCAGAACCAAAATCTGAACCTGGCACTCTGGCTTAAGTATCTGTGTGATTAACATCTGCATTGAGTGGCCACCTTGTCCTCCCAGGACCTCTGGGATTTCAGTTTCCTCACTGTCTGGGGGTCGGGGGCAGACAGTGAGGAATGATGGATACATCAGGAGGCTATCAAACCTTCTCAGCCGCTTGATGGCTTTTTGAAAAGAAATCTTACTTGGCTAGTCAAATTCATAGAAACAATGTAGGATGGTGGTTACCAAGGGCTGGAGGGAGGTGAAAAGGGGGAATTGTTATTTAAAGAGACTAGAGTTGCAGTTTGCCAGAGGAAAAAGTCTGGAGATCTATTTAACAATGAGTATACTTAACACTACTGAGCTGTACGCTTAGAAACAGTTAACAAAACTTTCCAACTTACGTGTTTAACTACAGGAAGGGAGGAAAGGAGGAAAGGACGGATGAAAGGACTCTTACCTGGCAGCTCAAGGAGTAAAACAGAGGCAGAACTGCTGAATCAGTGGGAAAAGGAGCCCAGGGTCCCAGCCTCTAGGCTTCTTTCCCCAGATCCTCCCACCGGAGCAGCCCCTCGGGGAGATCATCAAAGCAAAGGTTTAAAACCACTAAACAGGACAACTTCTCAATTCTCTTTAAGACAATGTCAAAAGCCTCGGGTCAAATCACACTCTCAAAAGTCTCCAGCTGAAAAACCCTCCCGGCCCCTCAAGGCCGAATCTGTTCACACTCACCACCACGGTCCTTGAGATCGTCCACAATGTAGCCCCAGTGTAGCGTCCAAGCTTACAGAGCACCGCCGTGGCGCCCTGTACTCAGAGTTGCTCATCACGACGGTCTCTCGAGCCTCTGTGTGTTGCCTATTTCATCCTTGTTTGTGAAGTGAGAGCTGTGTGCGCACCCGCCACCCCAGCTCAGAAGGCTGTTTCTACTCCCACCTTAGTTATGGGTGAGGCGCTATATCTATGCCACTGTCACCTGCACAAGGTGCCCAATTCCCCCACCTTGTCTGTTCTGGGAGCTTAACAAGTATCCAGGACTCTCAGATGGAAGGGTGGAGAGGGAGTAATTCAGAAGAGACTTAGGCATAGGGGAGCATGATGATACCCCATCCCTCCCTATCCCTCAACCAGGGGCTTGAGCCATGGTTCACGATCAGGGAGAGAATGAATGCTGGGAAAGCAGCCAACGCCATAACCAGCTTGTAGCAATGAGGGCCAGAGAACTGAGACGAAAGTACGTGGGGGCCGTTGGCGCATATCGTTCCGTTAAAAAAAAAAAACAGGAATGATAACTAAAGGGCAGAACGATTACTATCTTTGACTGTAAACCTCTCTGCATCATCCCTGGGTCTTAAAGTGACCTATTTCCATCACATGCACATTCCACCAGCAGCCGGAACTCACCTCAGCACCCTGTTATATTCTGACCCAGTTTACATGGAGCTGACTGAAAGGCAAAGAGTAAGAAAACGAGGCATTTGAAAGGGAAATCCATGCTTCCTCGTTTAGAGCTGCACAAACTCCTTTGCCCACCACAGGAGGGGATCAGGCGACTCAAGCCGAGTGACCCATTTCTCTTTGCTTGGGTACATGGGGATTCTATTCAGAGGGCATAAATAAGATAAAGGACCCACGCACACTAGAGTTTTCATTTGGCAAGCAGAATAAAGAATATTAATCTTTATATAAAAAGAATAAAGAATAAAAATAATAATAATAAAGAATAAAATAAAATAAATAAAATAAAATATAATAATAAAATAAAATAAAATAAAGAATAAAATAAAATAAAAATAAAGAATAAAAATAAAAATCGGAACCTATACCCGTGGGAAAATAATCAATTTTTCATAGACTTGTTATAGGCTTCACAAAATCTACTGCACACATATTTTTAAAAGTAAGAAAGTGGCTTTTTAATGCTACTTAAAATATATGGCATGGCAAGAATTATTTAAAATGGGTTTCTGAGGCCTGAAGTTTGGTACTGCCTGCTAAAATATAGATGATTTGGATAAGGCTGTCTTCTCGGGATAAATGTGAGACCCAAGCTCATCTTATCATAAAGATAATAGGAAGGTTGGTATTCAGGCAGTTAAGTCATTGGTATAAAACCTCCCAAGAGATTAGATCCCCTGAACTCGCAAGAGTTAGCGGTTGTCCATTGGCCTGTGTGCATTAAATAACTCCTCTTAACCCAGAGGCCAGCAATCCACTGTTCACATAAAGTCAGCACAAAGCAGGGCCAGAGGAAGCAGAGCTGAATCCAATAGATATAGGACCACGACTCACCCAACAAGTGTTTTCCGAGCAGCACGCCAGGCCTGGGAAAGTGGACACGTGATCCACGTGGTCTGGACGCCCAGTCTCGATCCAAGCAGATTGGCTCCGTTTTTATGAGCCATCAGCTTGACTGTCCACATTGGTGGGCATGCTTTTTGCAGGAACACGTCTCTGTTCTAAGCGGAAGGCTATCCGCCTACGCCTGTGACCAGCCCTGTATGAGCGTGTGTACGTGCGTGTGTGCATGCGTGCGTATGCGTGACTGAATGAAAGATTTTTTTAAATTTCTACATAAAGCAGATCTAATATACGAAGATCTCCGTTTACAAAAAGGCTTTCATTTTTTTATCACACAGCAAGTCACTGAAATATCACACTATTTTGTGTCCAGCATCTCCCTTCAAGGAGCTATGGAAACATGAAGCCTCACTGATGTCAGAAGTCACAGTCTAGCTGAGAAGACATGTGACAGACCCGAAACGGAGACCACAGCAAATGTCTGACACCAGGTGTAAAAGCTTCAGGAGTTCACAAAATCCAAAGTCACTAAAAGCCCAAGTTGCTGAGAGGACTTGGAACAGTGGGTGTTAAGAAGGGCAGGAAAGATGGTAGGTTTTAGATTACTAAAGGGGCGGAGGCGGCGTTTCACGGAGGTACAAAAAGCAGAAGCAATGACTTAGAAGCCTTCTCTTTGCCGATAGCAGTGACAACACCTGCCCTGATCAGAGCCACAGGAAACAGGGCTCATTATAGGGTGGGAACTCGTTAGGAAGGGGTAACAAGCTGCCCAGAGAAGTTGATTTGTGACTTTAGGGAGTCATTTTAGCATCCTGAATAGGAGCAACCGGGTGTTCCTTCCGTATGGTGAGAACTCACCCCAGGATTCCTTTAGAGAGCACGCTCCCCTTGACATTGAGTTAATGACTTCATTTGCACTCAGCGTTCCAATATCCCATCTCAGTGGTTCCCAACTTATGGACCACAGAGTTATGGCACAGGTCCCTGAAGTCAGATAAGCACTGCCCAGAAACGACTTGCTCCTGGCATATTGCCGCTGTCCCGTTCTAATATCTGTAGATACCACGTGAGCCATAAAACGCAAATTCACTCCAAAGCAACAGTCACCTGAGTTGCCCCAGGCGCCAGTCTATGGCTACACATGGAGTCACTTTAACAGTAGCCCAAATGTCACCAGTTCCCATCTCCCTGCTGTTCATGCAGGACTTCAGCCTCCAGTAAAATGCCCCTCAAGCGTTCCTAGGAGTTCCCAGGGATTTGGTGCCTGAGCCTGCAAACAAGGCCGTCGTCCTCTCAGCGGCCACTGGGTGGCGCTGGGTCCACACATCTCCCTCTCCTGCGCCTTCCAGCGCCCCGAGGCCTCCGCAGGCCAAACTGCGGGATGGTTCATATGGAGTGCGGAAAACATCTCATTCCTCTTGGGAGCTACCGTTCCCAAAGCAGTCACACTGGTGCCATACACGATATCTTACCCAGGGTATTTTAGAAAAACAACTCTTACAGTTGTTACTTACAGCCCTCAAGCTGTAAATGAAAACTGTATGTGAAGGTGAATCTAGCGGAGGTTAGACAGGAAGAAAAATACCAGGGACAGAGCCCATGCCGTGCTCACAATCAACCTTCCCGTCATGTGCTGTCAAAATGCACATCATCCTGTTTGACCCAGCAAATCAAACTTTTAAGCGCCAAGGAAAAGTGTAGGAGGATTTTCAATGCAGATTATTTGCAAGAGTGAAAAGGGAGAAACACACGTCTCCTAGTACAGAAGGGGTTGCCTTATGACACACTGACAGGGTGGAACACAGGCAGCTGTTAAAAACAATGACGTCGGCTTGGAAGTACCACTGGAGATCTGTGCGATGCATCGTGAGGTGACACAATGCCAGTTAGAACAGGGCTCCACAGCCTGCTGGGAGCCGGGGTGAGCGGCGGGCAGGCCAGCGAAGCTTCATCTACTGCTCCCCATCGCTTGCATGACCGCCTGAGCCCCCCGCCCCCTCCCGCGTGGAACCACTGTCTTCCACGAAACCGGTCCCTGCTGCCGAACAGATGGTGGGCCGCTGAGTTAGAAGACGTTAGGGACAGCGTGGTCGCATTTCAAAAGTGTGGAGGAGGGGCCAGGGAGAGGTACGTATGGATATTATATGTCAGGAACAAAACCTATGGAGCTATTGACAACCTTTCTCCCTCATACCCATGCCTGAAGGGGAGTCTTTTTTTTTTTTTTTACCACCCAGATCCTTTATGGAACTGATCTGGGAGACAGTAAGAGAGATAAAGAGTCCTCAAATGGCCAGATTTGTCTTCATGAGAAGAGATGAAAGAGGAAGTAGTGGATGAGAGAGGCAGGCAGGCAGCCAGCCAGGCAACCAGGAGATGGAAGAAAAGAAGTACCTGGATGGGCTTCCCTGGTGGTGCAGTGGTTGAGAGTCTGCCTGCCGATGCAGGGGACACGGGTTCGTGCCCCAGTCCGGGAAGATCCCACATGCCGCGGAGAGGCTGGGCCCGTGAGCCATGGCCGCTGAGCCTGCGCGTCCGGAGCCTGTGCTCCGCAACGGGAGAGGCCACAACAGTGAGAGGCCCGCGTACCGCAAAAAAAAAAAAAAAAAAAAGTAGTACCTGGAGTTCTTAAAGATGGGGGAGGGGGAGGTCCTGGAGCAGCTACTGAAGACTTGGTGTACGGGAGAGAAGGCTGGGTGACGTAGGTTCCACGTGTTTTGCCGTGTCATGTGCTGTGTGACCCCTCCACAGAGTCTACAAATACACCCATGACAAAGATCTAGAACACGCATGAGGTTTTGAGATCAGACTGGTGTTTCTTCCCCATGTTTCTGTGCTGCCCAGGAGGTCTACCTTCGTTGGAAGGAGAAAAGCCCACAGATGGAATTAAGAGGAAAGCCCTATCTTTAGAAGGAGTAGAGGGTGTACACATGAAGTGCAGTGCACCCTCAGGAATCCCATATGTAGGTGACGTTGCACTTTCTTTCCTCCCTCTGACACTGTGCTGCACTGGAAATAAGGCTGCTTCACACTTGAGCAGAATGGGATTTGAATCCCGGCTCCAGCAGCGATTGAACTGAACTCACTTTCCTTATTGATAAAGTGGGGATGATTAATCCTCTACTCCTTGGGTCTTTAGGAGAATTAAAAGAGAAAAAGGGTTTGTGAAGTGTCTAGCACAGCACCTGGCACAAGGAGATGCTTCATACACCCCTGCCCTGTTAGGAGGAGTAGCTTCTAATGAAAACATGGGCTGCCTGTAGAGACAGGCCATGGAGTCCACCAGCTTTCTCAGCTTTAAATGCCACAGCTGAGCTAGCCAGTTCATCATTCCAGGAGTAGGTGCTGTGCAGGGAGGAGACTTATCCATCACACCCTGGGCGTGGTGGGAGGTCCAGAGGAGAAATGTTAGATCTGCTATCTGTGGCATCTGTTGGGGCCCATGATGGATATGTGCGCCTGTGAACAAGTGGAGCAGAAGCCAGGACTGTGTGTATGAACGGGGGAAGGAAGAGCAGGAGGCGGGTAAAGCTCTTGTTAGCTGAGGTTTCTGGGAAGGGACTGGATGGAGAGGAGGTGGATGCAGCGCAAGTCTTGAATACGGAAGGTGTGAATATCGGGCAGAGGGCGTGGGAGAAGGCGTGCTGCGGATTGGAGCAAAGCCAAGGTGGAAGCAGGGTCCTGGGATGTGGAGAAGGTCAGGTGGAATGTGAGGTGGGCTTGGGGAGAAAAGGAAGGGAGGGTGTCTGGATAATTTCAGTTTGGACCAGCTGGTAGTGTGGTCTTGGTGTGTAGGGCAGAGTCTGATAGACCTGGGTGGAAATCCTTGTTCTGCCACCACTAACTGGGAGACTTTGGTCAAATTGCTTCGCCTCCATAGCTTTGGTTTGCTTATCTTTGTAGTGTCCATAATGGCAGTACAGCTTCTGAAGGGTAAATGAATTAGCATGTACCAAATGCCTGGCACGTGGTGGATGTTCAGTAAGGAGCTACTGTTGTTATATAGGTGTTAATACCACATCTGTGTGCTGTATAAACCCTCGTACCTAACAAAGCTTTCCTTGTCTCCTAAACTCGTCACATTTTGTGCAAAAAAGTGGAGGTTGGATGGACTGGAATTTGGAGAAAATGAATATTTAACACATTAAAAAATACCCATTTGGGGGGACTTTCCTGGTGGTGCAGTGGTTAAGACTCCATGCTCCCAATGCAGGGGGCCTGAGTTTGATCCCTGGTATGGGAACTAGATCCCACATGCATGCCACAACTAAGAGTTTGCATTCCACAACTAAGGAGCTCGTGAGCCGCAACTGAGGAGCCCGCCTGCCACAACTAAGACCCACAACCAAAAAAAAAACAAACCCATTTTGGAACAAAGGCCCTTTGTTAATGTTTAGGGACACTAAACTGAGAAGTATTCAGCCAGTGTTTGCAAATTTACTAGCAGTTCACATGTTTGAAATTGTTGCTGACATGGAACCACAAGCTGTTGAACTTCAAGGAATCCAGCATTTTTGTCTTTCATCCTTTAGGGAGAAGCAGGCAGAGCGTGAAAGCATGCTCATCTGACCAGCACTGTCATAGCACAAAGTCACTGGGTAGAAGTTGCCCTGACTGGAATGCAGTCGGACATCACTTGGGGTCGCCGTGGATTTTGCCAGGAACAAGTTGCTAAACTCATCTTATTTCCCTTTTCCTTCTTGGTAAAGTTACCGCAGTACAGGTCAGGCAATGGCACAGATACAGCGAAGAATCTGTCAAAATATCTCAGGATGTCTTTGAGCACCAAAGGAGACGGGGTAGGGCACAGGCCAATTTGTACCTGGTCATCAACTGTACCCAGAGTGGGATTAAAGTCAACTTGGAGAAAAGTTTCTCTCCTGAAATGAGATATCACCATGGTGTTTGGGTTGAAGATGACCAGGCCTACGATGATTTACTGGACGTTTATGATAGACTGTGTCTCCAAAATGGCGGCTGAGGTGCTGTGTTCAACATGTAGTGGAGGGGAGGTCCTCTTGTTCACTTTGTAGAAAGGAATCTTGGTTGGATTGACCAAATATCTGAGCTTCCTCTGAGCGCTGGGCCTTGTACAAGGGAGTAGGAGAAATCAGACAACTGTACCTTGGACCTATTTTTACAGATGAAAACTGAGGTTCAGGGAGGTTAGGGAACTTGCCCAGGGTCACTCGGTCAGTGTATTAATTTGAAGCCCATATTCTTCCACTGTGTTCTACCCTGCGTACGGGTCCAGAATCCCAAGTGTTTAGGTTCAGCCCAGTCTAGATGTACCTTTACAACCACACAGATATAAAGGTTTGGGATTCTTTGAAGATTGTTATCAACATTGGGATCCGTCTGGAGCTTCGTCTCATAGTTGTCACGATGCTGAGATGGACAGAAACCAGAGAAGACAAGGTTTGGCTTAATGAACTGAAGGGAGTAACACATGAAGGACAAGGAGATTCATTCACTGAGACACTCCACACCCACCCCTGTGCCACGCCTGGGCTTGGCGCTGAGGGTACATATAGCCTGTTAAAACACACATTCCTAGCTCCCATCTCCAGAGTTTTTAGTTCCCTGTGAGGGGTCAGGGTTCTGAGAATCTGAGTTTCTAACATTCCTAGGGGAAGCTGCTGCTGCTATGGAAGCCATTATATATAATATATATGTAGGGCCTGGCCCAGGGCGCTGCTGAGTTTAAACTTTAGATCTTCCACATGTAGTTGGCCATATGGCCTTGCCCAAGTTCTCTAACCCGTGTGAGCCTCAGTTTCCTCATCTGTAAATGGGATACTACCCAATTCCAAAGGTGGTTGTAAGAATTCAGTGAGACAATGTAGGCAAGTACTTAGCACAGTGCCTTCAGTCAACGTTCAGTAGGTTGTTTTCTTATTTTTTATTAATACCAGTGAGGAGGCTGTTGCAGAAGCACAAGGGAGAGCTGAAGGAGGGGCTGGACCAGGCCAGTAGTGGCTGAGGGGTAGAAAGGAGGAGCTCTTTCAGAGGCTCCAAGCCCTGTGCTCTAGGACTTGGCTCTAGGTTAAAACCTGACTGCTGGTCCCTGTCTGGCCACTAGAGGGCAGTGGAGCCAAGGCTGCGCAAGGAAGGCAGAAGGGTGGCGCGGATCTGTGCATGCAGCCTTTATTCCTATCCTGAAGCCTAACTGTGTATTTGCACTGCACTGTCTCCTGCCTCCTTGCTCTGTGTACTTGCTGACGTTTTTGGAAAACACTTTGCATCGCAGGGCACCTCTCAGTGGCTGCTCGTCTTGTGGCCTGGGATTAGCCATGGCTGAAGCATCCCACATTCTGGCAGATGTGTTTATTTCTCAAGGGCACAGGCAGAGCAGAACATGAAGGGCTGCGCCCTGCAGCTCAGCAGAGCCTAGTTTGAACCGCTGTTGCTCTTCTGCCAGTTCAAAACTTGGGGCCTGTTCCATCTTGCTTTCCACCCCCCTCCCCAGCCCTTGCCTGCACCCTTTGATCCTGTGGGTGGAGAAATAAAGGGAATTCCAAATCTTTAATCCATTTTGAAGGCTGGCAAACAGCACTGGTTGAATCATTTCAGAGAAGTGTGGGTGCTCTTTCCAAGGTCATAGAATGTAGTGAGGGAAGGAAAAATACTGCAAGCACGTTTATAATATTTGAATGTGTACCTTGTGCCAAGCCCTATCCATTGATGAATTGCTTTATTCCATGAGGATCACAAAAGGTACCAGTGACAGCAGCTTGCACTTACTGACTGTGAGCCAGGCCCTGTGCCAACTGATTTTCACATATTAGCTCTTTCAACCCTAATAACCGCCCATGAGGTGTTATTCATTCTGAAGAAACTGAGACTTGGCGAGCTTACAATAGGGTACATGGGGGCAAAGATTGGTGCTGGTGGTCATTGAAACCAGTGTGTCTAACTCCAAAATCCAAGCTCTTTCTGTCAGCAGTATTGGGCATTGTCAATTCTACTTTTAACCCAGCTCTTTCCAGAAGTGGGGTATATAGACCTTAGGAAGGAGAAGGCCAGGCTTATGATAAAATGGCCTTTTAAGTACTCATGACCCCACAGCATAGTGGACCAGTTAAGAGCATGGATTTGGGACCAGATTGCCTGAGTTCAGATCCTGGCTCTGTCACATATCATCTCTGTGACCTTGATTGGGCAAGTTCTTTGACATCTGAGTCTTAGTTTCCTCATTTGTAAAATGGGTATAATAATAAGAGCTACCATACTAGTTTGCTCTGAGGGTTAAATGAATTAATACATGTAAGTGCTTAGATCATTGCCTGGCACAAAGTAATAGCTCAGTAAGTGTTGGCTCTTATTATCATCATCATTATTAACCACCATGCTGTAGTCACCTCTGTATTCTCAGTGCCTGGCATATACTAGGGGTCGGCAAATGTTTATTGAATGAAATGAGCCCTTGGATTGAGAAAAATATTTTCTGAGCCCTGGAGGGTGCCAGGTCCTGGCTTGATACATAAATGACTCAATTTTGAACCCTGTCCTCAGGACTTCTCAGTGGAATAGGAGAGGTCAAGGTGTTAATTTACTGCACGAGGCAGATATATTCCATGGAGGTCCTGATGGAGCTGAGAGCATCTTTGGAGTGGGGAGGAGGCTGGGGGCCAGTTTCAGAGGAGTCAGGCTTTGAATTAGGCCTTGAAAGATGGTGGAGGAGAAGGATGGAAGGGTGGGGTGGGCTGGAGAATTCGGGCTTCTTGGGCCCGATATGCCTCCAACTTCAACAAAGGACCATTGAATCAAGTTGGAGTTTTATTCATCCAACAAGTATTCATCAGGCATGGTTGGAATTGGGCACTGAGATACAGTGATGGCTTTCAGACAGTCTCTGCCCTCAAGTGACCTGGGTCTAAATGGGTGAACAGCCAAGGAAACAAGTGATGAAAATTTAGTCTGATGACGGACCAGTATTGGAGGCTCTTAGGCGTGAGTGAAAGACACTTGGCTCTGACTGCTTTAAGTAGAAAAGAAATTCTCATTGGACATCTTTGGTCATATGTATTCACTGTGGCCAGGGGGGATCATCTGTCCACCCTGCATGGGGTGGGGAGAGTACAGGGCATATCAGTGCTGCCCAAATCATGTGGACTGAGGTGGTGATGGTGGGCTGTGGTGGGTGTGATTCCCCAAAGAAAATTCAGATGAAGTCAACAGAGGGAGGAAGAATCGATGTTTATGCAAAATGCACAGATGTCCAGTACAGCTACCGCTTGGGAACAGAATAATCCACCAGTTAACAGTCCTGGCTTGACACTCCAGTTCCCAGGGATGGAATCCCATTTCCACCATTTACAAGTTGTGTGGCCATGACTGGGTCACTTCACCTGTCAGTCTGAGTCTCAACGTCCCCATCTACAAAATGGGAGTGATGGTCCAGCACTGTGGGCTTGAACCAGTGGGAAAGCACACTGCAAAGGCACCAGGCAGGCACCAGCACGTGTCACTGCAACTTGGTGTGGCATGAAGTCTGAAGTCTGGGATCCAGCAAATCAACTTCTGGGTATTTAATATAAGGAAATGAAAATGCTAACTCAAAAAGGCACCTGTACCCCAATGTTCATTGCAGCATTTTTTACAATAGCCAAGATATGGAAACAACCTAAGTGTTCACTGATGGATGAATAGATAAAGAAATGTGGTGTATATATACACCATATATACAATATAATTCAGCCGTAGAAAAGAATGAAATATTGTCATTTTCCACAACATGGATGGACTTTGAGGGCATTACGCTAAATGAAATAAGTCAAATAGAGGAAGACAAACACTGTATGATCTCACTTATATGTGGAACCTAAAAAATAAACCTGAAACCAAGCTTATAGATACAGAGGACAGATTGGTGGTTGCCAGAGGTAGGGGGTGGGGGAGTGGGAGAGATGGCTGAAGGTCAAAATGTACAAACTTTCAGTTATAAAATAAGTGGGTCCTGGAATGTAATGTACAGCATGGTGACTATAGTTAGCAACAGTGTCTTGCACATTTGAAGGTTTCTAAGAGAGTGGATCTCAAAAGTTCACCACAAGAAAAAAATTGTGACTATGTATGGTGGCAGACGTTAACTAGACTTATTGTAAAGATCAATTTGCAATGTGTACAAATATTGAATCATTGTTTTACACCTGAAATCAATACAATGTTGTATGTCAATTATACCTTCATTAAAAAAGTAAATGAAATCTGAATTCTCTGGATTGTTACCTGACCAGTTCCAGGGCACCTGTCCAGAGACAGGCAGCCAGACTGCCCTGGGTTCAAGTCCTCAATCTGCCACTTACTAACTACGTTATTCTCCTCCATGAAGTGAAGATTAGCGTTCCTGCCTCCCAGTGTTACTGGGAGAAGTGATGAGGTGATATATAGACAGTGCCTGGCACATATTGTTCTATGACTAATGATATATGCATTCTCAGTACAATTATTACCCCAGAGCACACCAGGAGTCCAGGAGAGACTCTGGCAGGACAGACCACATGCTCTGTGAACAAACAACCATCCTTCTGGATAAAGTGTGCATTTGGCCAGCAGCCAGGGGCACTGGGAGGCTTTGTGCAGCCTGACAGTTCCCACCTTCCTTTCAACTTGGGCTGGGTACAGCCTCAGGGAGGTTCATGTTTCTCTTTTAATTACCCCTCAGGCTCTCCTCTCAGCCTGTCCTTCATTTCCACCACAGGCTTTCAGCCAGACAGTTTGAACAGAATCTCATCTGGAGTGTGTTAACTCTTCTCCCCCGTTGCTGGCAGAGATCTGGGATCAGCTCTGCATTAGGACAAGTTGTAAGTAAACACACATTTGCTCTAATGTGGCCTCTCCTCTCATTCCATAGCCTTATCTTATATTTGCGCAGCTTCAAATCAGGGAACACAAGAGTGTTTGGAAAAGACCTTAGAAATCATTTAATCCAGTCTACCCATTTTACAGGAGAGCAAATTGAAGATGTTAAGTTGATCATCTTCACATAGATAATTTCAAGATATGAATAGAGATGGAAATCAGGTCTTCTGACTCTTAGTCCAAAACTTTTACCACAATAACCTTGTCCTTCAATCATTCATTCTCTCCGCCAGTAACATATATTGAGTATCTATTACTATATTCCAGACCCTATATTCTGGACACTGTGAAAACGAGTTGAATAAGAAACAATCTCTGCCCTTGAACTGCTTATGATCTCTTCATCCATCCATCCATCCATGCATCCTCTATTCATCTTTCCATCAGTCTACTTCTCTCTCCATCCGTCCACGAAAACATCTTCTTATTTCTCTATCCATTCATTTAGCCATCAATGCCTCTATAAAGCCCCAAGTCCTGGGCTGGTGCTAGGGACCAAAATAAGTAAAAATTTTGCCCTTGAGGCTTTCACCTATTGTGGAGGAAGACACATAGAAAGCTACCTCTAAAGTATGTATAAAGGGCTCTGTTTGTACACAAAAGGAGACTTTCTGTCCTGCCTCTTATTTCTGAGAAGGCATCATTCTGAGGGTGAAAACAGAGCTGCACTTTGGATAGGAGTCTCCAGTAGGGAAGACAGGAAAGAAGCTTCTGGGCCGAGGGAACAGCAGTGGCAAAGGCATGGGGATGCCTGGAGGGTTTAGGAGGGAGAGGAATTCCATTTTATTTGATGACTCCTTCTAGGAGTGAACTGGCTGGCTAACAGTCAAGACAGGATGTCAAAGCTTCTTTTAAAAGGACCTTGAATACCATACCTGGAGCCAGAATGTCACCCTTTGGGCATTTGGAAACCACTGCAGTTTTGTTTCATTTTTTGCATATGGATATCCAGTTGTTACAGCACCACTTGTTGAGAAGGCTATCTCTTCTCCACTGCATTTCCTTTGCACCTTTGTCAAAAACCCATATATGCGTGGGCCAACTTCTCAGCACTCTCTTCCGTTCCTCTGATCTATGTGGCTACTTTGATGCTGATACTACACTGTCCTGATTAGAATAGGTTTATAATAATTCTTGAGATCGGGTGGTCTTAGCCCTCCAACTTTGCTCTTTTTCAGAGTTGTGTGTGTGGATTCTAGCTCCTTTGCATTTCCCATATGAATTTCAGAACCAGCTAGCCTGTTTCTACAAAAAGCTTTCGGATATTTTCGATGTGCATTGTGTTGAATATATGGATCAATTTGGGAAGAACTGACATGTTAATAATATTGAGTACTCTGACCCAACAACAAGGTACACGTCTAGGTTTACTATTTTTCCCTTTAGGACTTTAAATATGTTGCCCCATAGTCTGTCTTCTTGCCTGCATGGTTGCTGATAAGTCTGTGTTATTTTTATCTTTGTTCTTCTAGATGCAGATTTTCTCTTGTTTACTGGTTTTGAGCAATTTTATTATGATGTGTCCTGGTGTAGTTTTCTTGCTGTTTCTAGTTCTTGGCGTTTGTTGAGCTTCTTGAATCTGTGGGCTTATATTCTCATCAAATTTAGAACATTTTGGATGTCATTTCTTTAACTATTTTTCTGTCCACCCCCTTCTTCACAAACTCCAACTGCATATATATTAGGGCCTTTTCAGTTGTTCCACAGTTTACTAGTACCTTTTTAATTATTGAAATTTATTTTTTTTCTCTGTGTGTTTAGTTTCAGGCATATTTGCTTCTGCGATAACTAATTTGCTGTTAAGCCCACCCAGTATATTTTTCATCTCAGACATTGTAATTTTCATCTCTAAAAACTCCCTAAAATTTGGGGTCTTTTAAAAAAATATATCTTCCATGGCTCCAGTTAACTTTTTGGAATATGGAATGTTTTAAACATATAATATAATATATTATAATGTAGTATTATATTAAAATATATTATAATGAAGTTATTATAATATAATATATTAAAATATATTAATTGTTTTAATGTCTTTGCTAATTCTAACAGCTGTGTCAATTCTAGGTTGGTTTTAATTGATTTTTCTCCTTATTTTGGGTCATATATTCCTACCTCTTTTCATGCCTATTAACCTCTTGTTAGATGTCAAACACTGTGAAGTTTACCTGTTGGTTGCTGGCTATATTAAGCAGAAGTGTCCTTTACCTTTTTATTCTATTTCTTTCAAAACCCTCCTTTGAAGCAACCTTCCTTTGTAACAACCAACAGCTTGACAAAGTGTGCTCCCATCATCCTATGATTGCTTTGCTCCTCAAAGCAAGGCTGTGAGGTGGGTGTCAGATCATTCCCATTTCACAGATAAGGGAACTGCGCCTCAGAGAGGTGAAGAAACTTGTCCAAAGTCACACAGTCTATAAAGGATTAAGTCACATCCCCACTACACTGTGCTGCCCTTGTAGTTCCCAGGACAGGAAAGAGACACATGAAGTAAGGCTTGGTGTTGTTAGATTTTTAAAAGTATTTGGGGGGAAGAGGGAATAAATAGGTAGGCTCAAGGTCACAGGACTAAAGAGGCTGGAGCAAGAGAGGGTCACGTGTTTCAGTGTGTGGTTTTCCTACTGCACCCTCCCCCAACCCACTTCAGAGAATGGGAATGTGTCTTCCAGCTAATGCATCCTGCCAGACAGAATTGGGCTTTTTGCTGGAGTTGAGGGTCTGGAATTTAGCCCGACTTTATGAGAAACCTTGGGAAGTGGAGGGGGAGGGGAAAGAGGTGGGGACTGGAGAGTACTTGTTCATCGGTGTGAAGGTGATGGGAGAGGGGTGGGGAGAAAGAGGGGGGCACCAGAGGGCCAGAGGGTGGGTTTATGGGAGCTGTGGGTAGAGGACAGGGCACCAGGGGGCAGGGGCTAGTTCCAGCCAGTTCCTAAGGTCTCCTGCCTTGTGTGATTATCCCTGCTCCCACCTTCCTAACTGAGTGAGAAGTAAAGGTGGGGAATAAAATAATGAAGCCATGAGTAGGTGAGGTGTTAGGGAGACAGCTTGCCAGGGTGGGCAGCACAGATGACTGGAGGGTGGGGAGGGAGGTGGTGGGAGGCAAATGTGCAGATCCGAGCTCTGAGAAACTGGGTGGAGGGGGCTCAGCCTGGGTGTGCAGAGTTGTAGGTGGGGACACTAGAGGGTGACACCCCAGGGACAGGTGCTTCCTGGGAAAAAAGTGATATGGTCTTTTCCTGGCCATGGGGGAGGCTTTGGAACATTCTTGGACAATTTATTTTTAGTGAGATTCCCTTTTGACTGTTTTTTTTAAAAAGTATGGAATGGATTGTAATAGTTACCATTTATTAAGTGCCTATTGTATGCTCAGAACTGTTTCACATGCATCAACTCAGTTCATATCGTAGATAATTACTTTCTGAGATAGGGACTATTACTAACCCCAGCTGACAGGTGAGGAATCTGAGTCTCAGGGATGTGGTGGCACACCCAAAACACCTTCTGCTCTATCTATTCTAAATGAGAGAGATGTACATGGGGAGCCAGAACCTGCTTAGACGGAACTCACCCAAGGGTTTTTGTTTTATTTTTTTTCTGAGATCTGCTCTTCAGTTTGGTAGATCTGGAGCAGGATAAGCGTGGGGGTTGGGAAAGAAATAAGCTATTACAGACACACTGCCGAAGAGGAAAGGAAACCTCACGTACGTTGTCACAACAACCCTGCCTTGTAATTACCGTTGAGAGGACTCCTGTTAGCTTGTCTACCCAAGCAGGTGCTGTAAATCTAGCACCCTCCCTGGCTGGGGTGGGTGTTTGTTGCCAGGCATGTATCCCATCTCTCTGGCCACAGTGATTGTGCCAGGCATGAGCATGTGACCAAAACCAGGGCGATCACTTCTTTTCCCGGGATTAAAAAAAACCCAGAGCTAACAGCCCTGTTTACCCCCTTAGCGTAGTGTAACTATCATCTGAAAGACACATTCTTCACCCTGAGAACTGAAAGAATTAGACAGACATGCAGATAGAAACAAAGGAAAATAGGAGGTCCTGATGACATTTCTCCCTTTCTCTGTTCCCAAAGCCCTGATTTTCATTTAGAGAGCTATGTGGCTCTGGAAACACTGAGTGCCCCCACCCCATGACTCCAGAGGGGGCCACTTGGCCTGGGTTAGGCCACTCAGCACATTCCATTCTCCCACTATAGAAATTGCCAGAGATGGGCAGTACCAAAGCTGGCTCCGTCAGAATGAATTAAGAACCTTAACTAAATGCTGGGGCACAGTTTCTCTTTCCTATTGGACAAGAGCTAGGAAGCATATAGCTTCCTAGTGAGTGTCCATCTTGGGCTCAGCAAGTAAGCCCGTCCCGGGACGAGGTTGCCATTATGGAGGAGGTATGAGCAAAGTCCCTGGATCTAGTTAGTGGATCAGTTCCTCCCTGAAGCCGACCCTCCCTATAGATTGGGGAGCCATAAGTCTCCTCAGTGGTTTAAGGTGTCACCACAAGATTCTCAACTGACAAGTTACTCTTGGTGCTACTTGAATCCTGGTTCCAGTCAACTCAGAAGCTGATTCCATGGATTCTTCCCTGGCCACTGTCTTCTTAGATGAACCATTATACTTCTTATTTTGCTTCTTTCTTAAAAAATTAAATTATTTAAAAACGTTTTTAATAGAAACTTAAAAACATATACAAAAGTAGAATAGTATAATGCATGCATTCTCAACCAGGATGAAGAGGAGGGTCAACAGGTGGCAAAAATTGGTTCTTAGGGAGGGGATGAATAAATCTGAACTATTGCGATGTGTGGTCTCCAAAGGGCCATGCACATAAACAGATACACAGTATGTCCTTGATACTGAAATTTCAGGGGTGGAGGAGTGATTAGAAAATAATGTCTAAAAAGGCTTTTAGGGGGATGATAATGAAAAACTAGGTTGAGAAACACAGGCTTAATGAACCGTTATTTGGCTTTGATAGTTGTCAATTCATGGCTAATCTTGTTTCAATTATTTCCCTCCTGTAATATTTTGAAGCAAATCTCAGACATCATGTGATTTTACCCATAAGTATTTCAGTATGAGTCTCTAAGAGACTCTAAAAAATGTAACCACATTATTTACCCTTGAAACTATTACCACAATCAAGATAGTGAACATATATCCATTGTCCCCAAAGGATATATGGGGACATACATATGTCCTCTTGACCCTTTGTAATCACTCCCTCTTAGATGTCTCCCTCTCCCAAGCAATACCATTCTGATTTATGTCTCTATAATTTAGCTTGTACATCCTAGAGCT
The DNA here is from genome assembly GCF_963455315.2 of Globicephala melas. Taxonomy (NCBI): domain Eukaryota; kingdom Metazoa; phylum Chordata; class Mammalia; order Artiodactyla; family Delphinidae; genus Globicephala; species Globicephala melas. The sequence goes on along the minus strand of NC_083316.1, from coordinate 150,006,414 downwards.
TTAGATAGATAGAATCATATAGTATGTACTCTTTTGTCTGGCTTCTTTCACACAACATAATTATTTTGAGATTCATATATGTTGTTGCTTATGTAGAAGGTTCATTTCCTTTTATTGTTGAATAGTGTGCCATTACATGGGTCTATCATATTTGTTTGTGGATGTCTTGTTAATGGCCATTTGCATTGTGGCCCAGAATGTGGTCTCTCTTGGAAAATGTTCCATGTGCACTTAAGAAGAATGTGTATTCTCCTGTTTTTGGATGGAATGTTCTGTAAATGTCAGTCAGGTCAAGTTGTTAGTGCTGTTCAAGTCTTCTACATTCTTGCTGATTTTCAATCTAGCTGTTCCATTAATTATTGAGGACTTTACAATTTCTGACTAAGATTGTACATTTGTTTATTTCTCCTTGCAGTGCTATCAGTTTTCATTTTATGTATTTTAAAACTCTGATATTAGGTGCATAACTGTTTGAGGTGGTTATGTTCTTTTGATTAATTGGCTCCTTTATTATGAAATGGTATTTTGCTCTTGTAAAATTCTTTGCTATGAAATCCACTTTGTCTAATATTAAATATAGTCTAATATTAATATAGCCACTTCAGCTATCTTTTGACCATGTGTTAGCATGCTATATCTTTTCCTATCTTTTTACTCTTAATTTATTGGTGTCTTCATATTTATTCATTTATTTATTTTTTGAAACATCTTTATTGGAGTATAATTGCTTTACAATGGTGTGTCAGTTTCTGCTTTATAACAAAGTGAATCAGTTATACATATACATATGTCCCCATATCTCTTCCCTCTTGTGTCTCCCTCCCTCCCACCCTCCCTATCTCACCCCTCTAGGTGGTCACAAAGCACCGAGCTGGTCTCCCTGTGCTATGCAGCTGTTTCCCAGTAACTATCTATTTTACGTTTGGTAGTGTATATATGTCCATGCCACTCTCTCACTTTGTCCCAGCTTACCCTTCCCCCTCCCCGTATGCTCAAGTCCATTCTCTAGTAAGTCTGCGTCTTTATTTCCGTCTTGCCCATAGGTTCTTCAAGACCATTTTTTTTTGTTTAGATTCCATATATATGTGTTAGCATACGGTATTTGTTTTTCTCTTTCTGACTTACTTCACTCTGTATGACGGACTCTAGGACCATCCACCTCACTACTAATAACTCAATTTCATTTCTTTTTATGGCTGAGAAATATTCCATTGTATATATGTGCCACATCTTCTTTATCCATTCATCTGTTGATGGACACTTAGGTTTCTTCTATGTCCTAGCTTTTGTAAATAGAGCTGCAGTGAACATTTTGGTACATGACTCTGAATTATGGTTTTCTCAGGGTATATGCCCAGTAGTGGGATTGCTGGGTCGTATGGTAGTCCTATTTTTAGTTTTTTAAGGAACCTCCATACTGTTCTCCATAGTGGCTGTATCAATTTACATTCCCACCAACAGCACAAGAGGGTTCCCTTTTCTCCACACCCTCTCCAGCATTTATTGTTTGTAGACTTTTTGATGATGGCCATTCTGACCAGTGTGAGGTGATATCTCACTGTAGTTTTGATTTGCCTTTCTCTAACAATTAGTGATGATGATCATCTTTTCATGTGCCTCTTGGCCATCTGTATGTCTTCTTTGGAGAAGTGTCTCTTTAGGTCTTCCGCCCATTTTTCGATCGGGGTTTTTTGTTTTTATGATATTGAGCTGCATGAGTTGTTTGTATATTTTGGAGATTAATCCTTTGTCAGTTGCTTTGTTTGCAAATATTTTCTCCCATTTTGAGGGTTGTCTTTTTGCTTGTTTATTGTTTTCTTTACTGTGCAAAAGCTTTTAAGTTTCATTAGGTCTCATTTGTTTATTTTTGTTTTTATTTCCATTACTCTAGGAGGTGGGTCAAAAAGGATCTTGTTGCAATTTATGTCAGAGTGTTCTGCTTATGTTTTCCTCTAAGAGTTTTATAATGTCTGGCCTTAATTTAGGTCTCTAATCCATTTTGAGTTTGTTTTTGTGTATGGTGTTAGGGAGTGCTCTAATTTCATTCTTTTACATGTAGCTGTCCAGTTTTCCCAGTACCACTTATTGAAGGGGCTGTCTTTTCTCCACTGTATATTCTTGCCTCCTTTATCAAAGATAAGGTGACCATATGTGCGTGGGTTTATCTCTGGGCTTTCTATCCTGTTCCATTGATCTATATTTCTGTTTTTGTGCCAGTACCATACTGTCTTTTTTTTTTTTTTGCATTTTGCATTTTTTTTCACAACTCATACACACACACACTGTATTTTATTTTTACAAGAGATAAATAAACTGACACCAAGCACTGTAAAGGGATGACCACAAAAAAAGCAACAATGATTGCAATTCCAAACATGAAACACACTCATAATATGTTATAATATTGATATTCAGTCCAGTAATCCTCCACTGTAACAGCTCCTTTCCTTTGCAGTGAAAATTGATTTGTATATTTTTTGCCTCTGAGTCCTTGTAGGATTTTATTTTTTTATTCAAACAGAAAGTCACAAAAATTATAATCATCCTCATCAGTTCACTCAGTCCCATGTAATTAATTTTTTTTTCATCTTGATCTTTTGTTAGAACTTTTATGAATTCATCAGTTTTCCATTAGAGTTCTGAAAATGCTTATTCATTCAGTTCAGCAGTATAGTCAGTTACCAGAAACCTGTACTTGTCAATCTCTTCCATGAATTCCTTGAAGATGAAACCCTTTTATAGGAACATTTTTGTGAAAGCATCAGAGTACACTTAGAACTGTCTGTAAATGACAAAAGACTTAAAAATGACCACGGTTAAAGATTTGATGAAACTTCATAATAATGCAATTGACAAGGAAATGTAGTCATTTCTGATATATACATTTTAAAATAATAACTAGAATTATGAGTTATAACATTATACCAGACATATAAGATTTTTAGAAATTTCAATTAATGCCTGAAACATTTATATTAACATATTTCCATACAAATAACCCAAAGAAAGTTTAGTATCAGTTGTTTTGTTTGTTTGTTTGTTTATACTGCAGGATCTTATTAGTCATCCATTTTATACACATCAGTGTATACATGTCAATTCCAATCGCCCAATTCAGCACACCACCATCCCCACCTGACCGCAGTTTTCCCCCCTTGGTGTCCATACGTTTGTTCTCTACATCTGTGTCTAAACTTCTGCCCTGCAAACTGGTTCATCTGTACCATTTTTCTAGGTTCCACATACATGCGTTAATATACGATATTTGTTTTTCTCTTTCTGACTTACTTCACTCTGTATGACAGGCTCTAGATCCATCCACGTCTCAACAAATGACTCATTTTCGTTCCTTTTTATGGCTGAGTAATATTCCATCATATATATGTACCACAACTTCTTTATCCATTTGTCTGTCGATGAGCATTTAGGTTGCTTCCATGACCTGGCTATTGTAAATAGTGCTGCAATGAACATTGGTGTGCATGTGTCTTTTTGAATTATGGTTTTCTCTGGGTATATGCCCAGTAGTGGGATTGCTGCATCATATGGTAATTCTATTTTTAGTTTTTTAAGGAACCTCCATACTGTTCTCCATAATGGCTGTATCAATTTACATTCCCACCAACAGTGCAAAAGGGTTCCCTTTTCTCCACACCCTCTCCAGCATTTGTTGTTTGTAGATTTTCTGATGATGCCCATTCTAACTGGTGTGAGGTGATAACCTCATTGTAGTTTTGATTTGCATTTCTCTAATAATTAATGATGTTGAGCAGCTTTTCATGTGCTACTTGGCCATCTGTATGTCTTCTTTGGAGAAATGTCTTTTTAGGTCTTCTGCCCATTTTTGGATTGGGCTGTTAGTTTCTTTAATGTTGAGCTGTATGAGCTATTTATATATTTTGGAGATTAATCCTTTGTCCGTTGATTCATTTGCGAATATTTTCTCCCATTCTGAGGGTTGTCTTTTTTTCTTGTTTATGGATTCCTTTGCTGTGCAAAAGCTTTGAGGTTTCATTAGGTCCCATTTGTTTATGTTTGTTTTTATTTCTATTACTCTAGGAGGTGGATCAAAAAAGATCTTGCTGTGATTTATGTCAAAGAGTGTTCTTCCTATGTTTTCCTCTAAGAGTTTTATAGTGTCCGGTCTTACATTTAGGTCTCAAATCCATTTTGAGTTTATTTTTGTGTATGGTGTTAGGGAGTGTTCTAATTTCATTCTTTTACATGTAGCTGTCCAGTTTTCCCAGCACCACTTATTGAAGAGACTGTCTTTTCTCCATTGTATATCTTTGCCTCCTTTGTCATAGATTAGTTGACCATAGGTTCGTGGGTTTAACTCTGGGCTTTCTATCTGGTTCCATTGATCTACATTTCTGTTTTTGTGCCAGTACCATACTGTCTTGATTACTGTAGCTTTGTAGTATAGTCTGAGTCAGAGAGCCTGATTCCTCCACCTCCGTTTTTCTTTCTCAAGATTGCTTTGGCTATTCGGGGTCTTTTGTGTTTCCATACAAATTGTGAAATTTTTGGTTCTTGTTCTGTGAAAAATGCCATTGGTAGTTTGATAGGGATTGCATTGAATCTGTAGATTGCTTTGGGTAGTAGAGTCATTTTCACAATGTTGATTCTTCCAATCCAAGAACATGGTATATTTCTCCATCTATTTGTATCATCTTTAATTTCTTTCATCAGTGTCTTATAATTTTCTGCATACAGGTCTTTTGTCTCCTTAGGTAGGTTTATTCCTAGATATTTTATTCTTTTTGTTTCAATGGTAAACGGGAGTGTTTCCTTAATTTCACTTTCAGATTTTTCATCATTAGTGTATAGGAATGCAAAAGATTTCTGTGCATTAATTTTGTATCCTGCTACTTTACCAAATTCATTGATCAGCTGTAGTAGTTTTGTGGTAGCATCTTTAGGATTCTGTATGTATAGTATCATGTCATCTGCAAACAGTGACAGCTTTACTTCTTCTTTTCCAATTTGGATTCCTCTTATTTCTTTATCTTCTCTGATTGCTGTGGCTAAAACTTCCAAAACTATGTTGAATAAGAGTGGTGAGAGTGGGCAAACTTGTCTTTTCCTGATCTTAGTGGAAATGTTGTCAGTTTTTCACCATTGAGGACGATGTTGGCTGTGGGTTTGTCATATACGGCCTTTATTATGTTGAGGAAAGTTCCCTCTATGCCTACTTTCTGGAGGGTTTTTATCGTAAATTAGTGTTGAATTTTGTTGAAAGCTTTCTCTGCATCTATTGAGATGATCATATGGTTTTTCTCCTTCAATTTGTTAATATGGTGTATCACATTGATTGATTTGCGTATATTGAAGAATCCTTGCATTCCTGGGATAAACCCCACTTGATCATGGTGTATGATCCTTTTCATGTGCTGTTGGATTCTGTTTGCTAGTATTTTGTTGAGGATTTTTGCATCTATGTTCATCAGTGATATTGGCCTGTAGTTTTCTTTCTTTGTGACATCTTTTTCTGGTTTTGGTATCAGGGTGATGGTGGCCTTGTCTTCATGTTTAAAATGTGTTTTTTGTAGATAGTATATACAGTCTAGTCTGCCTTTTTACAAAATGCTATCTGACAGTCCCTGAATTTTAATTTTAGACCACTTTCATTTAATGTGATTATTAATATAGTTACATGTGAGTTCATCATCTTGCTATTTGTGCTCTGTTTTTCACCTGTTCCTTTTTCCCTTTTTCGTTTTTTTTTCTTACTTCTTTTGGATAAATTTTTAAATAATTCACTAATGTGAATGAATGAATTATATCATTCACATTAGTTGGATATTAGCTATGCATTTTGTTTTGTTACTTTAGTGGTTGTTTTATGGTGTATAATACACATCTTTAACTTATCACAGTCTATCTTCAAGTACTATTACACCACTTCACTTCATGTGTAGTATAAAAAGTTCACAATAATATTCTACCATTTTTTCTCTCCTATTCTTTATGTTATTAGTATCATGCATCTTACTTTTGCTTATGTTTTAAACTCCAGAATATATTATTATTATTGTTTAAATAGTAAAATATCTATTAAGGATTTTCAAAAAATAAGAAAAAAATCTTTTGTATTTACCCATATAGTTATCATTTCTGTTGATCTTCTTTCCTTTGTGTAGATTCAGATTTCCATCTGGTATTATTTCTCCCTGCCTAAAAGTCTTCCTTTAACTTTTCTTGTAGTGTAGGCCTTCTGGGATGAATTTCTTCAGCCTTTGTCTTTAACTCATCTTAGCTTTTGAAAAGTATTTTCACTGGGTATAGACAGGGTTTTCTGTGAGTGCTTTAATGATGTTGCTGTGCTGTCTTCCTAATTGCCTTAATTTTGATTAGAAATCTGTGTCATCTTATCTTTGTTCCTCCCAACATGACATGACTTTTTTTCTCTAGTTGCTTTAAATAGTTCTCTTGTTTACTGGTTTTGATAAATTTTATTATAATGTGCATTGGTGCAGTTTTCTTCAGAGGTGGTGAGTGTGTGTGTGTGTGTGTGTGTGTGAGTGTGTGTGTGTGTGTGTGTTTGAGCTCTTTGAGCCTTGTGGATCTGTGGTTTTATAGTTTTTATCAAGTTTGGAAAAAATTGATTGTTGTTTCTTCAAAAATTTTTTTTCTGTTTCCTCTCACCCTCCAGTCCTTTGGTGACTTAAATTATATGCATATTAGCCCTCTGGACCTATTCAGTTTATCTACTTCTGTTTGAGTGAGTTAAGGTTGATTGTGTCTTTCAAGAAATTGGTACATTTCATCTGGGTTATCAGATTTGTGGGCACAGATTTACTGATACTCTTAATTTTTCCCCCCTTTTCTTTCTATGTTTTCTTTTGAGTAGTTTCTATTGCAATGTCTTCAAGTTTACTAATCTTTTCTTCTGAAATATTTTATTTGCTGTTAATCCTATCTTGTGTGTATTTAAAATCTCAAACACTGTAATTTTTATTTCTAGAAGTTTGACTTAGGTGTTTTTTTATATCTTCTGTATCTCTACTTTTTGAAATGTGAAGTACAATTGTAATAACTTTTATTGTATTTCTTTGCTAATACTCTTGTGTATTTCTTTTATATAACTTTTAACGTATTTCTTTGCGTTAGTGTCAGTTCTTGGTCAGTTTTGATATATTAACTGTTCTCCTCATTATGGTTTGTGTTTTCCTGCCTCTTTGCATGTTGGGTGCTGGATATTTTTGTATACCTATAAATCTTCTTAATCTTTGATATGGAATGCAGTTAACTTACTCAGAAACAGCTTGATCTTTTTGGTTCTTGCTTTTATCATTTATTAGGAAGGTCTACAGCAATGCTTAATCTAGGATGAGTTGTTCTCGATAACTGAGGGAAGACCATTATGATTGGTCTACCTAATGCTCCATGTGAATATTTAGGCAAGAGGCATTGTTCCCAGCCTTTCATGATTGCCAGGCCCTGTTAATTTCCATCATTTTAAATGGTTCTTTCCACAGGAGCAGGTATTTTCCTTGTATGTATGAGCTGATCACTACTCTGTTGTGTACTTGAGAGGTATCCTCTGCATATTTGTGGTGTTCTTTCTCTGGGAAGCTCTCTCTTCTCTGATACTTTAGTCTAGCAGTTCTAGCTGCCTTGATCTCCCTGGACTGATAGTTCTATCTCCTCAACTCAGAGAGTCAGCTGGGGTTGGCTTTAGTTACCCCTCCCTGTGCCATGGCCTGGAGTCTCTCTCGATTCAAAATCTCTATTCAAAATAAGCTGGGACACTCATAGGGCTCATCTTGTGTATTTCCAGTCTCTCAGAAATCACTGTCCTTTGTTGCCTGATACTCAGTGCCTTAAAAACTGTTGTTTTACATATTTTTTTTCAAAATTTGTATTTAAGTTAAAATTTTTAATTGTAGTAAAATATATAACATAAAATTTGCCATCTGAACTATTTTTAAGTGTATAGTACAGTAATGTTAAGGACATTCATATCGTTGTGCAACAGATCTCCAGAACTATTTATATGTTGCCAAACATAAACTCGATATTTGTTAAAAAATAACTCTTTGTTCTCCCCTTCTCCCACCCCCTGGTAACCATTGTTCTACTTCTCATCTCTGTGAATTTGACTACTCTAAGCTCCCCATATAAGTAGAATCATACAGTATTTGTCCTTTTGTGACTGGCTTATTTCATTTAGCATAATGTCCTCTAGGTTCATCATGTTGTAGCAAGTGTCAGAATTTCTCTCCTATTTAAGGCAAAATAATATTTCATTTTATGTCTGCAGTACATTTTCTTTATCCATTCATCTGTCAATGGACACTTGGGTTGTTTCCACCTTTTGGCTCTTGCACATGATGTTACTGTGAACATGAGTATACAAATATCTCCTCGAGACACTGCTTTCAATTCTTTTGGGTATATACCCAGAAGTGAAATTGCTGGATCATATGGTAGTTCTATTTTTAATTTTTAAGAAACCACAATGCTGCTTTCCATAGCAACTATACCACTTTATACTCCCACCAACAGTACACAATTCTCCATATTCTCACCAACATTTGTAACTTTCTATATTTTTTTATAGTAGTCATCCCAAGAGGTATGAGGTGGTATCTCATTGTGGTTTTAATTTTCATTTCCCTACTGATTAGTGATATTGAACATCTTTTCATGTGCTCATTGGCCATTTGTATATCTTCTTTGGAGAAATGTCTATTTAAGGATACAGTTCCTCCTGTCCTCAGATTCAACCAACTGTGGATCATGTAGTACTGTAGTATTTACTATTGAAAAAAAAAATCTGTATAAGTGGACCTATACACTTCAAGCCTGTGTTGCTCAAATGTCAACTATTTTAGTATGCTCAGACCATGATAACAAGATACTACAGACTGGGTGGCTTAAACAACAGAAATTTATTTTCTCACAGTTCTGGAGGCTGGAAGTCTAAGATCAAGGTGCTGGAAAATTTAGTTTCTGGTGAGGACTCTCTTCTTGACTTGTATACAGTCACCTTCTCACTGTGTCCTCACATGGCTTTTCCTCTGTGTGTGTCCTTCTCTTATGATACCAGTTGTATTGGATCAGCGCTCCACCTTATGACCTCATTTAACCTGAATTATTTCCATTTTCGAATATAATCACATTGGAGTTTAGGGCTTCACATATGAATTTTGAGAGGACACCATTCAGTCCAAAACAAAGTTTTTTGTTCGTTTTTAAAATGGTTTTTTTAAAAAATTGGAGTACAGCTGCTTTACAATATTGTGCTAGTTTATCCTGCACAACAAAGTGAATCAGCTATACGTATACATATATCCCTTCTTTTTTGGATTTCCTTCTCATGTAGGTCACTACAGAGCACTGAGTAGAGTTCCCTGTGCTATACAGTAGGTTCTTAATAGTTATCTATTTTATACATAGTATCAATAGTGTATATATATCAGTCCCAATCTCCCAATTCATCCCACCCCCTCTTCCCTCTTGGTATCCATACGTTTGTTCTCTATGTCTATTTCTGCTTTGTAAATAAGATCTTCCATATCAATTTTTTCAGTTTCCGCATATATGTGTTAATATATGATATTTGTTTTTCTCTTTCTGACTTACATCACTCTGTATGACAGTCTCTAGGTCCATCATGTCTCTCCAAATGACCCAATTTCTTTCCTTTTCATGGCTGAGTAATATTCCATTGTATATATGTACCATATCTTCTTTATCCATTCCTCTGTTGATGGACATTTAGTTTGCTTCCATGTCCTGGCTATCATAAATAGTGCTGCAATGAACATTGGGATGCATGTGTCTTTTTGAATTATGGCTTTCTCTGGGTATATGACCAGTAGTGGGATTGCTGGGTCATATGGTAGTTCTATTTTTAGTTTTTTTAAGGAACCTCCATACTGTTCTTCATAGTGGCTGTATCAATTTACATTCTCACCAACAATGCATGAGGGTTCCCTTTGCTCCACACCCTCTCCAGCATTTATTGTTTGTAGATTTTTTGATGGTGGCCATTCTGACTGGTGTGAGGTGATACCTCATTGTAGTTTTGATTTGCATTTCTCTATTAATTAGTGATGTTGAGCATCTTTTCATGTTGGTCATCTGTATGTCTTCTTTGGAGAAGTGTCTATTTAGTTCTTCTGCCCATTTGTTGATTGGGTTGTTTAGTTTTTTGATATTGAGCTGCATGAGCTGTTTGTATATTTTGGAGATTAATCCTTTGTCAGTTGTTTCATTTGCAAATACTTTCTCCCATTCTGAGGGTTGTCTTTTCATCTTGTTTATGGTTTCCTTTACTGTGGAATAGCTTTTAAGTTTAATTAGGTCCTATTTTTTTATTTTTGTTTTTATTCCCATTCCTCTAGGAAGTCGGTCAAAAAAGATCTTGCTGTGATTTATGTCAAAGAGTGTTCTGCCAAAAATATGGAAAGCTTCACAAATTTGCATGCAGTCTTGCACAGGGGCCATGCTAGTCTTCTCTGTATCATTCCAATTTTAGTATATGTGCTGCCAAAACAAACACTAAAATGGGTTGTTTTATTTTTTGTTGTTGACGTGTAGGAGTTCTTTATATATATATTCCGGATATTAATGTCTTGTAATATATATGATTTACAAACATTTCCTCCCATTCTGTAGGTTGCCTTTCAGTTTGCTGATTGTGTCCTTTGATGCACAGAATTTTAAACTTTTGGTGTCATTCAGTTTACCTATTTTTACTTTTGTTGCCTGTGCTTTTGGTATTATATCCAAGAAATCATTGCCAAATCCAATGTCATTAAGCTTTCCCTCTATGTTTTCTTCTAAGAGTTTCTTCCTTTTTTTTTTTTTAAATGTGGCTATACAATTTTACCATTTTTTTGTTGAAAAGACTGTTTTTTCCCCACTGAATGATCTTGGCACACTTGTCAAAGATTATTTGACCATATATATGAGGATTTATTTCTGGACTCTCTATTCCATTGGTCTATATGTCTGTCTTTATGTCAGTACCACACTGTTTTGATTAATTTATATTTGTAGTAAGTTTTGAAATCAGGAAGTGTGAATTCTCCACCTTGTTTTTCCTTTTCAAGACTGTTTTGACTATTTGGAGCTCCTTGAGATTCTATATGGATTTTAGGGTGGATTTTTCTGTTTCTATAAAAAAGTCTTTGGGATTTTGATAGAGAAGCATTGAATCTACAAATCACCGTTGGTAGTATTCTTAACAATGTTAAGTCTTCTAATCCATGAGCATGGGATATCTTTACATTTTTTAATGCCTTCTTTTGTTTCTTTGAGCAATATTTAATAGTTTTCAGTGTACCAGTCTTTTGCCTCCTTGGTTAAGTTTATTCCTATGTATTTTACTCTTCTTAATGCAATTATAAATGGAATTGTTTTTAAAATTTCCTTTTCAGAATGTGATTGTTAATTTATTGAAATGCAACTGATTTTTGTGTGTTGATTTTGTATCCTGCACCTCTGTTGAGTTCATTTACTTGTTTTGTTTACTAGTTTTCTTGTGGAATCTTTCGGCTTTTCTACATATAAGATCATGTTGTCTGTGAACAGAGATGATTTTACTTCTTCCTTTCCAATTTGGATGCCGTTTGTTACTTTTTCTTGCCTAATTGCTTTGGCTAGGATTTCTAGTACTATGTTAGAAGTGGCAAAAGTGGGCATGCTTATCTTGTTCCTGATCTTAGAGGAAAATGTTTCATATATTTTTAATGTTTTTTTGGGTTGTTTTTGTTGGGAGGCCAGGCTGGGTCCTATTAATCCATCTTGTCCAGGAGCAGAAATTCTTGAAGTTTTTATTGTGAAAAATGTCAAAGTTATAGAATAGTTGAAAGAATGATACAATGATTATTTATATACCTGCCATCTAGATTCAATAACTGTCAGTCTTTTTGTTGTATGTGTATATTTATGTGTATATATGCCATGTATGTATATTTTCTGAACAATTTGAAACCAAATTGTAGAGACATCATGACACATCGCTCCTAAATACATTAGAATGCAACTCTTAAAAATAAAGAGATATTCCTGCATAATCACAGCACCATTATCACACCTAAGAATATTAAATCATTTTCTATTATCATCTGTATTAGTTATGCACTGCTGTATAACACATTACTCCAAATCATAGCAACTTAGAACAACAAACATTTATCTCACAGTTTCTGAGTGTTAGAAATTTGAGAGCAGATTAGCTGGGTGGTTCTGGTTCAGGGTTTCTCATGAGGTTGCAGTAAATCTGTTGGTTGAAGCTGCAGTCATCTCAAGACTTGAATAAAGCTGAAGGATCCACTTTCAAGCTCATTCCACGGTCTGGATGTTTCAGGTCCTTGCTTCATTGCTCTATGCATAGGCTACCTGAATGTTCTCATGACATGGTAATTAGCTTTGCCCAAAACAAGGGATCTTAGAGTGAGAGGGTGCAAGAGAGTGCCCAGGATGGAAGCTGTAATCTTTTATAACCTAATTGTGGCAGTGACATACCATCACTTCTACAGTATGGTATTAGAGACCAGACCAACCCTAGCATAATGTAGAAGGGGACTTCATTAGGGTTCCCTAATTAGGGTATGGAGGCAGGGGTCACTGTGATCCATCTTGGAGGCTGGCTACCTTATCATCTAATATCTAATCTGTATTCAAACTTCTCCATATATCTTATCTTATTTATTTATTTATTTTTGGCTGCATTGGGTCTTTGTTGCTGTGCATGGGCTTTCTCTAGTTGCGGCGTGTGGAGGCTACTCTTTGTTGCGGTGCACGGGCTTCTCATTTTGGTGGCTTCCCTTGTTGCAGAGCACAGGCTGTAGGTGCACAGGCTTCAGTAATTGTGGCATGTGGGCTCAGTAGTTGTGGCTTGCAGGCTCTAGAGCGCAGGCTCAGTAGTTGTGGTGCATGGGCATAGTTGCTCCGCAGCATGTGGGATCTTCCTGGACCAGGGCTCGAACCCGTGTCCCCTGCATTGGCAGGCGGATTCTTAACCACTGCACCACCAGGAAGGCCCTAACCTATTTTTTAAAAACCAGGATCCATTGCACTTGGTTGTCATATATCTTCAGTTTTTTAAATATAGAACATCAACTTTCTGAAGAGGCCAGGCTAGTTATCTGTCTTCCAGAATATCCCACAATCTAGGTTTGCTGATTGCTTTCTTATTTGACTTGTTCCTATCTCTCCTGTATTCCCTACAGACTGGAAGCTCAGTCTAAAGGCTTATTAGATTCACGTTGAATAGTCTAGAAAGAAGACTTGATGGTTTAAGCTGTGCACTTCTTTCGAAAGTCCTGTTATTATAATAATGCCAGGAAGTCCTACTATTAGTGGTACTAAGTTTGATCGTTTGATTCCAACTTTGTCTTAAACTGACTTTCAACCAATCCACCTGTTGTAATTGCCACCTTTGCATCCCTGTCAGAGGTACTTGGTGCCTTCAATTCATGAGCCTTTCTGGAGATTTGCGGTTCTAACTGGCCACCTTCTTCCACAACTGAGGGGAAGCTGTTTCCTCTGGCCTGCTCAGACAGTTATCATCAGTCCACTTTCTTTCCAGTATCCATAATTTTATTGCTGTTATTTCCTTTCCTGTTCTCTTAGTCATTGTGAGTGAATGCTCTTTAAAGCCTTCTTTATCAATGTACTACGTCAGACCAGAAGTTCATCTTTTCTCAAGCTTGTCAGCTTAGGGTTTTGTCACTTTAACTAGAATTCTAACCAATAAAATTATTATTTCCCTTTGCAGACGGAGGGTCTGAGGCCCAGAGTGGGTATTTCATATGCTCAAAGTCACACAGTTAGTGGTTGGGGTGATGTCAGGATTGGATCTCATAGTTGTCTGATTCCACAGCCATTGTTCTTCCCCAGGCCCTTCTACATACCCCACACCCAGTCCTACAGCTTCTAGCAATTAGACATTTTAGTAAATAAAAAGTTAATAAAATTTGGGGGAACTGAATCCTGGTATCTAAACATTTATACAAAAGTCTGACAAAAATCAGAAGTCGATCTATTTTATCCAGTAGGGGTGGGAGGTAGATAGTCCTTTACACTGACTGGAAGGCTCCTGTCTGCATCTGAGGCCTCCCCTTTCCTAGAATGATGCAGTAAGTGAGCCATGGAGAATCATAGTGAAGTGTCTTAGTACCCAAAAATTCAATCTGGGAGGTTGTTATGGGCTGAATTGTGGCCTCCCCAAATCCATGTAATGAAGCCCTAACTCCTAGTACCTCAGACTAGAGACAGGGACTTTAAAGAGGTAATTAAGGTTAAAAAAAAAGGTCATATGAGTGGACCTAATCCAATATGACCGGTATCCTTTTAAGAAAAGAAAATGAGAACACAGACAATAAGAAACACCAGACAACATGTGCACGCAGGGGGAAGACCTCACTGAGGGTTGCCATCTGCAAGCCAAGGAGAGAGGCTCAGAGGAAACCAAACCTGATGGCTCTTGATCTTGAACTTCTAGGAAATAAATTTCTGTTGTTTAAGCCACACAGTCTGTGGTCTAACACAGAGGGGCAGTTGTTAATTTCTTAGCTTCCTCCTTTCATAACAGAAATATTGGTGCTGTGTTAGTCCAGGTCAATGCTATCTTCTGTAACAAACATCCCCCAAATATATAGTGGGTCACATGAAATCAAAGTTCATTTTTGTTCAAAATAGATATTTCTGATGGGTGTGCATTTCTCCTTCAGTTGATGATGCAGGGACTCAGATTCCTGCCATTCTCTGACTCCACCATCTTTAAAGCTTGACCTCCAATATGCTCGTCTGCATCGGGCCACAGAGGAGGAAGAATGGAGGAGGTTGCAGGGAAGGGTATTATAGGTGGTGCTGGAGGTGACATGCATCACTTCTGCTCACATTCCTCTGGCCAGAACTCAGTCACTGGGCCGCATGGAGCTGCCTGGGACATGTAGCCTAGCTGTGGGACCAGGAGGAAGAAGACAAGCCTTGGGGAAAACCAACAAGTTTTTGCCACAAGTATAAGTCATAAATAATGATCCTTCCCTCATCATATTATTCCAATCAGACAGCCTACTCTGAATAATTCTTTAAGCCCATATTTTCAAATATGACTACCTAGCTCCCAGTTTTTTAGAGAACTGCCTTTAGTTCTATGGCTTCTCAGAGACACTCTACAGAACCAAAGCAAACCAAAACCTTACGTCAACTCCCATTCCATTCTTGAGTCAGGGTGGCATTTTCTGGATTCATTGACCAAGATCTATGAAGGCTTAGTGAAAAGCCCGTGTGGAAGGTCTTCTAGGCAGGCTCCAGTTTAGAGATGCGGAGACGCGGAGGAGAGGTGAAGTCATGTGGTTGCACACAGCAGAGTCCAGATTTGCAACCAGCTCTGGTTGGCTCAGAGCCTTTGTACCAGAGTGTAGTTGCAGTGACTCTTGCTTTCAGTAAGTGGGAGCCATTGTTAGAGGTTTTAATCTATCTTCGGTTAACAGGAATTTTTGGTTGAGTCTCAAGTCTGCTCTTATTATCTATCTTACTGTCTCTTATCTCTTATCTAAGCTTTGTGGTCTTGGGTGGGTTTCTTTGTTGTTTGGAGACTTTTTGCATCTATGATACGGGAATGATAATACCTAACTCACAGAGCTTTCTTATGGGCTAAAGAAGATGGTACTTGTGAATGGGCTTTCTATAGTGCTCCGAGGTTGTAAAATAGGGGACTTGGCTCACATGCCTGTTGATTTGAGGCTGGAGGTGGACATGTATGCAGTGTAAGAATAGGAACTGTGGGGACTGCAGGGACTGGAGGACACATGACAGGTACCATTGAAAGAGACAAGGGGCAGCTGCAATTCATCCCCAGCTGACTGTCTCCACATGCTGGAACTAGACCTCAGGGCATAAATCATCTATTTTCCAAGAGACGCCAAAAACCTCAATTTGTTTATGAACTCTCTTGACTTTCAAATGTTGGCGTCTTATTAAAAATGAAACCCTGTGAACCAAACAACAAGTTCTTGACTTCAAGCGAGAGGAGATTTTGGTCATGGAGCTCCTACAATGTGCCAGGCTCTGTGCTGGGCTAGCAGGAGACTAGGCAAGTCAGCCTGACCACCCCCAGGGAGGCTGTAAACCAGCCATGAGAGCAGCCTTCTGCATGGGAAGGTGGCACTATAATAGGATTTGATGTAATGGGATTTGACCCACATTATCTTTGAACTCCTTAGCCCTAGGTCTGCAGAAAGCTCTTTGTAGCTGAAATTGAAACAGTATAGCAATTTGCAGCACTGGGAGGGGATGTCTTGGGAAAAGTGTCCAGGGCTTTAGTGTCTCCTGAGGCTTTCACTATCTCACTTGATCCATTCTGTTAAATGAGTGATAATACAACTTTCCTGCTGGGGCAACCAAGGTTTATAAGAAATAAGGGTCTGAGAGTCTCATGAGCTGGCCTGGCACCCAGGCCACACAGTGGCTCAGGTAGAGACTGGGGAAAGGAACTGACAAGATTTGAACACTGGGTGTGTTTGTACTGAGTTGATTGGATCTTCCCTCAACCCTGTGAGATCAGCCTCATTATCCCCACTTTAGAGAAGTGACTGAGGCTCAGAGGACTGAGGTGACTCATCCAGAGACACAAGCCAGGATGCTCAGGAAAGGTACGAGAGTGTCCATGAGCTCCTTGAAGTCATCTGCAAAATATTTCATGTTTGCACTTTTGTCTGTTTCTTAGGGAAAAGGGCTAAAACCTTCAATAGATATTTGAAGGGGTCAATGATTCCAAAATGATGAAGAGCCACTAATTTAAGCCAAGGTCTTTCTGACTCCAAGGCCTGTACCCTGAGATCCCTCCACAAGATACTGGTTAAAAGAATATTCTTTAGAGTCCAACTGAGGGACTTCCCTGGTGGCGCAGCGGATAAGAATCTGCCTGCCAATGCAGGGGACATGGGTTCGATCCCTGGTCCGGGAAGATCCCACATGCCGCGGAGCAACTAAGCCCGTGTGCCACAACTACAGAGCCTGCACTCTAGAGCCCGCGAGCTACAACTACTGAGCCCAAGTGCCACAACTACTGAAGCCCACGCGCCTAAAGCCCGTACTCTGCAGCAAGAGAAGCCACCCAATGAGAAGCCCGCGAACCGCAACGAAGAGTAGCCCCCGCTCACCGCAACTAGAGAAAGCCCGCGCGCAGCAACAAAGACCCAACACAGCCAAAAAATTTTTTTAAAAATTAAAAAAAAAAAAGTCCATCTGATATAAGCTCTGGGTCTGAGTCCCAGCTCTACCACTTACTAGCTACAAGACCTCATTTCCTTATCTGTAAAACCGGGATTCATTTATTCCACAAATATTTTATCAAGCTTCTGAGAACACAGCAGTGAACAATGTCCCTGCTGTCATTGATCTTATATTGTAGTGAGGGGATAAAAACAGCAAACAAATAGGTATATGTGAGGTGGTGCTAAGTGCTATGGAGAAAAACGAAGTGGGGTAAGGGGGTCAGGTGTGCTGTGGAGTAGGGCTGAGTAGTGGTCAGGGAAGCTCCTCTGATGACCGTCTAAGCAGAGACCTGAATGAAGGGAGTGTCACGTGGCTATCGAGGGGAGAGCCTTCCATGCAAAGGGGGAAAGAATGATTTGCCACATGTGGGGGAAGATGAAGAAGTCTCTGTGGCCCACAGGATAAAGGCTGAGATCCTTAAATTGGCATTCAAAGCTTTCCCCAATCTGGTCGCAGATAATTTTCTGATCCTCCTCTGGGTTTCCTTCCTCATCCCTCATGGGTTTGCCTGAGCTTTTTTCTTATTAGCCAGTTCATTAAGCATACATTCATTAATACCCACTCTGCATCAGGCCACTACGGACGCAAAGGAGCTCCCTGTCTGGTGAGGGAGGACAATGGGGACATGGCTAATTCCTTAAATGCCGTGAGGCAGGGCCGCCCAGGGGCTGAAGGAGCACAGGAGAAGGGGTAACAGGCTCTGACCAATAGAGAGGGGAGGTCTGTATAAGACTTCAGTGCAGAGGTAACAAAAACCTATCTGCAGGGTTCAGACAGGTGAATGGGTCAAGCTAACTTGGTAGGAACTAGGGATATCTGGACAAAAAATACACTACCTAAAGGGGGTTATTGATTGTGGTTTTTCAGGAGTGTGGGTTCAATGTTGATAGAAATTACTTTTTCTTTGTTTTCAATCGAAGCATAATTTACATACAGTAAAATTCATCCTTTTTAGCGTATAATTCAGTGAGTTTTGACAAAAATTATACAGTTATATATCCACCACCACCACAATCAAAATATAGAACAGTTCTGTCACCCCTCAGATGTTCTCCATGCCTTTTGTAATCAACCCTTCTCCCCACCCTTAGCGCCAAGAAACTACTGATCTGTTTCCTGTCCCTAAAATTTTGCCTTTGTGAGAATGTCATATAAATATAATCCTAACATTTAGCCTTTTGAGCCCGGCTTCTTTCATTTAGCATAGTGTATTTAAATTATATCTGTATGGAGAGGGAGATCAAGATGGTGGAGTAGGAGGATATTGAGCTCATATCCCCCTATGAACACATCAAAAATACATCTGTACGTGGAGAAACTCTCACTGAAAACAACTTAGAGACTGGCAGAAAGGCT
Source organism: Globicephala melas (assembly GCF_963455315.2). Lineage (NCBI taxonomy): Eukaryota > Metazoa > Chordata > Mammalia > Artiodactyla > Delphinidae > Globicephala > Globicephala melas. Next base: position 149,987,814 of record NC_083316.1, on the reverse strand, counting down.
CTTCAACAACCAAAGCTATAAAGAAGGATCCACAAAGAGTTGGGTAGGAAGGGAGGAGAAGTGATAGGATTAGGACCCACACCCCTAGCAGGAAACCCAGAAGAGGAGGGGGATATCATGGGCTTGGGGATCCTCCCTGGAGAGTGAGGAGTTCAAACCACATATTGGGTACCCCAGCCCTGGAGTCTGACACCAGGAAGATGAGTCCCATTAGCTGGTTTGAAATCAGTGGGACTTACTGGAGGGCTATACTCTGCTTGTGAAGAGCTCATGCACATGCTTGCTTACTCCAGGGAACAGTGCGGAGGAAGCAGATTGAAAACTGCCTGAGGCTCTGGCTGATTTCCTGCAACCACCCCAGTGTTCACCCCAGCCTGCACCAGGCGTCTGCTCCTACCTCTCTTGCTCTGATGCTGCTCTCCACTGGGGCGGAGATGCTGTTGTCAAGGAGAGTGCACACACTTAAAGAGAATGGATATAAAATTCTTAGAGGAAAGCATAGGCACAACACTCTATGACATAAATCACAGAAAGATCCTTTTTGACCCACCTCCTAGAGAAATGGAAATAAAAACAAAAATAATCAAATGGGACCTAATGAAACTTAAAAGCTTTTGCACAGCAAAGGAAACCATAAACAAAATGAAAAGACAACCCTCAGAATGGGAGAAAATATTTGCAAATGAAGCAACTGACAAAGGATTAATCTCGAAAATATGCAAACAGCTCAGGCAGCTCAATATCAAAAAACCAAACAATCCAATAAACAAATGGGCAGAAGACCTAAATAGACATTTCTCCAAAGAAGACATACAGATGGCCAACAAACACATGAAAAGATGCTCAACATCACTAATTATTAGAGAAATGCAAATCAAAACTACAATGAGGTATCACCTCACACCGGTCAGAATGGCCACCATCAAAAAATATCTACAAACAATAAATGCTGGAGAGGGTGTGGAGCAAAGGGAACCCTCATGCATTGTTGGTGGGAATGTAAATTGATACAGCCACTATAGAGAACAGTATGGAGGTTCCTTTAAAAATTAAAAATAAAAATACCATGTGACCCAGCAATCGCACTCCTGGGCATATACCCAGAGAAAACCATACTTCCAAAAGGTACATGCATCCCAATGTTCATTGCAGCACTATTCACAATAGCCAAGTCATGGAAGCAACCTAAATGTCCATCAACAGAGGAATGGATAAAGAAGATGTGGTACATATATACAATGGACTATTACTCAGCCATAAAAAGGAATAAAATTGTGCAACTTGCAGAGATGTAGATGGACCTAGAGACTGTCACACGTAATGAAGTAAGTCAGAAAGAGAAAAACAAATATCATATAATATCACTTATATGTGGAATCTAGAAAAATGATACAGATGAACTTATGTGCAAAGCAGAAATAGAGACACAGACATAGAGAACGGATGTATGAATACCGGGGAGGGGGGATGAATTGGGAGATTGGGATTGACATATATACACTACTGTGTATAAATAGATAACTAATGAGAACCTACTGTATTGCACAGGGGACTCTACTCAATGCTCTGTGGTGACCTAAATGGGAAGGACATATAAAAAAGAGGGGATATATGTATATGTATAGCTGATTCACTTTTACAACAGAAACTAACTCAACATTGTGAAGCAACTATACTCCAATAAAAATAAAAAAATAAATAAAGAGAATGGAGCCACCTGGGACCTGACCCAGCTTCTGAACAGGGCAAAGGCAGCCATTACCAGCATGTTCATGGAAACAACAGATTGAGAACTGCCTGGGGCTCTGACTGGCTTGCTGGGACTGTCCCAGTGCATACATCAGCCTGCATCAGGCACTGATTCCAGTCCCTCTTGCTCTGGCACTGATCTCCACTGTGGTGGAGGCTACCATTGCCAAAGAGAGTGTGCACACTTAGAGGAAACAGAAGCAGCTCAGACCTGACCCAAAGGACTTCTGCTCCAAAGCCTTGGGACCTGAACCCTCCTCTGATAGGAGGTGACTGCCATTGAGCAAAGGAGAAGCTCTGGCTCACACTTGGCTATGGTTCTAGCCCCTCCCACTAAGGTGTATCATACTTACACCTGCAGCATACTCTCCAGCATATTCCAGGAGAAGATGTGACCCATGCTTACTTCAGATACAGCTCTCCCACCAAAGCCACTGGGCACACACAGACTGCATAGGGATGCTCCCACACAAAGACACCCCAAGACAAGGATAGGTAATTGTTTCACCCTAATTTCATAGAGCAGGGAGAAAGTCAAATGAGCAAACAGAGGAATATGTTTTCAAATGAAAGATTAATAAAAAAAACCCTGAAAAAAATCCCTAATGAAACAGAGATAAATAACTTAGTAAATAAAGAGTTCAAAACAATAGTAATAAGAAAGCTAACTGAACTTGGGGAAAGAATAGATGAACACAGTGAGAATTTTAACAAGGAACTAGAAAATATAAAGAAGAACCAAAGCTGAATCATACAATAACTGAGATGAAAAATACACAAGAAGGAATTAACAGCAGACTAGGTGATACAGAAGAACACATAAGTGACCTAGAAGATAGAATAATGGAAATCATTCAATCAGAACAGGAAAAAGAAAAACAAATTTTAAAAAATGAGGATAGTTTAAAGTACCTCTGAGACAACATCAAGCATGCTAACAGCATTATATGGGTCCCAGAAGGAGAGGAGAGAGAGAAAGTGATAGAAAAAGTATTTGATGAAATTATGGCTGAAAACTTCCTGAAGTTGCAGAAAGAAACAGATTTCCAGGTAGAGGAATCAGAGTCCCAGACAAGATGAACCCAGAGAGACTTGCACCAAGACATATCATAATTAAAATGGCAAAAGTTAAAGAGTGAATTTTAAGGACAGCAAGAGAAAAATGAAGAGTCATATACAAGGGAACCCCCCCCCCATAAGGCTACCAGTTGATTTTTCTTCAGGAACTTTGCAGACCAGAAGGGAGTGGCATGATATATTGAAAGTGTGAAAGGGAAAAGCCTACAACCTAGGATACTGTACCCAGCAAAGTTATCATTTAGAATTAAAGAAGAGATAAGAGAACTTCTCAGAGAAGCAAAAACTAAAAGAGTTCATCAATACTAAACTGACCTTACAAGAATTATTAAAGGGTATTCTTTAAGTGGAAAAGAAAAGGTACAACAAGAAGTAAGAATTTATAGGAAAGGAAAATTCCACTAGTCAAGGAAAATATATAGTAAAGGCTATGGATCAACCACTTAAATAAGCTAGTACAAAGATTAAAAGACAAGAATTGTAAAATCAACTATAACTACAATAAACAGTTAAGGGATAGCCATGAAGATGTAAAATATGACATCAAAAACACAAAATATAGGTGAGGGGAGTAAAAAATGTAGACCTTTTAGAATGCATTTGAACTTAAATGACTACCAGTTTAAAATAAGTAGATATAGTTATAGGTCAACATACATGAACCCCATGGTAATCACAAATCAAAACCTGAAATAGATACACAAAACCTAGAGAGAAAGGAACACAAGCATAACACTAAAGAAATCATCAAACCACAAGGGAGGAGACTAAAGGAAGAAAAGAACAGAGAAGAACTACAAAGACAATCAAAAAACAAGTAACAAAATGGCAATAGATATATACCAATCAATAATCACTTTAAATGTCAGTGGAATAATGTTCCAATTAAAAGACATAGGGTGGTTGATTAGATAAAAAAACAAGATTCATCTATATGATGCTTACAAGAGACTTTCTTCAGAGCTAAAGACACAGAGAGACTGAAAGGGAGGGAATGGAAAAAGATATTCCATGCAAATAATAATGACAAGAAAGCAGGTGTAGCAATACTCATATCAGACAAAGTAGACTTTAAAACAAAGTCTATAACAAAAAACTAAGAAGGGCATTGTATAATGATAGATAGATCATTCCAAGAAGAGGATATAACATTTATTAACATATATGCATCTAATATAGGAGCACCTCAATATATAAAGCAGATACTAACAGACATAAAGAGAGAAATTGACAATAATACAATAGTAGGGAACTTTAACACCCCACTTACATCAATGGACAGATATCCAGACAGAAAATAAACAAGGGAACAGTGGCCTTAAATGACACGTTAGATCAGTTGAACTTAATAGATATCTACAGAACTTTCCATTCCAAAACAGCAGAATACACATTCTTTCCAAGTGCACATGGTATATTCTCCAGGAGAGGTCACATGCTAGGCCACAAAGCAAGTTTGAACAAAGTTAAGAGGATAAAAATCATATCAATGAAACTAGAAATTAATTACAGGAAGAAAAATGGGAAAAACACAAACATGTGGAGACTAAACAACATGCTACTGAAAAACCAACAGGTCAATGAAGAATTCAAAGAGGAAATCCAAAAATATCTGGAGACAAAAGAAAGCAAAAACACAATGATCCAAAATCTGTGGAACACAGCAAAAGAAGTTCTAAGAGGGTGGTTTATAGTGATATAAGCCTACCTCAAGAAACCAGAAAAATCTCAAATGACAAACCTTTCATCTAAAGGAATTAGAACAAGAACAAAAAAGCTCAAAGTCAGCAGGAGGAAGGAAATAATAATTATCAGTGTGGAAAAAAATAAAATAGAGACCAAAAAATAGAAAAGATCAGTGAAACCAAGAACTATTTCTTTTAGAGAGATAAACAAAATTGATGTCTTTAGCCAGACTCATTAAGGAAAAAAGAGAGAGGACTCAAATAAATAAAATGAGAAATGAAAGAGGAGAAATTACAACTGATATCACAGAGATACGAACAACCATAAGAGAATACTATGAACAGTTATATACCAAAAAATTGGACAATGTAGAAGAAATGGAGAAATTCCTAGAAACATACAATCTTCCAACACTGAATCAGGAAGAAATAGATTATCTGAACAGACTGAACACTAGTAGTGAAATTGAATCAGTAACCAAAAATACTCTCAGCAAATAAAAATGCAGGAACAGATGGCTTCACAGTGGAATTCTACCAAACATATAAAGAAGAGTTAATACCTATCCTTCTCAAACTATTCCAAAAAATTGAAGAGGAAGGAGCACTCCCAAATTCTTTCTAGGAGGCCACTATTACCCTGATACCAAAACCAGACAAAGACACCACAAGAAAAAGAAAATTATAGGCCAATATTTCTGATGACTATAGATGCAAACATCCTGAACAAAATATTAGCAAATTGAACTCAACAATATATAAAAAGCATCCTACACCAATGCACCATGATCAAGTGGGATTTATTCCAGGGATGCAAGGATGGTTCAATATCCACAAATCAATCAATGTGAAACACCACATTAATAAAATGAAGGATAAAAATCACATGATCATCTCAATAGATGCAGAAAAAGCATTTGACAAAATTCAACATCATTCATGATAAAAACTTTCATCAAATTTGGTATAGAGGGAGCATATCTCAACATAGTAAAGGCCATTTATGACAAACCCACAGCTAACATCATACTCAATGGTGAAATGCTGAAAGCATTCTCTTTAAAATCAGGAATGAGAGAAGGATGTCCACTCTCACCATTTCTATTTAGCATAGTACTCGAAGCTCTATCCACAACAATCAGGTAAGAAAAAGAAATAGAGGCATCCAAATTGGAAGGAGGAAGTAAAACTGTCACTATTTGCAGATGATAATACATATGTAGAAAACCTTAGAGTCTCCACCAAAGAACTATTGGAACTAATAAATAAATTCAGTAAATTTCAGGAAATGAGATTAAGCAAAAATATGTTGCTTTTCTCTACACTAATAATGAACTATCAGAAAGAGAAAGCAAGAAAAAAAATCCCATTTAAATTTACATCAAAAAGAATAAAGTACCTAGAAATAAACTTAACCAAGGAGGTGAAAGACATATACTCTGAAAAAATATTAAAAAACTGATGAAGGAAATTGAAGATGATACAAAGAAATAGAAACATATCATGTGTTCATGGATTGGAAGAATTAATATTGTTTAAATGTCTATACTACCCAAAGGAGTCTGCAGTTTTAATGCAATCCCTATCAAAATACACATGACATTTTTCACATAACTAGAACAAATAATTCGAAAATTTATATGGAACCATAAAAGACTCTGAACAGCCAAAGCAATATTGAGAAAAAAGAACAAAGCTGGAGGTATCAGCAGACTTTAGACTATACTAAAAAGCTACAGTAATCAAAACAGCATGGTACTGGCACAACACAGACACATAGGTCAGTGGAACAGAATAGAGAGCCCAGAAATAAACCCACACAAGTATGACCAATTAATCTATGATAAAAGCAAAAATATACAATGGGGAAAAGACAATCTCTTCAATACGTGATGCTGGGAAAACTGGGCAGCTACATGTAAAAGAATGAAATTAGAGCATTTTCTCACACCATATACAAAATGAAACTCCAAATGGATTAAAGACCCAAATGAATTGAAGACCTAAACCATAAAACTCTTAGAAGAAAATGTAGGCAGAACACTCTTTGACATAAATTGTAGCAATATTTTTTGGATCTGTCTACTCAGGCAAAGAATACAAAAGCAAAATAAACAAATGGGACTTTATTAAACTTAAAATCTTTTACATAGCAAAGGAAACCATCAACAAAACAAAAAGACAACCTACTGAAGGAGAAAATATTTGCAAATTATATGACTGATAAGGAGTTAATATCCAAAATATATAAACCACTTATATAACTCAATATCAAAAAAAAAACCAATCTAATTAAGAATGGGCAGAAGATCTGAATAGACATTTTTCCAAAGAAGGTGACATACAGATAGCTAACGGGCACACAAAAAGATGCTCAACATTGCTAGTCATGAGGGAAATTCAAATCAAAATTACAATGAGATATCACCTCACACCTGTCAGAGCGATCTGTGGGCTGTGGTCAAAAAGACCACAAATAACAAATGTTAGAGAGAATGTGGGGAGAAGGGAACCCTTACAGGACACTGTTGGTGGGAATGTAAATTGATGCAGCCACTATGGAAAACAGTATGGACGTTACTCAAAAAACTAAAAATAGAACTACCATATGATCCAGCAGTTCCACACCTGGATATATATCCAAAGAAAATAAAAAAACTAATTTGGAAAGATATCTGCACCCCAATGTTCATAGCAGCATTATTTACAATAGGCAAGATATGGAAATAAACTAAGCTTCCATCAACAGATGAATGGATAAAGGAGATGTGGTATACATACACAACGGAATATTACTCAGTCATAAAAAATAATAAATTTTGCCATTTAAACAATGTGGATGAACCTGGAGGGTATTATGCTTAGTGAAATAAGGTAGACAGAGAAAGATAAATACTGTGTGTTAACACTTACATCTGGAATCTAAAAAATAAAACAAATGAACAACTGTAAGAAAATGGAAACAGACTCACACATATAGAGAGCAAACTAGTGGTTGCCAGTGGGGAGAGGGTTGGGGATAGGGGTAAGATAGGGGTTGGGGATTAAGAGGTACAAACTACTATATATGAAATAAATAATATACAAGGATATATTGTTCAGGTTAGGGAATACAGCCAATATTTTATAACTTTAAATGGAATATAATCTATAAAAATATTGAATCACTATGTTGTACACCTGAAACTAGTAAAATATTTTAAATCAACTATACTGCAATAAAAAGTTGATAAATCATTATTTCTAAAAGCTAAAATAAATGCTAATGTCTAAAAAAAACTGAGTCCATTTAGTGAGCAAATAAGACTATCTCGGCTAAAAACTAATGTAAAAATATTTTAATTATTGCAGTAGCAAAGAGATTCATGAATTTAGCCTATGGCTAATAGCTGTGGATTAAAGGAAAAATCTGTTTTGCCTTGCTGTACTAGGGTAAACAATGATTATGCATGTGTATTTTTATATATAAAGTGTTATGTAACCCAAAAAATTCTCTCTCTGTGTATTACTCATTTCTTTTACTTCTGAGTAGTATCTCATTGAATGGATGTACCACAGTTTGTTTATCCATTCCCAAGTTGAGGGACATTAGGACTATTTTCCAGTTTTTGGTGATTACAAAAAAGGCACTATAAATATTTGTGCGCAAGTTTTTATGTTTGAATATGGGTTTTCATTTCACTTGGGTAAATATGTAGAAGTGAGATTGCTGGTTTACATGATAAGTGTATGTTTAATATAAGAAACTTCCAAATTGTTTTCCAAAGTGGCTGTTTGTCTCATTTTGCATTCCCACCACCAGCAATGCCTGAGTCTTCCAGTTACTTGGTATCTTTGTCAGCACCTGATATTGTCAGTATTAAAAAAACAAAAAACAAAAAACATTCGAATAGGTGTGTAGTGGTATTTAACTGTGTTTTTTTTTTTTGCGGTACGCGGGCCTCTCACTGTTGCGGCCCCTCCCGCCACGGAGCACAGGCTCCGGACACGCAGGCTCAGCGGCCATAGCCCACAGGCCCAGCCGCTCCGTGGCATGTGGGATCCTCCCGGACCGGGGTACGAACCCGTGTCCCCCGCATCGGCAGGCGGACTCTCAACCACTGTGTCACCAGGGAAGCCCTCACTGTGGTTTTAATTTGCATTTTGTAATGACTAATTATGTTCAGCATCTTTTCAGGTGCTTATTAACCATCTGTATATCTTCTTTGGTGAAGTGTCTACTCAAATATTTTGTCCATTAAAAATTTTTTCTCATTGCTCTGTTTTAAGAGTTGCTTCTTTGAATAACTGTTTTATTGTGATATATAATTTGCACACCATAAATTCACTCATTTAAAGTATACAATTCAATGATTTTTAGTATATTCAAAGAACTGTGTAACCATCGACACAGTCAACTTTAAGACGTTTTCATCACCTCAAAAAGAAACCTCATATCTTTATCTATCACTCCCTACCTCCCATCACCAATTCTCCCTCCCTGCCCTAAGCAATCCCTAACCTACTTTCTATCTGTGTGGATTTGCCTGTTCTGGACATTCCATATAAATGGAATCATATAATCTGTGGCCTTAAAGATTTCAGGGTTCTTTACATGGTCAAGATACAAATTGTTCTAAGTCAAATATTTGATTTGCAAACATGTTCTCTCAAGTATGCAGTCTTTTAATTCTCTTAACAGTATCTTTGAAGAGCAGAAATTCTTAATTTTGATGGTGTCCAGTTTATCAACTTTTTCTTGTATTGGTCAATCTTTTAGTGTTGTAGCTAAGACATCTTTGCCCAACCCATGATCACAAAGATTTTCTCATATGTTTTCTTGTAGGAATTTTTTCTTCTAAAGAGAGACTAGAAATCTGTTTTTTTGTATGAAATATCTCAATTTGTAAGTGTTTTTAAAATAAAATATGTTGGGCTTCCCTGGTGGGGCAGTGGTTGGGAGTCTGCCTGCCAATGCAGGGGACACGGGTTCGGGCCCTGGTCTGGGAGGATCCCACATGCCATGGAGCAGCTGGGCCCGTGAGCCACAGCTGCTGAGCCTGCACTCTGGAGCCAATAAGCCACAACTACTGAGCCCATGTGCCGCAACTGCTGAGGCCTGCGTTCCTGGAGCCTGTGCTCCGCAATGGGAGAGGCCACTGTGGTGAGAGGCCCACTCACTGCGGCGAGGAGTGGCCCCCGCTCACCGCGACTGGAAAGGGCCTGCGCGCAGCAACGAAGACCCAATGCAGCCAAAAATAAATACATAAAATGAATACATTTATTTAAAAAAAAAATAATAAAATATGTCTATGGGCTAGGAAAGGACCACAGACTTCCAGTTTTCATATATTGGGACGCTCTGCACAGTTGAAAATCAGCTTATAACTTAGAGTCAACCCTATGTTTCTACAGTTCCTCTGTATCTGCAGTTTCCCACCCGTGGATTCACCCAGTGTGGATCGTGTAGTGCTATAGTATTTCCTACTAAAAAAAGCCTACGTGTAAGTGGACCTCTGCAGTTCAAACCCGTGTTGTTCAAGGGTCAACTGTATTGTATGCGAAATTGATTTCATTCGGCTATTTTTGATCTGTTAAAACAGGAGTTTCATATGTTTCAACTTAATGCTCTTTTCAGGTTGTTAAATTATAGACAACTGAGTCACAGATGTCTTCATTGTACAGTGACACATCTTGGTCTGTCTTTTCACTTTTTTGTTTTTAATTTTTATTTCTCTGGCCAAGTGCCTTGATTAGCCAAGGCATCCCATGATGGATGAGAAAACCAAAGCCTAATGAAGTGAAGCGTCTTGCCAGAGGACACCCAGCAGGGCTCCACTTAGGTGCATGCATTATAAAGCTCACAGGTCACCTGGCACTGTGCTCTCCAAAGCAGAGGCCTCCACAAGTATAATACTTGAACTTCACATTTTAAATATGTTTAATTATTTAAACATTGTAATCAATGCAACAAAACTCCTCAGATATGTTGCATGCTAAATATTAATATTTCAGAGACAACCAGCATAGTTTCTTATGCTCTCAGTTACTTGGGTCGTGTGCAAGCTTGACACTGAAGTTTCTCCTTCTGTCTCTGTGTAATTACAGAGAATACTGGAATTGCAAAGCAAACTTTTAAATGTCACTAGCATTTCCACCTCGTATTCCTTGCAACCTGGGATTGTCTTGATATTTACAATTTTAAAAAAGGATAGGACTTTAAAAAGTCAGTGTTGAGGGCGAAACATGACTGCATCTATCATCCATATCAAATATCTAATTTCCTATCCTTTTTGATCCATTAAAACAACGTCATTGTTCTCAGCGATTGACATTATAATAAGTAAATGTTATAGTTTGTGGCAGAGGTACCAAACGTTTTATCATTTTCCTTTTCTTGGTAAAGGAAGATTGCATTTCCCAGAGTTCCTTGCATCTGAATTGAGGCAGGTGACTGGACGCTGAGGACCACCGGGATGTGGGCGGAAGTGGTATACACTCTTTCTTCCCCTTCCACAGAGGCCAGGGCTTTAGCATGGTGGAATTGTAAGATGGTGGTGGGGAGGGATGTGAGTCACTGGCTCAGGGATATGGAAATATGCCAAGAGGCAGATTTTTGATCTATAAAAGATCAAAATCAGTGATTGAGTTTAATACCTAAATTTTACAGGTGAGGAACTAAAGGGACAGAGAGAAGCAGTGACTGGTCCAGGGTTACACAGACGAGGCAAGGCTAGAATCCAGTGTAGTGACATCTGTAATTTTAGCCTGCCCTTTCTTTTAGTAATGGCAGTCAAATTTTCCCACTCTCATACTCTGGCCATATGCTTCATACAGGACTCATCCCATCCCTCATCTTATGTAATCTATCACTCAGGCCTCAATGATTAACTTGATGATGGACATATGACCCAGTCTGGACCAATCAAAACCAATTCCTGGATTTTTGCTGGAGCTGCTGGAAAATAGGTACTCTTCATGGGTTGTGGAACCAACAGGGTATGTCTTGAGCTGCTGAGGGCCATCTTAGTACATCTAGGTTGAGAATGAAGGTAACACAGGGGAAAGCAGAACTGAAAAATGAAGAGAGAGAGATGAGGTTTGATGATGTTGTTTGAGCACCTGAATCCAGCCATGTCTGAAGCCCAAGCTTTTATTCATGAACCAATAAATTTCCTTTTTGTGTTTATGCCAGTTTTGATTGATTTTCTGTCAATTGCTCCTGAAATTACTATGACTTATACAAACTGTTTTGTGCTTTCTTCACTAACGAACAGGAATTACACTGTATTTTTCTATTTTACTGATATGAAAATGGAGGCTTAGTCCATTTGTAATCAGGTGCTTCACGTCTCATAAGATTCAAAGCTTGTTTGCTCCCTTTTGTCTTGGGAATGCCACACACAGGCACTCTTTGCTGCTTCCAGCCCCTGCCTGGGCATGGACATACTTTATCCTGCTTCACGAGAGGTTGTTGAACACAATATCCACCACAGAGTAGGTGTCAAAACACTGTTGAACTGAAACAAAGAGAGAACACCCCCCACCAAAAACGTCTACAAAGTGTATGAAGAGGCGGTTCACAGAAAAAACACAAATGACAAGCACACGCCTGAAAGATGTCTAACCTCACTAATAATTAAGAAATAGAAATAATAATGAGGTACCACTATTTCACCCATTAGTTTGTCAAAGAGCTAAAGGTTCATACCTGGGGATGGGGGAATAGGCGCTTTCCTGAGCTGGTGATGGTGGTGGTTGGGTAGGACAGCACAGCCTTTTTGGAGGGTAATTTAGCAATTCTGTTAAATGTGAGCATGCACCAGCCACTTGGTCTCCTGCTTGAAATTTATTCTACAAATCAACTCCAGCAAGTATGCAAAGATGCAGGTAAAAGGACATTCAGTACAGTATTATTTGTAATAGCAACAAACTGGAAACAAATACCCATCCAAAGGGGACTGTGTAATGAATCACAGTATATCCAAACTACAGAATAAATTTCAGCAGCTGAGAAGCACAAGGTGGCCCTGAGTGTGTGGGTGTGGAAAGGTGTCCTGGGCATACATGTAGGTAGAAGTGAGCAGGATGTGTCACACGATGCTATTTACGCCGAAACAAAAATGAAATCTTACCCAAGTTAAGATGAGGTTCAGTTGGAAAGCAGGTTCGGAGGGTCAGGGGACTTTTATTTTCAACGGATTCACTCTTCTTTACAATTTGGTTTTTTAAAAATTATGATCATCTAAAAAAATGATACAAATGAACTTATTTACATAACAGAAACAGACTCAGAGAATGAATTTATGGATAGATTGGGAGTTTGGGATTGACATATATACACTGCTATATTTAAAATAGGTAAACAGGGGCTTCCCTGGTGGCGCAGTGGTTGAGAGTCTGCCTGCCGATGCGGGGGACACGGGTTCGTGCCCCGGTCCGGGAAGATCCCACATGCCGCGGAGCGGCTGGGCCCGTGAGCCATGGCCGCTGAGCCTGCGCGTCCGGAGCCTGTGCTCCGCAACGAGAGAGGCCGCGACAGTAAGAGGCCCGTGCACTGCGATAAAAAAAAAAAAAAAAAAAAAGGTAAACAACAAGGACCTAGTGTAAAACAAACAAACAAATAAATAAATAACCAAAAAAAAAAGAACATATATTTCCTTACAGTTTACTCATTTGCATACCTAATAATGCATGAGGTAGAAGCATTCAAAAGGCACAAAGAGGAGGGGTACAGTTTTCTGGTTTCCCTCTCCCCTACCTGATGTAGAATTAATGTATCCCTAGCATTGTATTCAGAAGGAGGAGAGGGAGTGGAAATGAGTGAGGAGGGTGGAGGGCATTGGCTGCTACTCTATGGCCAGACGTAGCAGTGGGCTGCCCTTCCTGCAGTCTCTGTCCTCGGCTTCCAGGCATCAGGCTTCCTGAGACCCCACTGAAGCACAGGCGAAGTCCTTCAGGGATGCCCTAGTTGTGGGTCTTCCGGGTCTGAGTCCTGCACCCCAGCACCCCAGATAGTGAGACACTGGGGTCGCCTGATGCTGGCCCCTTTCCTGCCAGCTCCCTTGGGGCCAGGTCTGCCTGGAAGATGCCCAAATACTCATTAGGAGAGATGGGGCTGTAGGCAAATATTTATCCCTGTGCAGCTGCAGGCTGGGCCGAGGCGGCAGGTGTGGGGCAGAGTCCTGTTTACCCAGCGCTAAGCCGGGCGGGCGCTGCCTGTTTGCTGAGCTCCCTTCCTGGCCTGGTTCAGGTGCCCGGGAGGAAGCTGGGCAGCAGAGGATGTGCCAGGCAGGGAGTTAGGGGAGCCTTCTGGCCACCAAGCCCTGCACGGGCCTCAGTATAAAAGCCTGACTCCTGAACTGGTCCCCCGGGTTGTATGAGGCTGGACTCTTCCTCTCCCCTCCCCTCTGGCTGTTCTCTAGGGGTGGGTCCTTCTCACTCACCTCTGCCCCCGGCTGACTCCTGCTCATTCTTGGGTCTCCCTGGCCACCTCCCACCCCGGAGTGGTGGCCCTGTTAGTAGTGGTTATGTTAGCCGTTGCCATGGCCCCGCAGCTCGTGGAAATCACATACTCATTTCCCACACATTCCTGGTTAATGTTTGTCGTCTCTGCTAGATGCCAGAAGAACAGGGGTGGGGACAAATGTTCCCATTTCCCCAGCACCTTCCATTGGGTCTGACACCTAGTAGGTGCTCAGCAAATATTTGTTAAGTGTGAGCCTGAGTGAAGCCAGGCAGAGAGAACTGCACGGGCAAAGGCATAGAGGTGGGATGGAAGGGTTGCAAGGGGGGCATGGGGAGCAAAGAGACTGGAGGCTGGAAAGTTACCTGGGGGACTCTGAAAGGCCTTGAATGCCATGCCAACGCATTTTATCTAGTCAGAAATGGGAAATTGTTGGAAGGAAAAGGCAATGTAAATAATACAACAAATGAGGAAACGATAAACTGTATCTTTCAAGTTGAGCAGTATTAATTCTGAAGCTCTTATGATGGCCAACAAGGCCCTATATCCTCTGCATCCCCACTGTACCCCCTTTCTTATCATTCTCCCCTCACTCACTCTAGCCACACTGGCCTTGCTATTTCTTGAACACCAAACATATATTGCTGGCCAGGGCCTTTGCGCTTACTGTTTCCTAGGTCTGGAATGCATTTCCTTTCGATATCATGATTTACGTTCATACTTTGTTTAAAAGTCAGCCTCCAAGTCACCTTACCGGAGAAGCATTCTGTGACACTATAGACAAAAGAGTCTCACTCCCCACTGCCCTTATCCTGCTTTGTTCTCCTCTGTAACACTTATATCTGTTTATCTATTGTCTGTCTCCTCCACAAGGATGTCAGCTCCAAGAAGGCAGGAGTGTCATCTCTTTTGTTCACTCCTGTATCTTCTAAGACTAGAACCTGTACCTTTAGGCATTACGAATGCTTGTTGAATGAATGAATGAATGAATGAATGAATGTGTAATATTAAGCCAGGCCACCCAGGTCCTGTAATGATGCTGACCGTTGCTTCCCTGCACCTAGCCGTTTCCTGTTTCCAAAGCCCTCACGCAGCCGTTAGCCATTAGCTCCTTTGATCTGCACATCAGCCAGGTGGGGAGTACTGGGCAGGGATTATTATCTGCCTCAAAAAATGATTATCTACGGCACAAAAATATCACAATCACATGGATGGAAACCAGAGTGAAATGCCCGCAGGCCCATGACTTAGATAAATCAATTTTTAAAATTTGATGTGCAGGAATCGTGGCAAAGAGGAGAGTCTTCATTTCGAGGCTCGTCTTCCTTGCCTTTGATTCCCAGCTCGGCTGTGTACTTAACTCTGTGACCTGGGACGAATCAAGTCCCTTCTTTGAGACTTGGCTACCCCTTCTGTGAAAGGGAGACAAGATTATCTCAAATAGGTATAGTGCAGAGGCATTTGAACATGGGCATTCCGTGGGCCACACTGTCTTCTGTGCATCCTTTCTGGTAGCCGTGTAATATTCCACTGAGTGGAGTCACAGGGCTTTGCCTCATCAGTTGACTATCGCTGTGCGTGGGGACAGTAGCTGCAGGTCATCGAGCACTGGGTCCTGCTGGGTGCCAGGCTGAGCACTGCACCTTCAGGAGCTCATTCACTCCTTGCAACTCAGGTAGCTGCTGTTTACTCTCCCATTATGCAGAGGTTAAGTGGCTTGCCCGAGGCCACCTGGCCCCTACATGGGGGAATTGGAATTGGAAGCCAAGTTGTCAAACCTGAGAGCTTTAAACGAACTGTGCTCTCCTGGGATCTTTGCTCCCATTTCTCAGATGAGGAAAATGAGACTCAGGGAGGCCAACGCTTGCCCCCAGGCAACACTGGCCAGGGCTGGGATGAGGCAGAAGCCCAGCCTTCCGGTCCCCTCCAGTGGGTTCCTTTGCATCCTGGGGCAGGGCCCGCACGTCTCATTCCTCCTGAACTGGGGACATTAAGCACCCAGGGAGGGAGTAGCCTTCTAGTTTATGCCCCATAACTGGCTGCAGGCTTAAGAAGCTGTCTCTGGTGAGCAGAGGAAACCTGTTTCTACTCTGGAAACCACACTTCTCTCCATTCCCCTCTCCTTTCTTCCCTTTCCCCCTCCCCTCCCCTCCCCTCCCTCCAAGAGCTCTGCACAAATTAATCAGCAGACATCTGAGGCTCCTGCTGGGACAAAATGGGCCGGATTCATTAGCATAGAATGATATTAATATCAAAAGAATGTTGAGACAAATGTGGTGATTCAGGGCAGGCGCCTGCGTCGGCCTGGCTCTGAAGCTGGTGCGGCCCAAGGAACCATGGTAAGAAGCAGAAGGGAACAATGTAGATGTGGAAAGCCAGGCCAGGTGCCCTGGACGCTCGGCGGGAAGACCGGAGAAAAGCCACAGGGTCTGTTCTCTCGTGCACTCTGACTTGTCCTCCCTTCCTGCTCAGGGGGCCTCCGTGGATTGTGCAAAAAAAGGATCCAGGGAACAGAACGCCCCTTCCCCAATGGTCATCGTAACCTGGGGCCAGTTGGCGAGGCAGCGCCGTGCACCCCAGCCCCGTCTCCTCTCACCCCTCACGGTGTGACCTTCTGCAAACGGATCCATCTCTTTGGGGCTCAGTCTCCCCATCTGGACCAGGAGGTCATAATAGCTGCCTCTCAGGGCTGCTGAGAGGATGGCGCCATGGATGTGCTTTGTGGGATGTGAACCAGAGAGAGGAACGGCATATTCACCTCTTCCCCCTGCCTCCTTCTTTCCTCAGCAGCGCTAAACAGCAGGACGCTTTACCTTTAGGGAGGATAGGGCTCAAACCAGCCCCTACAGAGAGCCTTAGACTAGAATTCTCTTTGTTTCCTAAGCTATTTAATTCTTTTTTTTTTTTTTTTTTTGTGGTACGCGGGCCTCTCACTGTTGTGGCCTCTCCCATTGCGGAGCACAGGCTCCAGACACGCAGGCTCAGCGGCCATGGCTCATGGGCCCAGCCGCTCCGCGGCATGTGGGATCTTCCCGGACCGGGGCACGAACCCGTGTCCCCTGCATCGGCAGGCGGACTCTCAACCACTGTGCCACCAGGGAAGCCCAGCTATTTAATCCTTTACTCACTCACATATGCACTTCATTTATTCATTCACATTTACTGAGCACCTCCCATGTGCTCACATCGACCAGGCACTGGGGATAAAAAGGGGGATGGGACACGATTCTCACCTTGGTGGGTTCCCTCGACTAGTGGGGATGCCTATAAGGGGAGAGATAATGGCTCTAATATAGGGTAAGGAGAGCTGTTGATTTCAGGGACTCTGCAGCCTGGATTTTCTCCAGATATTTCAAATCTACTGTCTCATGGTCCTCATTACCATGTGGCTCATCCTTGGCACATTTTTTTTTAATTTAGGAAATGTGGCCAACATACCTGCCGTTCTTTGGAGCTGTGGGAATGTATCAACCAGGACGGGCTGGATTGTGCTGTGACAACGGGCAGCCCCGGCCGCTGGGAGCGCAGGCGAGGGGTGACGCTCCCTGCCTGGAGCCTCCACGTGTGGTCAGGAGAGCCTGGCAGAGGAGAGGCCCAGCAGGTGTCCCTGCAGTTTGAGGAGGAGTCGCCAGGCCGCCTGGGGGTGGGACAGCAAGGACATCATTCATTCCAAAAATAGTTACTGGGGACCTACGATGTACCAGGCACAGTGCTAAGTGTGGGGATATAGTCGTGAACAAAACAGACAAATCTTTGCGTTTGAGGAGATGGCTTTCTGGTGGGAGGGGACATGGGCTGTGGAGGAAGATAGGACAGAGCACCGATGGTGCTCACTATTTGGTATCGGGTGGTCAGGGCAGGCCTTGGTGACAGGTTCCATCTGAGCAGAGACCAGAGGAGGCAGGGAGGCGGGCCAAAAGATGATTTAGGGGGAAACCCTGTAGGCGGAGGGTACCGTCCCTGAGGCAGAAGAAATGCATGAGGGGCCCTGGGGAAAGCCAGCCAGAGCTGCAGGGGAGGGTGGGGGTGATGCAGGGGGGGAAGGGGGAGGGTGGCGGAGGGGCGTGGAGGTGGGCTCAGATCATCCCGGGCCTTTATGTCTGGCTGCTGGAAAAATACAGGACACCCAGTTAAATTTGAATTTCAGATAAACAATAAATAATTACAAAAGTTTTTTTTGGCTGCCTTGGGTCTTTGTTGCTGCGTGTGGGCTTTCTCTAGTTGCAGCGAGCGGGGGCTACTCTTTATTGCGGTGCGTGGGCCTCTCATTGTGGTGGCTTCTCTTGTTGCGGAGCACGGGCTCTAGAGCGCAGGCTCAGTAGCTGTGGCACGTGGGCTTAGTTGCTCCGCGGCATGTGGGATCTTCCAGAACTAGGGATCGAACCTGTGTCCCCTGCATTGGCAGGCAGATTCTTATCAACTGCACCACCAGGGCAGTCCCAATAATTTTTTAATGTAAGTATGTCCCAGGAAAATTTTGCCTTTCTCTGAAATTCATATTTAACTGCGTGTCCTGTATGTTTTTTTTTTTTGCGGTACACGGGCCTCTCACTGCTGTGGCCTCTCCCGTTGCGGAGCACAGGCTCCGGACGCGCAGGCTCAGCGACCATGGCTCATGGGCCCAGCTGCTCTGCGGCATGTGGGATCTTCCCGGACTGGGGCACGAACCCGTGTCCCCTGCATCAGCAGGCGGACTCTCAACCACTGCACCACCAGGGAAGCCCCTGTATGTTTTTTTTGCTAAGTTTGGCCACCCTTACTGTGGGCCACTGTAAGACTTTAGCTTGACTCTGAGATGGAACCTGCGGGAACGTTTAGAACAGAGGAGGGACAGGACGTGGCCAGTTTTAAAAGGATATCCTGGGGGTTATGTTGTGACCAGACTGAGGTGGACAGGTGTAGAAGCCAGGGGACCTGTCGAAGGTGAGATGGGACGGCAGTGTGGAGCTGCTGAGGGTGAGTCCGGATGGGTTTGGAAGATGGAGCTGGCTCATTTGCTGATGGGTTGGTTGGGGGATGGGAGAGGAGGAGAGGAGTCAAGGGGGACCCCAGGGCTCTTGGCCTGAGCAACTGGAAACATTGAGATAATAGCAGGAGGAAGGTGGGTGCATGTGTGTAAATGTGTGTGCATGCATGAGTGTGCACTTGTGTGCATATGTGTGAGTGTGTGTGTGAGCATGTTTGGACACATTGTTGAGATGCCTACTTGACAACCAAGATGAGACATGGAGTTAAGAGGTTGGACTCATGGGCGTGGCATGCAGGAGAAGATGCCATTCATCTGTCACCAGCATAGGTGTCATTCAAGGCCATGCCCTTGACTGAAATCACTGAGGCGTACTGTAGACAGAAGCGACCCTACAACAGGCATCTGCAA